>NC_047056.1:31071443-31373178 GCF_000738735.6 Corvus cornix cornix | reverse complement strand
GACAAGCTTTATGTGTTTATGAGGTTGCATACTGGAAAGCAGTGACTTTGAGGAGCTCTGGAGGGTAACGCAGATAATTCACTGGAAGCTGGCTCTTGGCAGAGCAAAAAAGCCTAACTTATTCCTCCTGGAAGATAATTAAGGAGATATGGAGTAGCAGAAAGAACATTTCCCACTGGGATGACATTGACAAAACATTTACCCACATTACAAAAGGGAAGCAGAATGACTTGGAAAGGTTTAGAAATGAGCTGCAGAAATTGCATACAATCTCTAAGATACTATCTAAGATAATAAATTCTTCAGGATCCCATATAATTTATCAGAAGAAACTAAGGGACACTATGGTATTTTAATGTTCTACTAAAGAAAAATGCACCCAAGAGCAGGAAGGTCTATTACCCCACAGACAAAACCCTAATAAAGTCCAACCCAGAAAATGGAACTCATAAAATTCAAGCTGAAAGTAAGATGCAGGGGTGGGGGGTTTTTTAAGATTTCAGGAAAGAAATAACTGAAATCATTTCCTGAGAAAAACGGTGAATTTGTCATCACTTGGACTCTTTACATCCAGTGTGGGATAATTGCTAAAGTACGTGGTCTAGTTTACCAGAATGTGCTGGGTTTGATAAGTACTGGGGAAGAACAAAACATCTGGACTGACAGCTGGCCAGGCATAGCTCTGTGTGTTGGGTTTTGCAAGTGATGTGACGAGATCAGCCACTGTGGTCCTTGTGGCTGTAACAGTCAGATCTTGTCATGCATTTTCCATCTGTAATTCTGACAGTGGCTTTCATAAGCAGCCAGTGAGGTGGGCTGACCCACTGTGGCTGTGACCAGAGAAAGTCTCCTTCCTCAGTGCCTGATCAAGGCTAAAACCTTCGTTGGCATTGCCTAATGACCACTCTCCTTCTGAGGAGACAGATAATGAGAAACGGCCTTGGGGCAATTTCTCCACAATGCCCAAGCTACTTAAAGTTTGGCATGTGGGCAATCCCGGAGCAAGGACCAGAGTATCAATGGAGTTTTCCTTACATCTGCTGGCACTGATTTTATCATCTGTGTGCTGTGCTGTCTAGAAATCTATGCACAGGGTGAGATGTGAGCACCAAACTTCTATATCTGTCGAGGTGATGTCTCAGAATTTATACTGCTTTTCACTAGGGCCAGAATTAGATATAGAAAATTAAGTCTATAAACAATAACTATCACCACCTTTGGGGTGTGCCTACAGAAGAGTTAGGTTCTATCAGGAAACTTCAAAGAGGCAAGAAGAACTTATGGTATAAGCAACAGTAATGGAGAGTACCATACTTGACTCCAGCTCTGAGCTTTGCCATTAATGGTCTTTGATTGCATGCATGTTCTCCTCCATGCCTGGACTTCTGCAGCAATAGAAGAATTGCACTTCCTGTCTCCCACCTGTATCTTTACAGATTCCCAAATCCAGGGGCTGTCTCTCTTCATATATGCTTGTGCCCAGCAAAGAAAAGCACTTTTGATCTTCTCGACTTGGTTTCTAAGAAAATGTCCAATAATAACTCCAGTGTCTGCTGAGTATGGTCACAATTTAGGAAGCAAAGTGTGTGGCCCTAGGTGAGATTTTGATGGAACCAAGAAGACTGTCTTGATGATGGCTAAATTGTTTATATTTCATTCTATCATCACATTCCAGTAAGTCAAAAGATAGATAGTTCCCCCAGTCTGGCTTGTGGTCTGTGGGCTCATACGGTTTTAAATGACCCCAACTCTCAGAATATTGTCCACTAAAGACAACTTCTTTCTCCCTTCTTTGACCACTTCTCTCTCCCAGTATACTGTTCTTCTCTGCTTGTATTATTTCAATATATGTATTTGAGTCCCTCCTGCTACAGAGTGATTTTTTATTTTGTTCTGTATCCAAGTAGAAGCTTGCTACCCCGCTATGGAAATAATTGGAAGTTTTTTCATTCTTTTCCCTGAGCTCTTGGAGTAGGTTCACTCAAATTTTCAGTTTACTTGTCTTATCTTTAGCGCTGAGAGCTGGATTACTACTGCTGGCAGGTATGGAGACCAGACTCCTTCCGTAACGCATTTGTCTAGGAAAGACACATTTTAAAGTGCTTGCTTAGAAGCCAGTGAAAAGGAAAAATAAAAGTGGGGTGAGACTGGTAAAGGAGAGTAATAGTGGTGTTCAAAACCCTGTTTGTCTAATGCTAATGAAAATAATGGTTCACTAGAACATTTACAGGAGCAAGAAACACCACATCTCACATGCTGGGAATAGAATAGAATAAACTTCTGGAGAAAAGACTGAGATTCAGTGAAAGATTTTGGGTAGTGAGTCATCATTTGTTAGTGAATTCTCTCATGTATCATAGGGGATGCAAATATTCCACGCTAAGTAGTAGAAAGCCATCAAAATATCTACCAAATGCTTAAAAGACCATGAAGAAACCTACTACTTGTCACTTCCCAAAGCTGTGCACTCCTGCATCATGACATGGAGAAAGAAAATGCTCCTGTGCCTAAAGCAGAGGCGGATTGTAAGTACCACAGCAACGCCCTTGGGATGCTGATGGATAAAGACAATTCAGGAGTGCAGAGGTGAAGCTTCAGGACCACAAGGGAAGTCCTAGTCAAGCTGAGCATGTGCTTAGTTACAGAGGGTGGAATGAGAAATGTTGCTTATCAGGAGAAAGTTCTTCCCTTATCTCTGTGCTGAAGCTCTTTGCTAGGGGTGGGGAGCAGTTGCACATCCAGAACAAGGCAGACTGTTGAGAGCTTGTCTCTTGACACTCTTGCTCACAGGGTCTTGAGAAGTCAGGCTCTGCAGAGCACAGGTTTCCCTCTGGGTATTACCTCTGTATTCCAACGCAACCAGCTGATTCTGATTCAGCAGCAGTGGCTTCCAGAAACAGAGGGAGTGCCCATCCATCTCTAGACAGGTGCTGAATAGAAAAATGAAAGTAACTGAATAAAAATCCCTGGAAACAGAGATGGTGACAGCGGAAAAAGGGGAAAGTAACTTTGTTACTCATCAGGCTATTACCTTTGGGAAGGAAACAGTGTAATTGAATATTCCTCTGGACCATTCATCTTCATTCTCCTAACTTGATATCAATAGCTGCCAGGTGGTGCCTGCAGAGGTCATTCAAATCAGATTATGTTATCATAGTTCTCCAGTCATCTCCAAGAGCAGGATCATGATCATGAGGAGGAAATCTAGTTATTCAGGTACATGTTACCTTATTAAAAGTTTGAGCAAAGTACATTGAGCCGTTATAATGGGATTAGGGTTTGAGTTGTGTTCTCAGGGTTGCCATGACTATGTGATTTTGGTACTGTGCTCTGGGGCTTGGATAGCACAGCTCCACTGTGGCCAACCACAAATAATCCAGGCCATCATCACAGAGGAGAGGACACCAGCATGGACTGTGGCCAAGAGCCTGAAGCTTGTAGAGATTAGATTTATCTAGGTACAAATGCCTGAGGCAGAGAATGAAGGAGAGGCGGGGAAGGATACCAATGCCTACTCACACTAAGCAAAGCAGCATTCAGGGAGAGCGAGAAGAATCAGCTTTGATAAACCTTCTAGAGTGTCTCTCAACACCCATTTCCAGTATCAGCAGATGTCGCTCCAGAAATCCAGTCTTTTCTCATTAGTGCCACATATTGTAATAGGGTATGAAGAGTTTTGAATGGCTATTTTCTCCATCTGACAGGAGTTCATAGGGTTTGGTGTCTTCCTCCACATTCTCAGTGAATAGGAACCCACATAACAATAGGCACTAAAAGGTGTCTCTCAGATATAGACAGTGAAGGACAAAAGCCGAGGCAAGCAGGAGGGGGAGCGGACTGTGACAAACATCAGCTTTCCAAACTGCTTTTACAAAGAAGTGTCTTGCTCCAGAGCCAACAACACAGCATTTTTTAACAGTACTACTATTTGAATAGAACTACTACAGAGGTGAGATTCCCTGTCTAGGATCTACTCCTATAGTTCAGTAACACACCGGCTGACCCAGGAAATGTTATTAGTAATGACCTGTGGACAAAATGGCCAGATTCTCAAAAACTCTTGTCTCAGGGTAGGGTGCAGGTCTCTCAGTGAGTCCTGAGCATGTTTGAAGCCATATGCCTTTTATTTTACACTTTGCCTTTTAATTTTTTCCTGGTCCCACCGGCCTTAAAATGGTCACTCCTCACCTTTTAGTCCTGTGACTGGTGCATGGCTAGCACAGGAGACATTTCTAACAACAGGGAAAACAACATTTCTTTTCCAACTACTCCTGTGCCTGGAATAACACTGACGTTTTGGGACCACTTAGTAGGTTCCTATTCTTAATCTCCTGACAAGGAGTCAAAAGTACCTTGTCAAAACTGACAAGGGGTAGTTGTGGCTCCCTCAGAGAATGGCCAAAGCTGACACGTCTCCACACACACTTTCCCAGGAGGGTTTATGGCACGAGGTTCAGCCCTTTCCTGTCATTACTGCAATCCTAAACTCACATGGCCAGCACCAGCCCAGATGTGTGCCTTCTGGCCATTCCCAGCTTTTGATGGTATGCATATACATCACTGAATCACACAGAATCACAGAATGACAGGATATGCTGCACTGGAACATACTCACAAGGATCATTGAAGTCCAACTCCTGGCCCTACACAGGACATCCCAAGAGTCACACCAAGTGCCTGAGAGCATTGTCCAAACTCTTCTTGAACTCTGTCAGGCTGGTGCTGTGACCACTTCCCTAGGGAGCCTGTTCAGTGTCCCACCACAGATAAGAAAAAAGAAGTTTTAACACCTGCCAAACTCCCCACATTTATATATGCAACTGCTGGGTAAGGAAATGTTGGCAGAGAACAGAACACACCGCTACCCCTTCCCCAATTCACTACATATGCAGGACATTTTCTCCTGACCTATCACTCCACAGCAAAAAGAAGTGTGACATGCACTGTGGCAGGAGACTTCTCCCCTTCTGCATAGAGACCTGAATGAAGTCAAACTCCTAATGTGCATCTGCAAAGTGCTCCTCGACCTGGGATTAACTCCTGGAAAACAGTTACACACTTAAAACCTTCAGCTGTCATAAAGCCTTTTTCACACACTCCCTCCCTGGATTGTGCTCCAAACCTGTCATGTGCTCAGGGATAAACCCCTTGATGAAGAGATTTACTTTTTTTTTCTTCTTTACATTATTTTAATATATTTTATAATCATTTTAGTCAGCATATTTTCTTTGGAAATGCAGATTTTAGATCTTGGAGTACTGAGAACACCTATGCATTCATGACATACAGTAATTTCTGTTATGGGTTTAATGGGTACAAACATGCCGTGCAGATTTGCCTGGGACAGGATTCCCCTCTCCTGGGGACCCAATGACTCAGGCAACATAAAGAAGGCAAGGAGCTGCCCTGTCTAGGGTCTTGGCATCAGTCCAGGCTCTTCCCTTCTTCTCCCAAGGGATCCACTCCCTAGCTGTGCGTGGTGGAAAGAGCAGGGCAGCAGTGGAGTCCTATGGAGATGGCTGGAGGGTGAAAATCATCCCCAGTGGGGAAAGCTGGTCCCATTAGGTCTGAAGTGACATGCTGGCTCTCTGCACAGGGCGCCAGCCGCAGCGAGCTGCTTTGTATGAAATCCTGGCCCTGCTCACAGACTACCATGTGTCCAAGAAAATCCTCTTTTTTCTCATCCTCTCTCTCTCCACAAAGGAATTCTTCCACAGAATTTCTTAGAATCCCAGAATGTTGGCCATTTAGCTGAAGTTTCTGGCCGCAGCACAATTATAATTGGTCTCTCATGGACAGGCTCAGCACGGAGGCCAAAAAACTGCAAGGGTTATTAATGACTGAGTTCCCTTCTACTTCCTAACAACCAGACAGGCAGGAAAGCTAGAGGGGAACACTTGGGGCTGAGCCACTACTCTCCTCTCATACGCACTGTCCTGGTGCTCCAGCGCCTTCTTGCAGACACAAAGCCATCCACAGTGCAGACACCAGACAGCACTGAGAGTTGTGAAAAGCAGATCAGGCATTCAGAAGCCACTCTGGTGCTCAGAGAACATTTTGGGGGCCTTTTCTCTGCAGCTGCAGGGCGCATCAGGGTGAAGCTGGCTGCAACCTTTACAAAGGCACCTGGTTTGCCACAGGCAAGGTTGGAAGGATAAAGAGACACAGCTGGAATGGCAGACTGAGAAGCACAGTCAGACAGAGATCCTTCTCTCTCCACCCCTCAAATAAAAAGACTGTCTCAGGAGAGGTTCAAACTGAGTGAGAATCATATTATTACGATTATTACATTCCCATTTTACAACAATCAGATGGCACAGTGCCAGCTGGCACTGGGAAGCCATTGCTGCTTCTCCTTCCTTGCCCGACAAACACCGTGACAAGAATACAGTCCTTGTTAGGTTGAGAACTGAAGAATGGGAGAGGAGAGGCCAAAAACACCTCCTTGAACAATCACTGACAAGTAAACAGAGCTGCACTTGGGAAACATATTTTAAACATATCTTCCCTGAGGTTCTTGGGGAGGGGAGCTTGATGCACGGGTTCGGAAGGTGAGTGTGTTCACACTCGGGCATATTTCTGTGGTGTCAAGCAGGCTAGTGGCAGCTAAGAGGAGAGTCCATGTTGCCTTCATTTCACAGGGGAAGATAAAAGCCCATGAAGCTGAGAATTTAGGGACTCATGCCAACATAGCAGCTTGGGTAAATTTGGACTGGCACTCCATGCTGGTCATGGCTGTGCTCAGCCTTTGATAAGGGTTTGTCTCACAAGAGCTCCTAGCAATCTATGATCATTCCAGCAAGCCATTCTCTTATCAAAGGTCATGTCAAAAATTTGGAGGGAAACAGGCCCAATAAATGCAGATGACACAGGGCATTGTTTAATCATGTTAATGTTCCTAAAATCATACCTCCCACTGACAAAACAAATGTATGGAAGCACTGGGAAAAACTGCTGTTTGTCTCTGCCTGGTTTGATAAATAAGACAACAGCAGTGTTCTTGTCCTGCCCTAACTTCTCAGAGCTAGCCAAGAGACTCCGTAAGGGGATGTCCTTACATTCTCTGTAAGGACATCATTACAAGGGACATTTATGCATCAATGTTTGGCATCTTCTCCCTAGAAATAACTGCCCAACTATTGTCTCTCCCTGCAGTGAAGGTCCTACATTTGGCCCTGTTTCTGTTGCACTTTTTCTATGACCTTTAGCAAATCTCCTAATTTCTCCTACATATGAGACAAATTCAGCTTCACCATCTTAAACAGACTGGGGCTCATGATGAAGCTTCATGATTCTTCCTGGACAAAGTCCACCAACTGCTGTCTCTTGAGCAGCCCTCCCTGAGATGGCAGCAAACCAAATCAGTGTGCTGAAAGTGCCATGGCCCTTGTGATTCACATGAAATCAAAAAGGCAGAGACCAAGAAGGGGTCCATACCTCATTTCTAGTCTGCAAGGTTCAGGAGGCTGGTACAGCCTCTTGTATAGCTCTGCCTCTCTTTCTATCCGTCCTTCCACATGCAACTGATTCAGGAGAATAAAAAGGCTCTATGAAACAACAAGTAAATGAAAGAAAAAGAGACCTCTGGTGAATGCCCAAAGGGATCTGTCAACAAAACCCTTTTAGTGGCTGGTTCTGCCTCCACCTTCCTCCCCAGGCCAAACATCTTCCTAAAAGAGGGCTGCAAGCAGAGTACAAATATCAGGCCTTAGATCACAGCATGGCTGCTCCACAAAGCATGAAAGAGAGAGAAAAAAGGGGAAGGGAGGGTAACAGCTAATATTCTTCAACAACCTGTCCTCTCATGCTTTAGTAAAACTGGCACTGTGATCTTGCAAGGTAATAAGGAAGACTGCATGATCTGCCACCATCCGCCCTGCACCCTTGCTATATTAAGATTTAGATTGAGCTGTCAGTGACCAAACACAGCTGGTGAGAGAGACGTAGCTCTCTGCCTGGATCTGTTCTGGCTTTGCTTGCTCCCCCTCTCTTCCCTACTTCCACTTCCCATATGTAATTTTGAATTATTAAAAACCAAATTTCCTTGGTGATGGGTTTGCATTAATCTTGGGATATGTTTGCATTGATATTACTCTTAGTTTCTTCTCTTTCTCAGAGATAAGATGGTTTTGCACATGGATGGGGAATCATTTTTTCAGGCATGACATTCAACCCAGGTCCAGCTGAATTAAACGTGATTTTTATCAGGATACATTTAATGGCTAGGTCTTGAGTAAAAGATGGCACAGGAGTTGTGGAAGGTTGTCCAATGCTGGTACACGCTGAAGCCCTTTCTCCAAGCAGCATCATACTCTGCAATGTGTACCACTCAGGTGGATTACGCAGAGAAAGGGAGTGGCTGGACAAAAGGCCAGCCTTCAAACATGCAATTGTGGCACTCTTCTTTTGGAGCAGGAATGGCTGCTATGAACAGCTGGTTATTGTAGGCAAGGTCCCAGCTTCCCCGTCTCCAGTCAAGAGTGCTACACGCCCTAGCCGATTGGCCCTGGTGACCATGGGAGAGAAGTGCAGGCTTTCTGAATGACCAGGGCTTTCTGGGTACAGCACAGATTCGAAGGGCGTGGCTAGAAGTTGAAAGTGAAGGACCTCACTTATCCAGCCCCCAATTTATCACCTCTGTTGAGCCCACACCAAAGCAGCCCCTTCCTGTTCTACCTATGCCTGTAGCTCTTTTCCTGGTACCCAATAAATACTCATCAATAACAGCACTTAGTGCTTTGTCACATGATCTGCCTACTAACCCCAGACCAGAAAATATTTGACCCTGAGTGATGTTTTCTTTCTCCCCAGCCGTACTTTGTAGTATCAGACTTCAATCTACGTCCAACTCAAACTTCAGCTAAAGAATGTGTTGTTGCTAATGTATAACCAGGGAGTGTGAAGCTGCGTGTGAGAACAGCACACACTACCAGAGTGAGAACAACAGCAAGCACATTGTGCTGCTGCAGAGCATTGTTTGATGTACTTTTTGCAGGACTGTGTCTGGAGACCTCAAGTTGAAGTGAGCTCCAAATGCAACTGCCTGCCTGTTCCAGGGCCAACACACATCATGGAAGAACTGAAGACTTTTCCCTTTTAGGTGTTTGGTTTTAATCTGCACTGCTCAAAGACGCCTAAAATCTGACTGATACCAAATCTCTCTCTTGCCCCATGCCTCACTGTATGGACTCTGGCAGGAGATTCAACAGCAAGCTCCCTAGGTCTGTGGACCTGGCATCAAACCTTGTCTCTCCAAAGATCAATTTGCTAAGCCTGCTGTTGGCTGCGTCCCGTTCCTCTCACATGCAAAACTTCTGCTGTGTGATGAGCTGAGAGACATTGGGGCAAGGGAGAAGCGGCTCCCAGGATGACTTCAGTGGTGTGTTATGCACAAAAAAAGGCGCTTCCTACATTTAAGGATTGCAAAGGCATATGTGTAGTCATTTAGCAGGAAGCATTCCTGCAGACCCATGGAAAGCCTGCATGTGAATACACTGCATTCCCTGGTGCCAGCTAACATCACCAAAGCTTGACAAACTGGCACCTGCTTGCAGTGGGCAAAGGTGGTTCAATTAAAATTCCCTTGGATCAGCTGAGATATTCCAGTTTGGCAACT
The DNA here is from genome assembly GCF_000738735.6 of Corvus cornix cornix. Taxonomy (NCBI): domain Eukaryota; kingdom Metazoa; phylum Chordata; class Aves; order Passeriformes; family Corvidae; genus Corvus; species Corvus cornix. The sequence continues at coordinate 31,363,562 of NC_047056.1, read as the reverse complement.
GGCGCAGTAGTTGCGGGGCCAGGGTGGGTGAGTGGGTGAGTTGCAGCAGCGCTGCTGCAAGCAGCACAGAGGATCCCCCAGGCAGGAGAGGCTGCATGAGCCAGGACAGAGCTGACTCCTACAGCCACAGCAACCACCTCAGATGCGCTACGTGCTTCCACCCACCATGGAACATTTCCTAATCCCTCTGAACAAACCCAGCATGCTGCCAAAGGAGAACAGAGTTTGCCTGCAGCTAGAGTGCCCAAATCCAAAATACATGCCACAGCCAGCATGTGCAAGGCCAGGCTGAGGCAGGGAGATTTTGCATGATGTATCTAGAACAAAGAGATGGGACAGTTTTCACTCAGAGCAATGAATGAAATGATGGTCAAGGTGGCTGATGGTGAGCTCAACCCTCATGCAAGAGGAATGCAGCATGAGGAACTAGCCAGGAACACTGAGCAAGGGTCTCAGAGGAAATGAGAATTAATTTTGTGGCTCAAGTGGTCCTAGGAAGCATCTCAGGAAGCACTTACACTGGGAGCAGTCTCTGCGTCCCATCGCCTATTGGTGAAGAGACATCGTGCTATAAACACAGGACCATGGTGCGCTGTGGGAGTCCTGCTGCCTTTGTCAGATTTGCTCTGGTTACAGACTGTGCAGGAACTCTCTGCAGAGACTGAGCCTGGAATGGGACCCAAACTCTGACAACCTACCCAGGACAGAAGGAGGCCAACCAGCCTCTCACCGCCCCATATTGCCCATTTTGGAGTTCTACTGCAGGTCAAGCCAAGAAGGGTCATACCCTGAGGTGTAAAAGGGCTCAGGCAGCAGCCCTGCTGATGACTGTGGTGTCTGCACAGGAGAGAGGATTGCTTGGAAGAACTTGTATGTGTCATGAAACCAGCTGTGGCATAGCAGAACAGTAACACTGGGACTCCCGAGGCCTGGCTTCTGTCCCCAGCTTTGCCGTGGCCTTCACAGGGTGATGCTGGGCAAGTCATACCCCCGATCTCTGCCTCCACCTGGGGAAATGTTGCTGCCTTGAGTTAGAGGGAGGATAATGAGGACAAATATTTGGGCTCCAGGGCTGGACGCTCCCTGCAGGTTCAGGGTGAGAGCAAATGAGAATACCATCTTTGCCTGACACACCACCAGTGTGTGGTGTCAAAGATGACATCATGGCATGTGAACAAGCACTTACCCTCAGAAAGAGAAAATAGCAAAAGCATGTGTAATCATTTGCCTTTTGTGCCAACATATTTTCCTTGTGTAAAGAGAGGCTCTGGCGGCCCTAAGGACGTTGAGAGATGCCCGTGCTCCCCTGCGAAGGTGGAACTATCAGGCAAGGATGCCAGCGTACCTGCCTGGGTAAATTTGTGTATGCACTTCACGTGGTAATAGAGTTTAGTATCTGATAACAGAGACCTGCTGGAGTCTGGCATGAGGACAGAAGGAATCAAAGGTCATGCCATGAATTCCAGTTATGCTGATAGGCATCTGCAGTCCGAGGAAGGAGCTCAAGAACAGGAACTGTAAACTGGTGGGGAGAGCTGGAAAACAGAAGGTGGTTTCAGGGATGACAGGTATGGGTCACTTTGGATCCCGACTGGACAATTGGTTGTGCATGTTTGCCAGGGACATAGGAAGGTGTTTTCCCTGATGGAGTGAACATGAACTCTGCCATTACTAGTTTAACAAACAGACTAAACACACTGCAATAAATGCATTAAATAGCTAGAACACGTCTCTCTAGAAGCCTCTCCCTCATGGAGGAGCTGATTCATGACACGGATGGGCTGATCACGAGATAGGTAGGAGGTGCAAATATGCAGTGTGTACCTTGCACCAGGGGAACTGTCTGCACACGGAAACAGCTGAGAACAGGTATGATACAGCACCAAGTTGCACTGCTCACTGCCTGCTTTTGCCTCATGAGACTGACACTACCCTTGTGCCTGACTCCTAGCAGATGCCTCGGTGGCACAGTGCTCTGTTATGCACACTGGGGGCTGAGAGAGTTCACACAAGGAGACTCTGCAGCTGTGCAGAGAGATAGTTCAGCAATCCCTGCACTGCACAGCTCTGTGCTGGGCTCTGGAGGCTGGAAGAGGAGTTTCAAGGTCCTGTGGTACCCAGAAGAAAAGGATGGGATGGGTTGGGATGGGATGGGACAGAAATTAAGTATGCAGAAGCAGAAGAAAAACTCCTAGAAAGTGACTGACGCTTCTAGCTGTATTACAATAAATTATCTTATTTCTTTTTTCTTATTCTCCAATGAAATTATTCCACTGTTTTTACAGTTTCATAACATTATCCTTCAGCCTCAGACTAGATGCGCTCACTCTGCCTTTACTTTTCAAATCATGACTTCTGTTTGGGTTTGCCTGCTCCATGGCTGTTGCTTTTTGCCTCATCACAGGTACAGCCAAAGGCTTTGATGATGGTCTAAAGTCACTTTTGAGATGGAAAACATCTGGTAAACAGGCAGGAGGTTGAAATAGAGGTACTGCATGGGCAGGGACAACACAAACTGTTAGCATGTGTTATCATCAGAGCATCTTTTTTCTTCACTCCTCTGATGTTAGTGGAGCACGTCAGGCAGTGACAGAAGCTACCCATGAGGAATTGCACGAGGGGCTGGTTTTTAGCAACTGAGTACTCACAGAGCTGGACCACTGAAAGATGATCCCAAACTCCTGGAAAATTGATGGGGAAAATCTGATGGAGTTCAGGGACGCTTGGCTTCAACTTCCCAGTGAACAGCCTGAAATTGAAACATCGGGTGCATAAAACCCCACCCATGCAGTAACTACAAGGAAACTGGACTAAAACTGATAAATCTGAGCCTCAGTGAACAGATTAAATCACCCATTTAAATTAGTAAGCAGGAGAGCTTATTTTAAATATTAAATAAAACCTTCTTTTCTATTTATCCTTTTAATTATTTTCCATAAAGAAAGGTTGAGAGTCATCAGGCTGTAACCAGAAAGACTCTGATGACTTAAAACCACATACAGTCTACCTACTAAATTACTGTTACCAGCAGACAGTTTTATCTACACATATTCATTTACAGCTTTCCATGCTTTTATTAGATCTTTATTATTACAATTTTCTATGCTGGGAAATAGTGAATTATGTATTTTTAATTTGCTATAGGATGACTGTTCATCTTTAGAATTGGTTCATATCAGGCTGCAATTGGAATGAAATTTGAATCCGTTAAAAAAATCTCTAAAAACACTTCTATTAAACCCTTTGTTTATTATTGATATAAACCACCTTAATTGCAAAACAGAAAAGAAAAATTAGTATTAAACAAAAGAAGTTGTATCAGTGGCTAGTGGGTTAAACAGGTTGTTCCAGGATACCATGTACCCCAACACTGTATATCTGCTGGATCTTGTTTGCTCGTCCTCATTTTCCTCATAGGTCAGAGGAAAAAAACAAGCTTGCCTTTTTTTTCAAATTTCATTAAGTTTCTTAAGTTTGAATAAGCAAGCCACTGAATTTAAGTTGTTGAATAAACTGAAATTGAATAAATAGTCATCTTCTACTCATGGAAGAGCAATTGCTCTCAAAAGTGGATTTATCACTTACCAAGCTTTGGTTCCAGGTGCTTAGGCAGTGTTTTAGTTCAACTTTCTGAAATGTTTTGGCAGGAAGCATGTGTAACTCGATATTTAAAAAAGTAATCAAGACAAAGAGATGCTTTTCATCAAATATACTAAGCATCCAAATACAGATGGCCATTGTTCCACATTTAAATAGCTCTATTCCAAAAGTGAGAAAATATATTGAATTTGTAATTCTTAAAATTACTAGAAGTCTGCCGTTGTCATCATAAGTCATCTGCAATGGATGTTAAGATTAGGATGGAACTTGCATTTCCTACACAGTGACCAGTCTACCTTAAGCTGCCACTCGGAGACTGTGGGTGGCTTCAGCACCACAAATCACTACCCCAGAGACAAAGTTTCCACCTGGGAATTACAAGTAACCCCCAGGATGGACAGGCTGTCAGAGCAGTCATGTCCATTTGGATTTTTCATCCTCTTCCACCCACCCTGTTTTTCCTGTTACAATCACAAAGGAAGTCTTTTATGCTGGTTGCAAGACTGGAGGATGATCCCAGAAAACATAAACAGAGCATAAAATCGATGCTGGTATGCCTGCTTGGATTGGAAAGGCACCTGAGACACCACCTCGAAGATCCTGCACCTTGGCCTCTCTGTCCACCCTAGGAAAGAAGTCTAATCATGCGGGAAAGGGGCAGCCCCTCCCTGCAGGACACTGTGAAAAAGGCTGACACATGCTGTCCTAAAAGATGGTAATACTCTTCTGTTTTATTGCCAGTTGGCATTAATTAATTGTCTACTGTCTTATTTCAGAATTGTCTCAACCAAGCAGTATCTGTTTGTGATTTACATTTGGCACTTCCCTGATAAAAGTTTTTCCCACTCTAACTCAGCTTGAGCAAGACTTGTCTCTTCTTCTTCATGCCAACTTCACTGAAGTGTCTCATCTTCCTGCTTCTGCCTCTCTTTGTACTAAATGCCATGGGAGAGGCAAAAGGAGAATATTTGTGCCAGTAGCCTGTCTGCTACTCTTCCATCACCAGCACTCAGTGTGTCATCTTGCCTGGTGGCAACAAACATGTCACCATTAAGAGAAATTGTTTTGGGGTCAGATGCTCCTAACCTCCAGCTTCAGTGGCTTCAGTGAGATGAATCTGTGTTATGCCAGCTGAGGATCTGTTTCTTCAGGAAAACAAGGCCTATCAGAAAGGCTGCACAGGGAGGAAAAACAGGGTTTCTTAAAAGGTTAGCTAACACTGCTTTAGCTAAAGCCCACCACAGCCCAATTTCTGGAGGCTTATGGCACGTAAATCTTGGATTAACTTGATATTCAGTAGAGCTTTGCAATCCACTCGTAACATTTTCCAGTTCAGTGTGAAGAATTGGGCCTCTCATGAGCCTCTTTTCAGCATTTCTCCAAAGCTCTGGATATCCTTCTCCAGTGAGGGATTTGGAGGGGATGCATTACGAGCAGGACACTAATCTGCTCCTCACTGTGGCGTGTGAGGAACAGAATCTCAGACGGCATCATACGGCATTTGATCCCTCTTTCGTCCCTAGGGTAACCTGGTGGAGACCAGTGTGCAGCCCTTTCAGCCCAGACTCCAGTATTTAACTGCTAAAGATGTTCTGGTGTCAAGTTTTTACAGATGTTTTTAGGTGGAAGAGTACATCTAGCTCCTAAATTGAGTAGAGAAGGGAGTTTGCTGTCACTTCTGGAACACTGCTGTCAGTGACTGCTGTTCAGAACTTTTATATACATCTCAGGAGCCATGACAGAGCGAAAACCAGAAGCTCAGTCTGTTAAGGAGTCATGCTTACATTTTTAGTTTCCAGGTTCACTCTTTTTTTTTTTTCTTTTTTTTTTTAATGCCTGAGAGGTCTTCTGTTTGCAATTCAGTGCAGGCTTCTGGCTACAAGAAATAATTAACCATGCCTCCAATCAGGACGGACACAGAAAGGTACGGAGAGATGGTTAAGATCAAATCCCCAAACATAAAAGGAAATATAAAGCAAAAAAATTGAAAAGTGGAACGGCATGCTTCATCTCTATCATTGATAAAATATTTTGCAATCCTGGAAAACTTAATAGCTTCTTTGGCATAATCTTTATGACCTTAAAGGGGTGATAAGGAAGGTAATAAAAAACTGTTTCTGAATGTTATGCGTTTTCCTAGTCAACTCAGCTTTTCCTTCTCACCTCCAAGGCTAACATTCAAAAGGAAGTTTGACACATATGGGTTGTATAAGAACTTGGAAGCTGTTTATTTAGCTTCTCCCAAGATACTACCTATGGAACCTTGCAGAGCAGGGCAAGAAAGGGAGCCCTGTGAAGTGGCAACAGCATCAGAAAAGTGAAGGGTCCATAGCTCAAACTGCTCAAGTTTATTAAAACAAAATAGGTCAGTGGAGTTGCCCAGGGGGTTACATAAGGCAGAAAGTAGCACTCCACAGAGAAGGAGAAGGGAGCCTGTTAAAAGGCAAAGCCACTCCAGTTTGTTTATGGCCAGAGATAACTGTCTTGTGGTGTGTCTGTTCTCCATAGCTGACAGAGTAAATCACACTCTCTATCTCCACAGCAGATGAGAATTTCGACTGAGCTGTTGTTTTGTGAGCTGCGGATTAAAGCAAATGGGGCTGTTATTTATTATTATGGCTAGCATTATTATTTTGTTCCTGCCATCTCTGCATTTCAGTCTCTACATAAGGAATTTCACCACAATGGTTTCTTGCAGGGAATGCTAGGCATCATAATAGCAGTAAGGATAAAAGCTTGATCCACCTGAAAAGGGTATATAAGAAACGTGGCTTGGCAGTTGCAGTACAGGCAAGGGAAATGATCAAATGTCCTTTGGGATCCTGACACTCTCACTCTGGGCAGGAGGTCAGCACAAAGTCAGATATGACATCTAGGAACATGGAAGTGCATGTGGCCTGCTGAAGCACCCATCCCAGTACCAGTCTCCTTCTGTTCTGCCCTCTCCTCCTGTGCCAGAAATCCAGCTTCATACCTTAAACACTGTCCTCTGTGTCCCAGTTCCCTGGTCCTTGGTGTAGACAGGCATCTCTTGCAAAGATGTTAGGTACCCTGCAGCTGTCACATCTTGGTAAGGGTGTTCTCAGTTTCAGGTACCCAAATCTCAAGTATTTATCCTTCAGAAGTGGAAGCCTGCTGTCCCTTTTCCTGCCTCCTCTTTCACTCCTGTGGTACATTGCTCCTTCCTTTCCACAACTTCAGCTCAGTGACAGGGCAGAGACACTTGTATTGAGAGCTCTTCCCAAAATCAGGCAGCACCCAGGTCCCACTGAACCTCATATGATCAGAGAACACCTGATGCCACGGAAAACACGAATACTATTTTTCATGGTTTCAGGTCTGTAAAAACAAATGAAAGCTCTTTGCTAGTTTTCAGACTGTCTGATCCAATGACACCTACTGAGTGGGCCATGACCTAGGAAGCTTCTCAGCAGCTTCAGGAACAGGTTCCTGGGAGGAAACATGAACCACATGCCTTTGAGCCATTTGCTGGGAGCTGGTCAGAGGAACAAAGGACTTTTATCTTCCATGGGAAAATGCTGAATCATCAAAATCCACATTTTTCATAGGGGCACATCAGTTTTCATGACATTTTCAGGAAGAAGTTTTTCTAATGCAGGATAGAAAGTGGAAGGTTATTTTTATTTTTGTGGAGGATGGGGAGTTCAAAGAGAAAGACAGGGATAAGAGGCTATAACCATATTCAGTCCACTGGACAAACAGTGTGAGTGTCAGTTCAAGTTTCGCTCTGCCTGGTCCAGAAGCAGGGCTGGATGTGCTCTGAGCAAACATCTGCATGCTAGAGAATAGCTGGAGGGGACAGGGGTGTAAATGTCTCTCTGTGCATAATTTTTGCAAGACACAATTAAAAAGGCCTGGGCCCGTCCCATGTCAGAATTTCTGACACCCTGCAAATACCTGCACCTGAGGATTCAGCCGTCCCAGCCAGATGGATGGTTTGCATTCTCCTACATCTCCTCTGCATCCTTCCAACTCACCAAGCTGCAGCAGCATCTGTGCCATGCATCAGGACCACATCCCTGCAGGACAAAAGGGGATAAGATGGGAGTCCTCTCCTTCACTCACAGCACTGCTTGCTTTCTTTCTTGTGCAGAAACTTTTCTCTTTATCAGCCAACCTCTGCCACGCCAGCATGGAATAGGTTCTTGTCTGCAAGAGCACTGGCTTCTTTCATGCTACACCTATTTACCCCAGCAGAGGATCTCGGCCCCTGGAGCACAGCAAGGATGCTCCTACCACAGCACTCAGCCCTTTCTGGAACAAGCTCACATGAGCACTGCACAATTCTGTCCTGATCTGTCAGAAATGCATCAACCTGCTGCTGCAATATCCACCTGGACAGGAATGCTGCTCTTTAGGGCCACTTTCTTCCCCCACCAGGTCTGGCCCTGTCTTGTAGAATCTTGCTGCTGGGTGAAATGCATTTTCTTTTGGCACACAGATGCCTTTGTCTGGTTGGCTCTGCTCTTTTTAAGGGATCACCCACAGCACCTGCGGCTCTCACCCTGAGCTTTCTTCCTTTTCAGTGCCCCTGAAAATGTGACATTTTCTGATTAATTTACACCAAAGCTCAATTCAAAAGGGACCTCACGTGTAGCTTTTTTAGTAGGCCAAGTTTTGGAAAAGCAGAAATCCTTCTCAGGTGCGGCAGCTCTGTTCTTCTAACAGGCAGCCATTTCCATGGCTAGTACAGGTATTCATTCCTCCTCAGGTGTGGCTGGGAGCCTTAATTCCTGGGACAGAAGAGCACAGCGTGATTTGTATGGCCCATAGTGTTACAGGCCTTTGAAACTGCATTTTCTAGTCCTTCAGCTTCTCGCGGGAGACGCCAAAATTTAAAGCAGGTCTGTGCTCTAGTGAGTAACTGATGTAATTACGCTCACTTGTTACAAGGAGAAGCTTTCACAAGAGGGGGAGGCGGTGGCCCCACGCCAGGAGGTGTGTCCCCGATGACAAGCCGCGGAGCCAATCACAGCCCTGAAAGATCATCACATTCATACCAAAAAGAAAAGAAACCGCCCCAGGGTATTTATATTGAGGACGGAGGGGGAAAAAAAAAAAAAAAAAAAGAGTTGGCAAGAAATAGAAAAAGAGACTGAGAACCTGCAACTTTGTTAACTAACTCTGCAGCTGAATTGAAAAAGGCCAGGCTGGTCCCCCTACAAATCTTGCTTCCTATCCCCTCCCCTCTCTCAAGCATCCCTGGAAATCTGTCTGTAGACTGGAGTGAAAAGTTCAGCTGCTTGGAGTGGTCTTCCTCTCCCCCTGGCAGGCAACCTCGTGAGCCGCTGCTGCCTGTGGGGCTGCCCGCCCCGGCCTGGGCTCAGGAGGGCGAGCCCCAGCGGGCAGGTGGGCAGCGATCCCTTGATGCCAGCAGGCCAGGGAGCAGGGCCGGCCAGGAGCCCCCGGGATTAATCATTACCTTCACAGCACCCAGCACGCTGGCACGGGCTCCCAGCTGCCCGTACCTCTGTTAAACAGCTAGGGAAAGAGAAGGCAGGTTTAGCTTTAACCAAGGGGTAAACGGTCAGCACTTACAAATGCTGAACCACCAAAAACCAGCCAGCCACAGGTTATTTATTCCACTTGCACAAGGGGACTGCGAGGTCCAAAGGATGACAGGGCCCGTGGCAGCCTACAAACCCCATTTTCTGCCCCTGGCCTGTTGGATGAACCAGGGTAAAAAAATGCTTCCCCTCCCTGAGTGGCGTTTCTTCCTGCCCGCCCTCTCTGCTGCCTTTCTCTGTTCTGACTGCCTGTTCCCGGGTACAGACTGTCTCTGACTGCCCTGTGCGGAGCCTCGCACAATGGGGCTGTAATATAAGCTCGGCGCGAACGAGCTGCCGTTAATAATAATAATAAAAACGCCCATCACACCCTAAGGCAGCTGCGGACAGGGCTGAGCAGCAGCCGCAGCCCCGCTCCCTCGTGGGAAACCGGTGTCCCCCGGGAGCCCGCAGCCCCCTCTCCGCCGCCGCTCTGGCTGCCGGGGGGCAGGCGCTGCGCTTTGCCGGGGTGGGGAACACAAAGGCCCTTTCCCCGCCCGGGAAGCTCCGCAGCGGGCTGGGCGGCCGGGCCGGGCCGGGCCGGGCTGGGGCGAGGCGCGGGGCTGCCCTGCCACCTGCCGGCTGCGGGGCCTCCGTGCGGGCCGCGGGCACGGCCCCCACCCCGGCCTGGAGCCGGGCCGCAGCCGGGGCTGGGCTCGGAGCTGCCCTCGGGAAGGGCACCCCGGCGTGGCCACCAGGCACCTCCCCGCCCTCCGCGGCCTGGGTCAGAGCCCGGGGCCCCAGCGCTCGGTGTAACCCTGCCCCTGTCTGTCCGGCCTGCGGAGCCGCACAGCTGCCGAGAGCAGAGGCGCTGGGGCAAGCGGTGGCCTGGAATAGAAGGGACATGGCCCGCCCCGGGCTGCAGGGGCAGCGGTGGGAAGAGGGCTGTGTTGCTCTGCGATGGCTGGTGGTGCCGCGCTGTCAGCCACGGCTCTTTGTTTCCTCTCCTCCCCACCTCCCGCACAATCGTCTGACTGTTTCAGGCACGCACAGCTCTGGCTACTCAGCCCCTCCCCTTGCAAAAAACAGGAGACCAGGGAAACTCCTCTCCCATCCGCATCGTATGAGAAATGGGGAGGAGACCTTTCCCATGCCGTAATGGGCTGTCAGTGGCAGTTCTCTGTGGGGCTGGAGTACCTCCCTGGCTCCGAACCAGGCAGCGGGCCTGCGTTGCCAGCTGACCAGTCGCTGATGGCCACGCAATGTGGTCATCTTGCGCTGGGCAACAGGGCTTCTGCTGAAGCACCAAAAGTCTTAGGGGTGGGGATCGGGGAGAGCAGAATGAGCACATCCAGGTGGATGCTTTCATTCCAGCCGGAGGCCTCGGGTGCTAATTGCAGTGCCTTCTCTTTTGACAGGGGTGATGACCTCAGTGGAAATATGTGGCTCAGTCTAGAGGTCCCCATCTTGTAGCAGCTCAATAGAGAGCCCACATTGTGGGGCAGCCATGCCAGATGTCAGGCTTGCTGTCACAGCCACTTTGCCAAAGGTGGTTCTCTGAACACCACCTCTCTCCCCTGCACTACAGTCCCTTCTCTCCCTACCCACGAGACTTTTGGGCTTCCTCCCTCTACCATCGCTCCCCCCTTCTCCTCACGCTAAGACTATAGCTCACTCCCCTTCCCAGTAAAGACCACCCATTGCCATGGTAACATTGCCTCTTACAAAGTTGCAAGCACACACAAAGATATGTTTCTCCTCTGCTTTACAGCCCACCATCCCTTCATCCCAGTAAATAGGCTACGACTTTGCTTGTAGGGAGGAGACGGAGGGCTCTTGCATTTCATTTTCATTGAGGAGGGAGAAGTTATTTCAAACCCTTTGCTCCACAAGTGCTGAAGCCTCTGGTCACTGTAGGGAAAGCTGTCATTCATGGACCACCTGAAAGCCCTCGAAGGCAATGGTGCCCCAGGTGGATACTGGTAGTGCAGATACTGGCCCTGCACTGGGAAAGAGTATCTGCCAGTTAGATGGGACAGGGCCCGTGGAAGACAAAAGAGGGGAGGTAAAACCTGTATTTCATCCATTCTGAGCAGAAAAAAATCTCTGCTGTGGTTGTATTCTGCTGCTGCCTCCCTGAGCAGCTCTGGTTCTCTTCCCAAAATGATTTCTTCAGCTTATAAAGCTAATCAGCCTGTCTCCAGGACTGCTGGCACCCCTTGCTGCCACAGCCACACCATGAATAATGGTGTGGTACTACTTACACGGCAGTACTAGCAATTTAATACTACCCTGGATGCACCCATGGTTCACTGCAGCCATAGCTATGACTGCACTGTGGACAACAGCTTATATTCATCAATCTCTTGTTCACTTTTCTTTTCCTTCCTGTCTTACTTATATACAATTCCCTCTTCCAGGGGATCTGCCCCAGGCCATTGCAACTCTGAACAAAATCTTTCTTTCATCCTCCTTTTTGTGTCTTTTCTTCTCTTTCACTTTGACCAAGACTTTCTTTCTCCTTGAAACCAGTGAAAGATCTCCCATATCTCCTGATCTGTTTGTCAGTCTGGTCCCTCCCAGTTTATCATTTTTGTTGTATAGTTTCCATACCGGGCTGTCACATATTCTCTTGCCTCCCTTTAAGTACTCCTTAAGTCTTCACCTCTTCCACAGTCTCCCCCCTCCCCTGAGTTAAACTTCCTACCATTACCACTGAACTTCTTTGCCCTGACCAGCGTCTGTTTCACCCCACCACGTTATTCTAGAGGTGGCCTTGCATTCATGGTGTAAAGCCTCAGGTGACTCTGCTGGTGTCAAGTGCTGTGACTTGCCACATGCTACTGTGGTGCATCTGTGCTGGGCTTTTGCACCACAGCTGTGCAGGAGAGCTCAGTGTGAACATTAGGAACTGCTTGCAAATGTGCTGCTGAAACTGCTGATTGCCCCAAAGCAGGAGTGTGTTTACAGCACCTGAGAACTGGCTTTGAATGTTCCTATTTAATGCAAAGGAGTTATAATAAAATAACATTTTTAAAAGGTAGCTGGACTAAGGAGAAGAAGGATTGGTATCAGCGATGTTTATGCTTTGGCAACCCTGAGAGAAAAAATGGTGCGGAAAAGAAAGGAATTCTTTCTCCTAATATATTTTGCAGCAAATGGAAGAATCTGAGAGGAAAAAAGAACTGGTGCCGTTAAAGTGAAGAAAAGCAAAATAAACCATTCCTGGTATACAATCTGGACTCATCCCAGCATATTCCGATAAAATAAAAATAAACATGTAGGCGATTCCAGGCTTTAATTATCTTTGACAAACTCCACTGTCCAAGTCCCTCTGATTGACTGCAAATTTTGCACCCTTCTGAGCATGAATGAGAATTAGGAGGAAAACTACAGTAAATGAGGCTGTAGCAACAATGGACTTTCCCAGAGGCTGAGAAAAGTCCACAGAGAGGAAAATCTGCCAAGCCAGAAGTGCAAAGGCACCCCTGACCCCACTGCTCTCGTCCCTACATGTTCCTTCCTCAGTGAGGAAAACTGTAAACTCAGCAACACCCATGACAATCAGCAGGGTCAAATCCAAACATGAATTTTGTTTGCAAGTCAGAGCTTGGCCTAAATCCTTCTATAGTCCACCCATGTTCCAGCCATTGTTCTAGTCCAAACGTTTACCAGTGCTCTGCTCTAGTCTTCTGCTTATTCTCATGGTCCTTTTCTCTAACTTTTCTTTCCATTCTAATTTTTCCCTGAGATTTTGCCAACATTCCAACACACTATGCCAGGAGCATCCACTCTATGCTAATTTTACAGTCATGATCTTTTCATTACTGTCTGGTCTCCTTCACTCTGGCATGGGGGCTGGAACTCTGGCCTTCCTGCAAAACTCAGGCATTGCCATGCCAGCTGACCTCTACTAGGGAGTGCTCCTCCCATGGGATTTTGTTGGAATACTATACCTGGGGTACAGAGTTCTAGTAAGCACCTTCTGCCCTCCCTTTAGTCACAGGGACAAACACATGCCTCTACAAACAGCAAGATAGAATTTAGTTGACTCGAGTATTTCTCTGGATGTTCATCTCTCTTCATTGACTATAAAGCAAAGCCAAGGATTTATGAGCCCCTCATTTTGTGTAAAGTGAGCTGAATTCAAGGGGTTTTTGACACATTATTATTTTCCCATAGTAGTTTTTCTTCCTCAAAACAGATAGGCCTCAATCCTGTTAGAAAAGCCTCCCAAGAAACAGGATACCTTTTCTACCCATCAAATGCTGTTGCTTGGCTCCCTAGCCTAGCTAGAGTTCAGATAGCTAATTCTCTCCCAGGGCAGTGAGCCTGGCAGTGTCCAGCTACAGCTACTGATTTTTAGGCAGGACATACAGGTCTCATATTTAATTTAGGTGGGTTCTGCTGCTCCACTCACCAGCTAGAAATCCTTAGCGTAATCCACATTGTCCCAGACTCCTAAGATACCTCTTGCACGTACAGAGGACAAACCTACATCATGTAGTCTGAGCCTGGATATCATGGGCCAGATCTTCCTCAGTTAGGATGAACCAGCACAGTTCCAGAGCCTCCAGAGAGGCTGTGCTGATTTACACCAGTCAAGGAGTGAGCCCCCTCGATGCAATGCTGGCCCTTAACTACATAACACAGATCACCTGGGCTGCTTGGAACGCCCACAGTCTCCCTTGGGCTGCCTTCTTCACTTCTGATTCCTTGTGAAACTGTTATGGCTGGAGGAAAGTCACCACTATGAAAAGGTACATACTACGACAATATTCTTTCTAGCTTTGACAAACTTGTCCCCCACTATGTTGCTCAAACAAACTCCCAAGATATGGCAAGACACTTTGGCCCACTCTCTCACCTTTTTCAGAGCTACCCTGGGGGTCTGCAGAACTCCTGGGTAAACAGCAACATAAAATATTCAGTCATCACTGGGCAAAAAGTCCGTTGTGCCCTGCAGGAGTGAAACCATTTAGCTTGTGTATGGTGGCACCCCCAAAAGCATGGATAGGCTGCACATCCAGCACAGGCATAACTGTTCAGAAGAGTAGTGTTTAAAAGACACTGGTTTCTGACCCTTTTCTCTATCACCTCCTCCCATCCTGTATCGCTGACTTCCCCAACTGCCTTTCCTCTCTACCTTGTTTTCTCTTATCCACAGATGAGGAGAAGGCAGTGGACTGTCCCCAAGAGTTAATTCTGTAACTCAATCCTTCAGGATAGATCAGATCATACCTGTTTCCTGAGAATAATTTTATTGGTTTGTAAAATAATCATTTGACTTGTTCTGATCTTAGTGGCAGGTGCATCTCTGAGCAGCATGAAAAGATTTCAAGGTTGAATACTCTAATACTGCTTCTTCTGTGCTCCTCTTCACATTGAAAAAGGCTAAAAGTGCCTTTCTGTTCCCAGGCATTATCTCTTCAAATACCTAATTAGAAATTATATAGAAAATTGAGACTTTTCTGGAGGTATACAGCAGAAGAACAAGAAGCAACAGAACAAGTTGTAGCAAGAGAATATATAATTAGATATTAGGAAACATTTTTGCACAATGAGGGTGGTCGAACACTGGAACATGCTGTCCAGAGATTGTGTAATGTCCAGCCCTGGAGATCTTCAACTGGACAAAGCCCTGAGCAGCTAGATCTAGCTCTGAAGGTGGATCTAACATAAAGATTTGCCATGCTTTGAGCAAAGGCTTGGACCAGATGACCACTAGAAGTGCCTTGTAACCTAAATTATTATATGAGTCATGAATCTGTAATTGCAGGAGCAAGCTGTGCTTCCCTTTGTCACAGTACCCTATGCAGTACCCTGCAGCAAATTCAAAATCTTCTCTGCCAGTTCATGATGTCTCAGTCTTGAATCACTAGGAGACCCTCATTAAAGAAGCCCGGGTGACTCCCAGTAAAGCAGAAACTTAAGAGACTGCTTGGACAGTCCTCATTGCACACCCTCAAACTATCTGAGCAATCCAGAGCAGGGAATGACGGAGTCTGGATTGACAGCACATCCTGCACAGGGAAGAACTGTGTGGGTCATGCTGCCCATTCACACATCTCTTCAAATGAGGAGACCAGTTGCCTCCATCCTTTCCTGGTGAACTCCTGTGACGCTGTAGTGTTTTAGACATATCTAGAGGCTCCTCTTCACAGGAAAGAAATGTATAACACATGGGACACCAGGTCCCAGAGCCACCTCATTATCAGGATTATTTTGGAGGGATGCTGCCAGATAGTCAAAAACGAGAGGAGAAAGACTAAGAGCTCCATAAGTGGCCATGTAGAAAATCCCTCCAGGGTTGCTCTTTACTATTGCCTAAATCTACTCCCCTTTCATACTCCTCCTACTCTTCAAAAAGGAGCCAGGTCACCCCAGAAGTTATGACGTCCTACATCCCAATGTGCCTAGGTTTTGGAATCCCTTAGCACCACATTTTGCTTAGGTTGCCATGCTGCAGTAAAAAAATACTGCTGTCCTCTCCTCAGTGTCTCCAGAGTACCTGTCTCCAGGAGCAGCTGTAGAAGAGCCAGGAAAAGCTGGGAATGCTAGATGCTTGAAAGGTTCCTTGGGTATGGGAAGCAGCTACCATTTGGGGTTTGGACATGGCTGCAGATGAAGACACATATGTGCATTTTCGTGCACACCCCATTTCCCAGCCAGCAGCATGTAGTATGTATCCCCACTGCAACAAACGTCCTCATGGAAACTGTGGGTGCTGCTGAGCAAGCAGTACAGCCCCAGATAAATTATCAATGGCAACTGGTAGAGGGACAGAAGCACCTAGCTGGCTTTCTCCACAGAAATTTCCTTTTAACCACTGACTTCTCAACCTGATCCTCAGGGAGATTTATAAAATACCTTCAAAGAAGAAGCTGGGAGCTAGAATCCACAGTACTTCTGGATAGCAAAGCTCATCAACTCCGTAAATGCACTATTTTATGACACAATATTTCTTATTTCTCACTACTTCTCAGCCCTCACATTTTTACAGGTGCTAACCACCTTTTTTCTCAAACTGCCCAGTTGATTACCAAACCCAAACTAAACTCAAAACATTTGTTCTCAGCCAGTCCTTTCTAGGAGTTTGCTGTTTGTGGTTCAAAATTGAAAAGGAGGCTTTTGTGCCTTTAAGTTTTCCCAGTTTTTTTCAAAACATGTAACTGGATTGAAAGAAATTGGTTCTCCCTACAAGCCTATCTGCTTCACAGCTGATAGAGGATGGTGGTTGCACCAGTTATTGCTAGTGCCATGGAGAGTCTGTGCTTGCCAGAGGAGACACATGACTCAGCTGCCAAGGCAGGCAGATGAGTGAAGAAAACCTTAATTTCATGATCAGGCCCAAAACTGTAACTCAGGCAGAGATGCAGACACACAGTGAGGAGGGAACAGGCAACTAGGGCAAAGGAGCTGCCAGCATATCACACGACTTGAGGAAACATATCCTGTGATGGGAATTGCATCAGAAACAAGGGCCCTTAGCCATTTTCATCCAGCCCTCCCCCAGTTAAACAGATTATGATGGAAAAAGAAGATGACACAAACGGCCAGAAAGAATTAAATGATCCCTGAGTGGGATAAATGAGCTGACTAAATTGTTGGTGCTGTGGGATGCAATCTGTTTAGGTCTGACAGAGATCAGAGCAGGGATGCTACTTACCATTCAGGGCCTCTCTGCATGCTGTAGAATACCAGCAGATACTAATGGTAAGTTTAATGGCTAACATGAGATGAGCACACACACACATATATAATAAAGCGGGACATAAATCAGAGCTGATGTCTGCCATAAGCATGCACAACTCAGGCAAAAAATCAATACATTCCTGCCTAGTCACACAATGCTAATGGCAAGGTCCCAGTACATGGTAGTCATGGAGGATTTTAATTACCATTCCTGCATGTCTGCTGGGAAATGCACAATGCTAAACACCATCCAGCAGGAACTCTCTCAAAGGGCTTGAATACCATTCTCTGATTCAAAGCGCTAGAAAGACATGCTAGGCTGATAGCTAAGTAAGCCAGTAATGGGATATGGAGCCTTTCACCTCGAGGTCACCTTCTAGTGACCCATGGTTATTACCATCTGATTGCTGTTGCCTGTGTGAAATGAGGTGAGGAGCTTCGACCAGTTCCTCATGGCCAAGTGCCTCTATCACACAAAACCTGATGCTGCGGTTGGTGCTAATTGGCCCTGTTGGTCGCCAGCCTCTCCGGGAAGGCTGGGGACCCTGGCTCCCTGCTCCCTGCTGGGGGGCATCTCTGTCAAAGACGTCAGCCCAGTGTCCCTAGGGCTGGAGCTCAGATGGTTGGGTAGGCTGGAGCTCTTTGAGGGCCCTTTCCTGTTGCATAGGCTCCTTGGGAGGAGGGCGATTCCTTCTCTGCAAAGGAAGGGTTTAGGAAAGGCTTTCTCCTTTAAGACAGGGAGAAGCCCCCCTTTCAGCAGCTCTCCCAGCTGACACACAATGGCATGCCACCTCCTCGGCTGCACAGAAATGATAATCAGAGGTTCAGCTAACAGGAGAGAAAGGGAGCTGCTCCCTGCCCTCCCACCGCCGCCCCCCCCCCCCAATCGCATGATTCGTGTCACACGAGATGAGGTGGCAGATGGGTCGTTAGGGCCGCATTGGCTTTTTTAACTCCTTCCTCCCCCTCCCAGCCCTCTCCCAGAGGGGTGCATAGGGGCACACGCAAAGCGAGGAAGCCCTGGTGCAAGGGCTGGTTTTGCCGTGGCGAGGAGACCAAGCTGTTTGCACGGAGGGCCACTCTGTATCGTATCAATATCACAGTGTTACATCAGTTGCTTGTTTAAAAGGTGGTATCTGTGCTGAGTGAGGTATTTGGTTCCATCCCATTTCAGTCGGCTCTTCGGCTCTTCCCAGCTCCCACGTCCAGACGGGAGACGTATCTGAGAGGGACGTGGGGTGTCGGCACATCACAGAGGGATGGAAAAAAGAAGTGCCTTCCTGTCCAGTGACTCCATCTGTTTTACTTCATGGCCATTATACACACCGATTGGCAGGGACAAGCTCTCCCCCTCCACCTCAGCATGGACTGCCAGCATTTGCTTAGCCAAGTAAACTTCACTGACCCAACCTCTATGAGGTAGTGCTACTCCTGGTGCAGGGCCAAATCATGTGAAACTCCTCAGGGTCTTTTGCCATCTCTTTTCGTCCAGGGTGCTCTGAACTTCAGCAGCTTGAGGAATAGCTGCAGGAGGAAGCACCTACCTGCTATGTGCCTACCTTTGGTGGCTTCATTTTTTTCCATCAGTGGTATGTGCTGTCAAAAAGAGAGAGCCTGGCAATCCAAGCTGAGCTCTGCTACTGATTACATTGCTTCAGTCTGATCCCATCATCCCTGACCTACAGGGGCCTGGAGTTATGCCACTGTTGATTGCCAGGCATTATTAACATTAGAAACAATAGTTCCTGGCATAGAGGTTAAGGGGGAGTTGGGGCATCTTCAATGAATTCTGTGGCATTTCCAGCATTTTTTGGGAGTGCAGTATTGTTTCTCTTTATTGTTGTGTCACATTTATTATGTGTGTGCTAGTTGTACTCAATCTGTTTGGCACATTTTAAAGGGCCACACCATGCAAAGGGATGCTGCTCAGGAGAAGGCCACATGTGCTCTGTTAACACAGCAAGTGCTTTGCTTCTGGAGATGTGTTTGGTGTATCACTGGGAGCCATGGTTTTGCAATAACGGTGCCATCAAGAATCGCGCAGCTTTACTGCTGCCTTCAGACCTGCCTTGCAGCCTCCCCACTAGCCTAGTCCTGGCCCCACAGTTCTACCCTACTTGCTCCTGCCCCATAGTCCCTGCTATGCCCTTCCTCCAACTCTGCCAAATCCCTTTTCTCTCCATTGCTATAATGTTATTCAATTGCAAATTCTTAACCTTTACTAAATTAACGCATCACATTGACCCTGTCTCTTGTGGCATCTTCCACGAGAAATACCTGTCTGACACTAAACAAAAAAATACTCATGTCAAGCATCTGCTTAGAAATAGAAACCCAAAAGCAGAAAGTGGGAGTTAGTGATCTTTGAAGGGCCGCATTCTGCACTGTAGTTCCCATACTAAGTTACCGTGGCCATGCCATTTATCTTGCCCTCTGTGGGAAGCAACGGGTGCCTTGCTCCTGTTAAATGCTGAAATGAGGAGAAGCTGGGAGTTCTGATCTCTCATGGATACAAGTTCAGAGTGTAGCAGGCAAAGTTTGCTGCTTACTGTATTTGACAGCCTGCTGGTGGGTTGCCTCTGCTGCCTCCCATCAGGAAAGGGCTTTCTTGCTCTCCCACCTCTCACTTTTCTTCTCCACACCTGATGCTGTCATGAGATGCCATGGATTGAAAGCTGCTCCAGTTTGGATAGGAGGAACTGGCAAA
The DNA here is from genome assembly GCF_000738735.6 of Corvus cornix cornix. Classification (NCBI taxonomy): domain Eukaryota; kingdom Metazoa; phylum Chordata; class Aves; order Passeriformes; family Corvidae; genus Corvus; species Corvus cornix. The sequence goes on along the minus strand of NC_047056.1, from coordinate 31,344,053 downwards.
ATTTTGCTGTGATCTAGGACTCATAGGCAGTGTCTGCACATATGAGATGTGTAACTTGCTTTCTTCCTTCATGCCCAGCTTCCCAGAGGTCAAAACACAGAATTCAGGAAAGCAAAGGCTCTTCTTCATCCTTAAATTTTTCTTGATCTAAGCCAGTACAATCCTGATGCGGTGAGCAATCCTACTGAATTAACAGACATCAGTTTTCCAGAACCTCACCCAACCATCCATTTAACATACCAGTGGTATTCCTTTCCTCATGAAACCAGACACTGCCAGTACTTCCAATCCAGAAAAGATGTGTGGATTCAATGATCCCACCAGAGCCACCTGACCTCTGCAGAAATCTCCATGGGCCTCTGCAGCCACTGGACTGGGATTTCAATGAGCCAGAGTCCTGTGTTTAAGGAAAATACAGTGCTCTGTCTGCTCTTTCCCTCTTTCATTTGGGAGAGAATTCATCTTGGCTGACGAAATTTTCAGACAGTAGCTCCAGCTGAATGTAGGGTTTTCAATCCATTTTCTGCTCATGCAGCTTCTGCATGACAACTGCAAGTCCCAATCAGACCATGCCATGCCTCAAATCAGAGCAGGAGTCAGGTTTGGCTGAGAGAGAGGAAGGTACAGAGGCTTTCCCCTGGCTGGAGGTCTGGCTGGTGGTGATGTTTGAGCACCCTGAGCCAGGCAGCAGTTCAGGAAAGCCTTCCTATTATCCTCTGGTGACAAAAAGAGACTGTGAAACAGATGTGCAAAGCCATGCTCTTCAGGATGCAGATTGCTCCATAGATTTGAGCTGATCAGTGAGCCTCCTGCCCTCCTCCCCATCCTGCTGTACATGTGTTTCAAACGACAATTACATCTGTATCTTACAAAATACACTGCTCATAAGAGGAGGGGAAGCCACGGTGCTCCCTGCCCCCACTCCTCCAGGCCCCCATTAAGTCTGTTTGCCTGTGATTTCTTCCAAATGACAGAGCCAGTCTGTTAGCAGTTAAGTTAAACAGAGCTTGTCCTGTAATAACCCCGTTCAGGCTGCTAATTGGTACCAGTACCTACTCCCTGCCTCCTCCTCGCTGCTGGCAGAGTCTGCTGCTCTCCTGCCAGGTCAACAAGAGAAGGGGTGTCACCTGCTGGGCTTTGCTCTGGGACAGGGCCTCTTGCCAGGGCACAAGGTAGCATTGGCATGGAGAGATGAGCAAGGATGGGAAGGGCTTTTCCAGAGAAAGCAATGACCATGTACGCACGAATGTGCTCTGTTCTCTGCTGCTGAAATTGAAGACAGCAGTTACTCTGCCTGATCTGGCCACAAAGTCATCCTAATCCTCTCCATTTGCTGTTCAAACAATAATGACATCCCAGCATCACCACAGCAACATATGGCTTCACAGCAGGGAAGTCAGGCAAGGTACTGCCCCAGCTGGACACAGCTATGGAGTGCTGATGCCCATGATGCCCAGCGTCCCTGGAGATGCAGCTATTGTTACTACCAAAATGCTCAGGATTATCTAATAACAGTCAGCCCATATATAGCACCATGCACTAGGAACAATTCAAGTTGAGCAACAGGTGAAAACAAAGATCTTGGGAAGGAATGTGCTTGCAGCCCTGCCCAGTCCCTTGGAGAACACAGGTGACTGGGCAGAAGTCAAGGTTTGTTGTCTGGTGTTCAGAGTATGTGGGTTCAAATCCTTTGGATGACTTTTGGGAGTATGATACTATTTCACTCCCATGAGAAACTGTATTTTACTGCTCAAGATACTTCTAGCCATCACATTTCAGTCCCCTGCACAAAATAGGCAAAATAGAATTATTTTTGAAGTAATTTGCCTCTCAGAGAACATACTTGCTCATCTGTCCAGGGATCAGCAACACCCTCTACATGTGAGGAACCACCCCCACTAACACACACTGAATTTCAAATATTTGCTGTCAAGTAACAGGAAAAGAGATGACCAGATGCTTTCATCGATTTAATCAACAAACAAATGCAAGAATGCAAGAAGAACGCAACTTCATAGTGAGTGCTGTTCGAGGAAAAAATGAGAAGGCCGAATCCGACAGGCTGCTCATTATGAAATATTTGTGCCACTCCCATTATTATTAGTCACTTGTTGTACATTTCCAAAGCAGTTAACTCAGTAATCCTCACAGTGCCGTGGGAGGTAAGACAGTTGTTACCCATTAAGTAAAAACCCTGGTTGTCAATGATGCCAAATGTTTTGGCTGCAGCGAGGCTACAGGAAAAGAGGATGCTCTGAACTCTTGGAAAGCAGGGCTTTGCTAGGGCAGCACAAGATCTCAGAAGTTCTCATTTTGCCTGCATCCAGAGTAAAAGTGGTCTACCTGCTGCCCAGAGAGGCCTCCCTGCAGTATGTGCAGTGTTTCCAGGCATTGGAGGAGTAATTTGATCCTGCACCCTTCTCTGAAGACCTTTGGTATGATCCTGAAGAGGGGTCTCAGGCCCCTGACAGCATCTGTCAGGCCAGATGCTCTTCCCAATAACTCCTGGGAATGACAGGAGTAAAGAGTCTTTATCCCGAATGTTGCCACATCTTTGTGTTGGGTCCCCCAAGAAGCAACTGGAAGAGCATCCTCAGGCACTGCAGCCCTGCACAGATGGGACCCTGCCCAGCCTTTGGCCCTGCAGAGCAGAGAAGGAATGCAGCATGGCTATCCCCCACCAGTGTTATTCAAAATCAGACTCCAAGATCCCACCCTGAACACATTCTTGGGAAGAAAAAGAAATTTCTCTGTTCACTGACCAAGTGCCAAGAAGTGTGTTTATGCAGCCCCTTTTTTGAGAACAGTGTTTGATGCTGCTCATCAAAGCCTCCCTCATCCCCATTAGGCAGGGCTCCAAGCTCCTCCAAGATTCCCCGGCTCCCAGCTCCTTGGACCTGGAGCTATCCATGGTTTGTGCAACACACGCAGTTCTCATGGTCTTACTCACAGCAAACATCTGACTTCATGCACAGTTCCTGTTTTGGCACTGTAGTGTCCAAATCATCCCATCACATCAGAAAATTGTTCAGCTCAGAACAAGTGGCCCCAGCATTCATCCACATTAGGAACCACCAACACCACAAATGTGGAGAAGGTAGATTGTTGCAATCTAAGATAGATTCTTAACTGACATCTTAATTTAAGGAATTTTCGGAATCTCTGCTCAGGAGAGAAAGATCAGAAATGAGGGATGCACTCTGGAGCTCCAGGTAGTGGAAGAGAAACTTGATGAATTTAGGAGCTGGCAAAGACTGCTGGTGTGAGAACCTGTTCAGGAGAGTCCCAGCAGCATCTCCACACAGAAGTGGTCAATAGCCTCTGTAGCTGGACCAGAGGGAAAGCAGAAGTCTGGGCTGGCTATGAAGCCCAAAGCTTTTGGATCTCAGGAGCAGAAGCTATACAACCAGCACTTTCTGTGTCTCTGAGCTAGTGGAGTAGTTTTAGGGACCTGGATATGAAAGAGCAGTGAGAACTTGCAAGCCAAATGCTTCTCATTAGTGGTTCATTCTCTTGGTGTGAGGGATAAAAGCTCAGAAAGAGCTAAAGCATCTCCCAGCGTTTGGGTGGAGGGAAAGAGAATGACTACAGAAGATCGTCCTTTCCCCAGACAGTGACTCTAGAGCTTGGCATGACCCTGAAGCAGGGCTGTTTTGCATCCCTGTGCTGCTGTCTCTGGCTGAGTGCCTGGCAGCACATCTCCCAGCCTTCAGGAGCTAAATGGGGAGAGACTTGGGCAACAAGGGCAAGAATACATTGGCTGTGCTTTGAAAAGCCACATGAGCATGGTGTTTCTGGAGCTTGTAGGCTTGTAGGGGTTTCCTGTTTTTCTGGGCATTCCTCAGGGAAGCCATGCTTGAATATAACCAGCTGGGAAGCATAAAAAAATATATATGGAACAATGTTGGCACCCATTTTCAGGCATTTTAAGAGCCATCAACCTGCCATCAAGTCAGTGGAGCACTACTGCAGGTCTCAGATCATTCCTGTAGACTGGCAGCCTTTAGCAGGCAGTAGTCTGACCTTTTAGTGTTGAAGAACGAGCATTAAAAGAGAACTCTGGAGAATGGTCCCAGGGCTGAGGACTGAGCTGATGAAGGATTGTTCCTCCCAATGGCCAAATGGTGATGTAGCAAATCTTCATTGGTGGTAGAGAAGAAACTCATGTGTTTAGAACAGCTGCAAAACAACTGGCCATGCTGACCTTCCAAACGATAGTGAGAATTCTCTGAAATATCTAAGAGACTCTTGGTGCCCTTACATCCAGCTGTTTGCATGCTTAGGGTAGATCCACTGCTTTGGGACCCATTCACTTGAAATCTTCACTGTGGGGGTTTGTTCACTCTTCTGAACACTCACATTTTTTGGAAAGCAAGGTGCGGCCCACAGAAGCAAGGTCTGGTCTTTCCGATCACAGAGCGCCAGCCCTGTTTGAGTCCAGCTCACAGCTGTCAACCATGACAGATTGTAAATCTGAGGGCCGGAATGGGAGAACATCTGGGTGGCCACCAGAGAGGGCTGGGGGGAGCTGTCAGGGGCACCGCCTGGCTTTTGATCAGCCCTAGGAACTGGCAACGTTCAGCAGGCGCTAATCCGCTCTTTTAGCGATTCTCAGCAATCAGCTTCCTTTCATAGCTGAAGGAGGGGAAAAGTTACTTGATCACAAACCTGAGGGAGCTGGTGTTGAAATATACCTTTAGCTTTTTTCCTGGATTTCTTTTAATTATAAAAGAGGAAGGTAGGAGGGAAATACAAATAAATATACACCAAATATTCACTCTACAGAGAAGAACTCTCCATTAACTCGTGGTACGTTTTCAAACAGATTATTTGCCTTTGGGTTTTCTGCTTTCTTGAGATTTCACATGACATGGAGAAGGGATTTTAGTCTCATGAGATCACGCAGGCAACCATCAGGACAGTTGACCGTGGCTACTTCTGGTGGAGGCTCCTCCAGCCTGTTAGATAGCTTCACATTTTTGTGCAGCCTTTCCATATAAAAAGGTTAGAGTACTGTTCCCTTTATAGAGAAGAGTAAGCTGAGAGCCTCAGCTCATGCTGCAAATCTGTGGCTGGGAACTAGATCCAGATCCAATGATCCCAAATGTCTTAGCTCTAAGAGTCTCATTGTGAAATCCTTTGTTTGAGCTGTCTTTTCATTTGCATGGTGCTGTTTCTGCATTCGATGGACCACCCTAGAGGACATGTTGTCTCCTCAACTCAAAAGTGGATCTATCATTTAATTACTGTCAGAGCATGAACTATATTCACTTGCTGGGATCACAAAACTTCCTACAGAAACACTCATCAGCTGCAGAGAAAATGATGCCCAGTTAAAATTTAATTCACAGAGAATTTTTTTAGAGAAAAAATCCTCTGAAGACTGACCATTTGTATCACAGCTGTCTTAAGGGGAAGAGAGACTAGAGACTTGCTGTGCTCTGTGCTTGCAACTGGAGTCAGTCTTTAACTCAAAGATTTATTGCTCAGGGAGGGTCCCACTGGAGGCCCAGCACTCCCTGGCCTGTATGATGTGAATGGAGCCACAAGTCAGGTGGTTTTCCCAACACCACGCTTTGAATCCAGCTGATTCAAGTGCAAAACTGAAAACTCCCGAGCTCCGTTACAGCTCCTGACCTGTGGACAGCCCTGCCTCTCTGAATTTAATAAGGTTTTAAATGGGAGCAGGTGTGTAGCATAAGCTAAAGGAGTCCAAGGGAAACCTCTCACTCACAGGTAGCCACAACCATGTTCTGTAGGTCCAACCACCAGTGTCACAAGAACATGCAGAAATGTTCTCTACCGCCACAGGACGTGTCACTGTCCTTGATCCTAAACATACAGGCTGACTTTTAATTAGCAACACACGTCCCGGAAGAATGGCAAGATGTGTCTGAATTTACCTCTATCTTAATTGCATCAGGAAGTTGCCTTCTGGTGCTGATCAGCTCTGAAACTTTTGGCACATCTCATGCTAACAGAGCAAGGCTGCAGCTGGCAGTTCCTCCCAGGCTCTCCCTGGTCTCTTATTCACCAGCCTCTGAGTAGCACCTGCTGCAGGCGAAGCCTCCTGGGAGTACCAAGTTGGTCCAGTGTTCCCATGTGGGAGAATAGGATGCTCTATGGAGCCACCTTGGTGCTGGCAAGCAGAGGAGTTACAAGGCTGCAGTGGGGTGGGGTACAGTGGGAAAGGGTAATTGAAAGGGTGGGAGGTTTATACGAGGATAATCTACAGGGTGAATCTCAAGATTGGATTTGTCACAGAGAAATCCCACTTTGTTATTCCAAATTATCTTGGTTCCAGTTCAGTTCTGTGTAGGTAGAGATGTATGTAAATGTGAATGTGATATGTGTACACACAGGGCATAGCCAGACAGCCACCTCTACAACCATCTGGCTTCCCTCGCCCTTGCTACTGGCTCCACTGTGCCAGGAACTGATGTGATTCCACTGATTACCAGGCACAACTTGTCAGAGCACAGCCCATTTTGCCACCCTTAATGCCAGCTGGGAATGCAAAATGGGAAACTCCTGGGACAGAGCACATCCCTTCCCCACCTTCCCCCTTATTCCAGGAGGGAAAATGGGCTCTGGTGAAGCCCTGGCTCACATCAGCCCCAATCCTCTCTCTCTTCAGGCTTGCTGTATTTCTTCTCCCTGCCTAATTTCCCTGTGAGGGAGTGTGGCCAGGCTCGCTTCCTCTCACAAAGCACATGTGAGGTTTGGGACTGCAGCTCCCAGAGAGCTGGGCTATATCATCCTGTACCAAAGCCCAGCCATGTGGTGGCCTTGATGTTGCAGCACACAGTGAGTTCAAAATGGCAGGGAGGTACTCGTGTTGAGCATAGCTCCCTTGCTAATACTGGGTGGCCCCAGCCTGCTGAGAGCTTTAATTTAGGAAGCTGATGGTGGCTCTCAACACACTTGTGTCTGCCTGTTGGTTTGGCTGAGCTAGAAACACATCCCCTTCACTCCCTGTGGCATAGCCTATTCAGGGTCACAGAGTACCTCTGCTACCACGGGAATCGTGCATCCCCATGCTCCCCTCCTCCACCTGCCCTTTTTCTCTCGTGTTGCAGCCTAGAGAGCATCACAGAGAAGCTTCTGAGGTCTGAGAGCCTAGCAGCAGCAGGATGACAGCATCCCTGCCTGCAAGAGCCTCAGAGTTACAGGGTGATGTCCAGTGGCCTTCATGGAGTCCATGCCCCAGGACGGAGGCAGCAAGAATGTCTGCAGCTCTCCAGATGGTCCTTAGTACATATCAGCAGCTCTACTCCCCTTTCTCTAGCCTGGTTCCTCGGACACAAAGGTGCACTGTGGCAGAATAGGGTCTGTGTACGGGAGAGGCTGAGTTGGAACAGGCACTGGGCTGAGACAGCCTTCTTGGTGATTGCTTTTCTTTATTTAGTATCTACTGCTGGAGGGCAGCTTAATCCTTGCCTTTCTTCCCACATTAAACGCCAGTGCTCAGACTCTACACACCTAGGTGCTAACAGACTAAACAAGATGAAGAAGCAGGGGGTGTATAATTGTGATACCAATATATGTCGCAGCTTACACAGCAGATAATTGGTGTGTGCCAAAAAGGCAGTGGTAAATGGGTCCCGGAGGAGATTTCTCCCTAGAAGAGCAGCATTTCACACCACCAGCCTCCCTAATGAGGGGGAAACTATGCATCCTTTGTCCCAGGGGTCCTACCATGAGGTGTAGGCAATAGACTGCGGCAGCCCTCAAGCACAGCTATCTGCCTTACTCGGGCAGTGGATACTCCTCCTGCTTCCTCAGTTTGTTTTGATGCTCTTCTACTGTGAGACCATAGTTATAGAAAAGAAATGAGTTAGTTCTGCCAAACCAAGGAGTTTGATGTTTGATTGCAAGTTTTGGGAAGAGAGATCAAATGGGGTTTTTTTCTCAGCCATGACCACTTAGAGCTTGGTTGAGACACTTCCCACCACAGCAGTGCAATCTTTCAGAGCACACTGCTTTCTTAAGCCATCTTTTTGTTTTGGGCTGTGTGGTTTTTGTGGTGGGTCTCAGGTTTCCTTGTCAGATTTGGGAGCTGTGTGTCCATCCTCAAAACTGCTGAGCATGTCTCACAAGCCCCCTTCCCTGCACACCTAAGTTAAGAGTTGTTTTTTAGGTATTGTTTTCTATTGCTCAGGGGCTGAGAAAATGCCAGTGAAATAGGGCAGAACTTGATGGAGAATGAATTTCTCTGGAGGAAAGAGAGAACCGCAGACGCCTGCCCTTCTATTCCTGTTTACCTTTGCTTTCAGGAGGTCAATTAAATTGTGGGCATAAACTTACATTGCGGTTTGCAAACTGATACTCACCAGAAGGTGTTCTGGCATCACAGAGCATTTTGTGTTTCGGTTTCTTCTTTCCCAGATCCTTTATGGCTTGGTAATAACTTGCAACACATGTATCACAGAAACATTATTTACACAACATTTTTGCAGCATCACAATTGAATTTAGTTGGCAAAATTCTCATGAAGATGTTACTCTTGTGGAATGACCAACAACCCGTCTCAAACTTGGACTTTCCCATTTTTTCTGTGTGGTACAGCTGTGGGATTTCTTCATAAGCACTGACTGAAAGGTTCATCGTTTTTAATTCTGTGTATGTTGAGAAGGGGGGAAGGGGGGTTGGGTAGTGGTTCAGGCAGTAAACATTCATTTGGCCTCTCTACCTACCCAGTTACCCCCTTTAACATGGGATATAAGCACCCCATGGAACTCATTGCTGTGGGATATTGTGGAAAACAACCATCTCAGTGCCTCAAACAGCACAACAGATGATGAGAAGCCTCTCATGGTCAAATATAGTGGTCTAGCCAAAGCTCCATCTCTGGACATATCTGCAGTGCAAGCTGTCAGGTGCTAAAAGGGTGCAGAAGGGAAAAGATCCCTCTGTCAAGGCCCAGTTTTTATACTTTAGTTGCTGTCAAAGCTAGGAGAATGAACTCGGTGGACTTTTGATCCAGTATAGCATTTAGTTCAAATTTACACTGGCTGGGAGTCAAGCCTGGTTTCTGTCACAGGGTGTTGTGCAATTCTTGCTCTCATTTCCAGTGTTGTCCCCCCCATCCCACAGAGGTTAGTGAGTTTGTATCTCAAGGAAAAGAGAGAGTATTTCCTGACTGCAGTCACATTTGTACCATCAAGCCTTGCCCAATTCTGCTTCTGAGTTCTTACTCAGAGAACTGCTTGCACTTACTTCAAAGAAAGTGCTTACATGCAACTGACTTTAAAAGATATCTTGGAGTGAAGCTCTATCAGCTCTCTATCCATGTGATGGCTGTCCCCTCATTTTATCATCCATTTTCTCGGTACTGGGCTCTAACAGAGCCTCTCTTAGGCTCTCCCTTCCCACAGGTACTGTCCTGATGCAGAACCCAAGAGCTGCTATCTTAGGCCCTCAAGTCAGGAGGAGTTTTTCTTTGCTAGACTGACCTGAAGAGAACAGTCAGCTAACTCAAGAAGAGCTTTCCAGCCAGAATTAATGGGATATAGTGTGTTTTCCAAATTCCTTTAGTAAAGCCCTGAAGTCAGAGGCTGATAGATGTATCACATGGAACTGTCTGGGGTTGTTGGGATTTCTGTTCACTCACCCTCCCAGCTCTTCTACAAATCTGCACTGTTGCATTTGTTGACAAGTCTGTATTTTTAGCATCTTGAGATCCCTTGCATTATACAATACTCCTGAATTTCCCTGATCCCAGAGCCTGACATGCTGGCACCTAATAATACTTATCCTTCATTCCACTTTCCTCCTGGCAAGGCTCCTTCACTGGTCAGCAGCCCCTCTTCATTGCAACGTGGTGATTGCTTTAATGATCTAGAAAGGAAGATGTAAAATAATACAAGAAGGCAAGAAGGATGTGTAATGAGGTAAGGAAGATGTATAAGGAGATAAAAGTGATGCAAATGCCTCCTGCATGAGAAAGGACTTGACAAAGCTTGGGGAGACACTCCTCAGTGGTTCAGTGAAGAGGGATCCCTGTTGCAAGAGAAAGTCAGGGGGATGAAAACAAATAAAAGCATCCTGGAACCCTTCTCTGACTCGTGGGCTTTATGGGGCTCTAAGTGATGTGTAGCAATGCCTGGGGAGGAGGCTGGCACTGTAGTCATGGTGGGACCACTGCTGAGGTCCCAACACCTTTGTGTCAGCTGCTATGAGCTACAGGTCTGCTCACCCATCCCTTTGGGAGTAACACAGTGATAGTGGCACGACCCTGAATGTTCCAGGATGAACACTGCCTCAAGGAGAAAGAGAAATAGAGTCATCAGTATGAGTGTGCCAGTGGTCTTTAAGGGGACAGCTGGGAACACCTGCCATTTTCTCTCATAAGCACAAAAGTGATGGAGGAAAAAGAGTTAAAGAATGGGGAATTCCAGTGGAATACACATATTTTAACACCAGCCATAAACTCAGCAGTACTCAGAAAGGGCCTGGGTAGCTGGAAGGCACCGGGCCATTGCAAATAACAGTAAGTTATGCAATTTTTTCTTCTAATTCTTGTTGCTGGCTTCTCAGAGTTGGCCTAGGGAGCTTCCCTCTCAGGGAGCGGGGGGAGTATGTCTGACTTCAGTTATCTCTGTGCCATCAGGCCAACTTCTATAATTTTGAAGGCAGTCAGCAAGGCTCAGAAACGCTGCAAACAATGACCACTTGTGTCAGAAGGAGCATGAGTTATCCTGCTCCAGGACCTGTCTTTGGCTGCTCATTGACTGAGCTGCTTAGCTGGCAGGTATACCCATGACAGAGGATGAGGGGCAGAGATGTGCTTACTCCACACTTGACCCCTCCAAGTCCTGACATCTTTTCTAGGAAACCTGGTGCTGGCTACTGTTGGACATAGGATGGAAAGAGGGATTCATTCCACATGCATATTTCCATTGGTCTCCTTACTTTTCTTCTCTGGTGCTCGAAGCACAGTTTCAGGCTTTGGCTAGTACACCTGCCACGACCTCCCATGCTTTAATGTCTGCAGCACCTGTACAGAAACCTGGAGCATCCCGCATTTGATTGCCTGATTCCACCAGCTACAAGCCTGGGGATGACGTGGCTGTCATGGTGACAGTCTGGAATAACCCCTGGACATTCAGGTGTAGGAAAAGGGTTAGATAGTGTCAGAATGGTTTGAAAGAGAAGCAAAAGATTGTCTGCTCCAGAGTCACTATGAGCTTTGGGTTGAGCCAGCTTGGTGGAGTCAGCAGTTCTCAGGACTGCTCAAGACTGTCATACCCCACCTGTCCGGGCACTCCAGCAGTACTGAAAGCTGGCATTTTGCTTTATTAATCAAGTGCTGTTTCCTCATGGCTTTCTCTCAGCTGCAGTTACAGCCTGTCTAGTCATTAGCAGCTCCAGGCTGACACACAAGCAGCAGGAACACTGCTCATCACTCATCAAATGCTGAGCTTATTTGCATGCTTTCAGTTTTCATGCAATTTTTAAAAGTGCAAACAGATGTCATGAGATTTTTATCTCATTACCTTCATATGGTTTTCATCCCCATTAAACTTTCAAAGAAATACTACATGCCACCAAGTTTTTGATCTTTAAGAAGCCCCATGCAACACAACAGCCCAAAGCCAGGTAGCTTGGTTACATAGAAAGCCTAAATACTCCAGGACTGAGGTGTTGTACAAACTAGACCCTTAACAGCTGAGACTGATCCAAGCTACAGAAAACTGTCTTCCTTTTTCATACACTCTTCTTTCATTTACAGCTCAGAACATCTCAGTATGAAATTCTCCCCTCTCTCTTCTGGTGAGCTGCTTGACTTCAGTGCCCGTTGTGTCAGCCCAAAACTTTGTCTCTTCAGAGCAGTCCTTGTGGTTGGAAAGTGCTCTTGCTGATGTGCTGCAGGCACACAGACGGGGTGGCACCCCTGATGGGCTCCCCAGCAGGCATCAAAGAGTCCCTAGTGAGTCTGGTGTCCAGGCACCATGTCCAGCCTTTGCTGTCTGCTACACAGCCCAGTAGAGGATTTGAAGTGGACTGGAGGGTATTGTAAGAGTAAGTATGGAAGGCATAGGGAATTCTAGCGCTGCAATGAAGGCATTAGAAGCTAGGCTTCCTTAACTCTGCTGCTTCCCATAGATTTAACTTCACTTACTGGAGCTCATGCCTCAGAGCAGCACCTGCACCTTTACAGGGGACCATGCTGGTGCTCCTCTTTCAACAAAAATACCTCCTGCTTCTTTGAAGATGGAATTGAACAAATCTTCCTTCAAGCTGCTTTATATTGCATCTAGTCCAGGCATCAGCAGGAAATTCATCTGCATTTCTGCATTACTGTGCCAGCAACCAGGAACTGCAGCAGCATCCCAAGGTGAGGTCTGATCTCTTCGCTCACATCATCAGCTTTCACAACACCATAAAATGGTCCTGTGCCACAACAGACAGGGGGGAAAATCAGACAGACCTCTCCACTGTTCTGCCCAGGTGACAAGCACTATTCATATGACATCACTCTCTATGGGCTTTGACTGAGCCACACAGAGCCTCCTACAAACAAAGGGGATGAGACAGATTCTGCTATGAAGTGCTCAGCCTGTAAGGAGACAAAAGAGTGATGGGATCTGAGAGGAAACAAATAAAAAACCTTTTTTTTTCAAGATCACAGAACAGGTCAGCAGCATTAGGAAACACAATGCTGAACTAAATACCAAAGTGCAGGTGCTTCCTGTAGGACTCCTCCTGTAGATAATTTAGTCTATTGAGCAGGTTTTGTTACAGAAATATTTAAGAAGATGTTCATTGCTTTGATTCAGGTTCACAGGCACATCAAACATGTTGCAGCTGTGTATCGTTGGAGGTGAAATGAGCAATGGACAGTGTAGAATGGGGCAATCTGTCAAGCTCATAAAACCCTTTTTGATTCCCATTTCTAGGAATAAAAGAAACGTTTGTGCAATCACATGAACTGCTAAACATTCTAGCATCGTTATGCTGTTAACTCCCTTCTGTACCAGATGGAGGAAGGGCCATTAGACATTTTACCAATCTGATTTTTGGTGAGATTCTTTAAGACCCCTGTAAATCTTGTCAGAAAAAGTATTTGGCATTAAAAAAAATTGCTCAGGTAAGAAAGCTGGAATGTGGGGTGGTGTTTTGCAGAAAGAGCCTACCCTTCTGGAGCATCCAGTCCATGCACTACGACATCTTCCAAGGCAGTTCTGAAGAAATAGCCCCATCGCCCAGTTTCCAAAGAAAACATCAATTAAAAAAATATCCTTTTCTTCAGTTTTTATTCCACTAAAATATTGAGCTGGAATATTGTGAAAGGATGCATGAATTTTGCTCTGGTTATTTGCAGAGCTGTTTCACATCAGGATCACTCTTTTATCAATAGAAATGTAAATCACAGCTGAGCCAGTAGGAAAGGTGAGACAGCTAAGATGGCAGGAATCCATTGTTTCAAGCCTTTTGCTCAGAAAGCTTTTTCTATTTCTTTTCACTGACATCTCATATGTTGTTTTTTCTATTCCTTTTTTTTTTCTCACAAAACATAATTAACTTAATCAGATTTTTGTTAAAGGAAGGAGCCCAGAGATAGGCTGAAGCCTCTCCTAAGCGCCTTTCTGTCTGGGAGGAATCCGAGTCCCAAATATTGAATGTTCCAGTCTGGCATGCTGAATGTCACACAAATATCAGCTGTAGTACAAGTGAAATGCTTTGGTGAATCATTGGACAGTGCCTGAGGCTGCTAACAGTTCAGTCCCATCCTATTGTTACATTAGCAGCCGTGTTAAAAAAAAACCAGCCTGAAAATTATCCAGTGTAAAAATAAGTAATAAATTAATTTTGTGCAGACCTCCTAAGATTAACAAAACACACCCTGAACTTCCCCTCTAAGATCAGCTACATTATTTTTATAAACATTTGTTATCACAACTGGCCTTTTTAGAGGGTTCAGAATTTGCACCCTGGGTAGACAACTACTTAAAAAAAGTAAACTCATTGTGCTTTCTCTATCTACACTTTATACCTGATCCACTTAGCTGCCTAGGTTTTTTTCTGGGAGCAGAGGCACGCACCACTTCCATCATTTCACAGCAAGGCTCTCCCCACTCTCCAGCCACAGAGATTCCTGGGGAGAACAGAGATATCTTAGGGAATCAGAGGTCTCTTAGGCTGTGGACCTGTCTCCTGCTGAGCAGTGAATTGCAATACCATCTTCTCTAAAATGAGAAAATAGCCACTCATGCAACAACCAGGTGGGCTACACTCCCTTCCACAAAGGGGTGCAAATCCCACTTGTTCAAAAATCCAGAGCAAGTGTTAATCATGCACTACTCAGGAAAGAGAAGTGAGTGTCAGGTTTAGAGCCTCCTTCTTAAATGACCCAATATGAACTGAAAGAAATCGCCCTTTTCACAAAGGTGGTATCAGCATGGGTGATAATTATTTGGATTTTAAGGCCAGTGAGGTCTATATAGTTCATGACACAGACCAAAACACCAACTCTCAAAGCAGGACCTCAGTTACAGCCATACTTTACAGAATCTTGTGCTGCGTTGGCCTGTAAAATGAATTTAAATAAGGGAGAGGCACATGATTGGTGTCTGCTTGAGGCTATAAAGCAATGCTTAAACTTGCATGTAAGTAAGGAAATACAAGCCTAATGGAGAAAAATGTGAAGCTGACACAGTGAGGTGGCTGCAGTCATGGCTCATGTAGCAGCAGTACAAAGGACGTCTGCAGAAGAGTGGATGATGAAGTGAGGCTCAGTGGCACGTGGGTGGTTTTTTGTACGCAGGTTGTTCAATTCATTTATTCCATGTTGGCCAGTGTCACCTATCCCAGAGATTTCAGGACACTTCTCTGTCACAGTTTTTCAGAGTGGTTTCAGCTGCAGAGTCACTGTCTACCTTCACCAAGCAGCTACAGCCACCAGCCTGCAATCACCTGCAGCATCCGTGTCCCAGCCAAACTTCTCCACAAGCACGGTCAGCCAGTCTCTGCGTTAAACAGCTTCCCCTTGGACTGACACAACGTTGGTTTTCCCATGTCTGTCATGCCTTCTAGCCAGGGGCCCACTTGCCACAGCTGGAGCTGGGGCTGCCCTAGCTGGGACCAGCAACAACCAGCTGGCACAAGATGAGGGGTGGTTCAGACAAAGCCAGTGAAAATAATGCGGTTCACCCCATGAAGACAGACCCAGTCCTGTCATTCTTGATCTCTGCCCCGTGCTTTAGATGTGCACCACCTCTTTTCCCATCTCATTGTTTCTCCAGCATCCATTACAGCACAAGCTTCCCCAGCTGGCCTGTGTCCTCCTGAACAACTCAAGCCAGCAGCACCCTGGCCAAAGGCAGTATTTTTCATACAATTTTTTGTTTGTTTTATTAAAATACTAACAGTAAATACATTCATTAGTAAGATAGAGGAAGCAGGAAACACGAGGCAGGATGGAAAGGTTTGACCAGCTATAAATAGCAGACAGAATAAACAGGCAATTGCGAACCATGGGTTGTGAGGCTGGGTTTCACATGGAGGCAGCACCTGCTGCTGGGAGACTTCCACTGGTTTGTTTGTTTGCTTTTAAAACAAAAATTATTTATGATGATGGACTCCAGGCTGAGAGATTTGCCACTTTCTGGGAAAACATTAATACTTAGTCATCACTGGCAGGTGTTTTTCTACCTCCTGTGCAGTACTTGACCCACTCTGCATGCCAGAGGCAAGGTAGGGCTTTCATCATGGACTGCCCTTACCCCAAAACCTTGGGATGTGCTGGCAGCCTGGGCAGCTGCTTGCAGATTAGCAGGATGTGTCACAGCACATTAGCTGAGCCTGTGGGAGGCTTAGGATATTTCACAGGAATGGAGATTTTGGGAACAGGAGGCAAGGTTAAACAGGGGAGCACACGGAGGTCTCTGCCCTAGGGGCACACAACAGGAGGGGATCCTGAAAGGTCCAAGGGAAACATGCACTGATGCTATGGATGAGCCTTGGAAACATTTGTGAGCAGGGGAAAGAAAGGATGCAGAGGCTTGTCCTGAAATGTCTACAGAGCCTTCACAGAAAGGCTTCCCAAGGAGTGGGGATGGTGACTCTGAGCAGGCCTGGCACAAGCTGCTGGAAGCACTTACAGGGTGCCGAGGCTCAAGCATTTTTTTTTCCCAGGAAGGCAGGTTGTCAAGGACAGGAGGGACCGCCCAGTACAGCTCTCAGAGTGGCTGTCCCAGGTCAACAAGTGTGGCAGTGGACATGTTCCTGCAGACACCACAAGGACTCCTCCTGGCCTCAGGCCTCCACTCAAAGGCCATTGCCTGCAGCTGCTTCCACACAGACTAATCCCGCTTTCCCCCAGGCAATAAAGGGATGCACCCTTTTCTTGGCCGTGCAAATGTCACAGCCCCTTAAGAAGGTGACTGCACTCACCACCACCCTGAGACACTCCCTATGGCTGAGCTGCTTGGGTAAGGGGGGGTATTTTTCAGTCAAGTCTCCACCTGAATGAAGAAAAGGCAGGAATTCTTAGCCTGACCAATGCTCCACCACTGAATTTCAGCCATCGCTGCAGTTGAGATCAGTAATTTGTTTTTATCTCCCAAAAAGCCATTTTATGGACAAAAAGCCATTAAGAGATGGTGAGCCCCACACAATCTCCACACAAACCCTGTTTCAATGTATGCCAGCTCCCCGTGTGCAACGTGCCTCATTTCTTATTTACATTTGCCAGGCTTGAAACTGCAACCCCCGTTGCTTGTTATGCCTCTCTCTCCTAGATGAAAGAGCCCTAAAATGTCACCTTCTCAGTGTTATCATCTGCCCTCTGCTATTATTGCCTCTCAGTAAATAAAAGGGACTTCCCAGTCATTATTTTATACCCCACAATGACAGTGCTTTTTCAGATAAATTAGTTTTCACTCCTCTTATCTGCATTCAAGCCTCACCTCCCTTTCAGTGTTTCCATTGCCTGCTCAGGGACCTTTCCTGTGTCTCCTCTGACCTCTGGGAGAGGAGCTGAGCTGACTCAAAAGGGGAGCTTGGTGTGAGGACATCCGATCTGCTTACAGACCTGCAGACCTAATGTCGTACACGGCTGAGGCCTTTGTGCATGTCTGAGCTGCTCACTGCACATCCTGGGAAGATAACAATTGCTGGCTTGCCTGTAAAGGTACATCCCCTTTAGCACAATCAGCTTGTACAAGGCACATCAGTTTTTGTGACTGGGTACTTATCTACAAGGAGTTTTGTCCTCTACCTTGTGCACAGTTACCTTTCAACAGAAACCTCTCAACTGAAACCATCTTATTTCACTCTCCCTTTCTATCCTGAAATACATAAAAATATTGGGGCAAAATCTTTTTCTGCAAACAACTACAAAAACTAGCTTGACTGGGGATGCTCTCCGGATTTTCTCCCTCTCTCTTCCAAATTAGTATTTTTTCACTCTGGCAAGTACCCACCCTATTCCCACCCAATACACAGAAACCAGAAACTAATCTTAAGTGTGTCAGACCAACTTCATTGTCCATCCTGAGAAAAGTTTAAAATGTAAGCTGTCAACAATGCATAGTTTAAAGCACATTGAAAGCCATGGAAGGCCAGTTAAGACTACATGACAGTGAGATGTCTTCTAAGGCATGGTAGGAAACTGTGTTTAGCTTTTATATATAGCTTTTCAACCCCCTAGTACGGTTTTACAAAGTAGGAGCAGCATCACTGTTCCCCAAAATATCCTAACCACATCATGTTAGAAATGGAGCTTTACTACTTCACTTTGTTTCCTAGCTACCAACATTTTTTTAGCTTAGTAGTAGAGATGAGCAGTGAAATTTGGCATTCAGACTGCAACTTCAGAAAAGCCTTAAAAAACCTCATGCATATATACATATCTATCTATATATACATCTGTAAAAATTACAGTTGCTAGCACAGTTCTCTTCAGAAATGTTTCAGTTCCAAGCTCCATCCTGGTTATCCACTCATTCCCATCCTGGGGTCCCTGCCAGCCTAGTCGTGGACCCCCCCCAGTTCTGCCCCTACCTCACAGCCCCCTCCATCCCAGCCCCCCAGCTCTGCCCTACACCCCTTTCCCACCCCAGCCCCATCTGCTGTCGGAGCGTTCTCTCTTCTCTCCTCTCACCCTTTCCAGCTCTACCAGTCCCTTTACATTCATCACATTAAAGAAAACATTTCATGGTCATCTCTTTTATCTCCTTCAGTGAACAGTTAATCAGAAAAAATGCTTTCATGTTGCTAAATCAGGGCCAGTGGGCAAAGCCAGGCTGACAAGAGACATTTTCCTCTGCTACTAACCTGGGCTAAATAGTATTAATTACAGAGGCTGGGCTTTGATTGCTGGAGTGTGGTGGGGCTGGTGAGAGCTCCCTCCTCCCCCTCTGCTCCCTCCCACCACAGGCCCACACTGTGCATCCTTACCTGCCTGCCCTTTGCCAGCATCCCCATCTCATGTCACAGCACAGCTGCAAGTGGGATCCCCTAAATCTTCACCTGGGCTGCTCGGACAGTAACTCTGAAGAGTCAGGTCCCTGGGCTGGAGGACAATCTAGCTGGGTGGTTGGGGTGTCCCTGTCCTTGCCTTCCCCCATGCTTGTCTGCCCAAGGCAATGTCTTTTCGAGGACAGAAACTGCTTCTTGCTATGTGTTTCAAAGAACCTGAGTTCTGGCAGGCCACTCAGTAGACATCACCCCATACAGTGTTTCTTGGCCTGTGGTCTGTGGGCCACAAGTGGTCTGCCAGATGTCAAAGGGACTGCAGAATGACTGCAGACAATTTTTTAGGACAGACATATCCATCCTCACACATGCCACAAAGGAGCAAAGACAACAGGCAGTGGGAGCAGAAGGCAAATTGAGGACAACGTGCTACAACTCAGTCCTCCGTGGGGTGGTCCAAAGGTGTTTATTGCTCTTTCAAAGAAAGAAAGAAAAAATATGCCAGACTAGCCCCACAGACACAAGAGGCCCGTCTCTGCACATCTCCAAGGACATTATGAAGGAAATTATGTTGTGACCCGGTCTGTCGGCAATAGTATCCCCCACGTCTGGGGCAATAGTGTCTCCCACAATGCCCAGGTGGAAGGTGACAACCTTCCATCCCAAAGGCGGCATCAGCAAACAACTGGTTACCAATTCTGCTGAATTGGCCTCCCACAAACTAGCAGAACAGGCCAAATCCCCAGACAAAATGAATCACAGCTGAAACACTCTGCTTTTTAGAGACAGAATGCCACTAACTACTTTCTCCGTCCCTCTCTGCACTGAGCAGGACTTTACAAAAGTGACCACAGGAGGAATTTTCAGGGCGGTCACTCTCTGTTTCAGAGACCTTCCCTTGGGATGGGCAGCACAGCTGGAGGCTTTAGTCAAGCTGTGGTTTAAGCTGATTAAGGTGACTGTCCCTGGTGACCCATGTTGCCAAGCCCTGATCCCATGCAGCTCATGGGCAGCATAATGGGAGCACAGCACTCCAGGAAAAAGGCACCTCCAGATTCACTACAAAACTCGTCTGGAGCAGCCAGGCAGGACAATATTTTTAAATGCTTTTTGATTTATTTTGAGTGTTTGCTGCTGTATATGAAGACCTGTTTCTCCAGCCAGTGTGAGCTGGAGCATGAGCCCAACTGGATGACCTTTGCAAGTTGGGGTCCCATATTCCCATCCTGATCCTGACTACTCCGTGTCTTTCCTCCTCCTCCTCCGTGCTGCATCTGGTTTCCACAGGCTCACCCTGCCTCCTGAGCTGATGCTTTGCTCTACTCTGCACAAGCACAGAGGGAAGCAGAAGGGGTAGATCTGGTCCACTTTTCCCCAGTCCACACTCTGGTCCTTATGTGCTCTTCTCAAGGACACACAGATGTGGTTTTCTCAGACAGCAACAACAGGTTGGAATCTCCACCAGGGCAAACCAGCACATGGCCTTGGAGGTCTGCCAGCAGAGTCTAGCCTCTTAGAACTCATTTCCTCTGAAAAGCAAAGAATTGGAGAATTTGGAAAACACCTGGGGTGATCAGGGTGCAGCAACCAAAGTCAGCTAAACCTTCATATAGCAGTAGCTTGCATGGATCCAGATGCTCAAGACAAGTTTACTCCAAGTTTTTTTGGGAACAGCGCTCTTTGGACTACCTGGATCTCTAGGGCAAAAGACCTCAGACTTGTCAATAGCTTCATTTGCACCTTCAAACTACAGTGTAGCACTTAAGAGAATGAAATATCCAAGTAACCCAGCTAGGCAGCTGTCCCCATGCTACTCCTCTCTCTACTCAAATGCGTTTTAGGCTGACAGTGCCGTATTTATAGAACACAGTGTAGCAGTTCCAGCACAACACTGTTGAGGAGGCAGAAATAGGCATTTTGCTGTCTGGGGGGGCAGCACAGAGCCTAGGGGACAAAAACACGCTCAGGCAACACGCAATAGTGAGGGAACCTAAGGCTCGAGTGGCCATTGCTGAGTTTAGAGACTGTTGATATGAGTGACAGCTCAGAGTCCTCATTGCAGCATAATTCAGACTACGAACAATGCAGTGGTTTTTTATATTAACTCCAGATATTTAGAGCTCTCTTCATTGACAGAAAGATGAGAAACTTTTGTTGTTGTTGTTGGGTTTTTTGTTTGTTTTGTTTTACATGTAGAAATGTAGAAGATAAGAACAGCCTGGATCAAATTAAGCCTCCATCTCACCCAAAGTTCTCTGGCAGGCTGGTTTTTGGTTGCTTCTGAGAGAAAAGCAAGAAGCTTTGCATCAGTGGGATAATGTGCTTCCAAAAGAGCTTCTTCCTCAGAAGTTGTCTCTCTTGCTTAGAAGTTGTCTTCTGCCTTGAGGCAGGGTGGTTTCTGGCCAAAGCTACTTGATTTGACTTTGTTCTTTGTTTATTTTCAGCTCTGCAGGCTGTCACTGTGAATAATGGGTCTTTGGTGCTGGAACACAATTCTCAGATGAATATTGTCTTCCATAGTAAATTCCAGGGCTGCTCAATTGCAGAATAAATCTTACCTTCATGGAGTGGGTGGCTGGGGCCTTTGGAGATGGCACAGGGCGCCTGTACAGCACCTCCCTGTCAGTGCACAGAAGGTCATAACTCCTTGCTGAAGTTCTGCCTGTGGGGGCCAGGCCGTCCTCCAGCCTGAGCAATGAGCTGGGCCTGCCTGAAGCTCTCCTGAGCTCCACGCTTGGGAATCTGCTGCCACATGGTGGCATACACTCTCTCTTCCTGGCCCTAGGAATCCCTCCTTGGCTTCCAAGAGGTAGCACATGTGGAAAGAGTACTTCTGAGCTCTGCATTGTAACTACCTCACCAAGTTTCCAGGGACCCGTTCTGGAGCTGCTTGAAGCTTTTCCAAGAGCATTGTTTCCTGTTTGGAGCTACACAAAAGTACGAGGAATGCTGGCAAAAAATCTGAGAGGATCTCAGGTGCTTTGGGATCAGCAGGTAGGATTTGTTAATGAAAGACTTTTACCTTACCTGAAAACACTAGAAGTATTTCCACAAAGCAGACCAAGGTCTGCATCCATCTCCTCGAATTTCTTCTCTGCAGCAGATGCAAAGGCAGCACCAGGCAGGAAAAGAAACTATAGAGATCATTCCTATTCCTGACAAAGACTGAAAAGCAAAAAGGTGGTTGTCACAGGAGCTGGTGGAGAGCATCACTCGCTCTGTCTGTGTGCAGCACTGTCAGTTTTCAATGCTGCATTTCACTCCTTGAGGCCACAGGTTACTTTGTCCTGGGTCAGGCAGCTGCGTGCTAGAGAGGATGCATTTGCAAGGCAGCTGCTCAAAACAAGGCTGACTGCTTCCTTCCGGAAGGGTGGTGGCACCTGTGGGTGGAAAATCCATGGGAAGTGCCCTGGGGCCACCTTTGCTCTGGAGGCTGTGAGGCAGCATGCTCAGAGCCTGTTGTTCCCACTGCGCCCTGTACGTAGTGCTGGAGAGGGCAGCTTTGCGCAGCAGGCGTGGCTGGCTGGGAGATGCAGGGAGCCACCCAGCCGGAGAGGGAGGGTGGCAGAGAGCAATGCACCTGCCCAAAGGGTCACCTCCGTAGAGCCACTGAGTCGGCAAAGGCCTTTGGGGAACTGGGCCCAAACCAATAATGCCTGGAGTCTGGAACAGAAAAACTGATGCCTGGCATTGAGAGCATTCCTGCTCTCCTCCATGTCACGACAAAGCCGAAGTCCATCTAGCAGCAGCTCCTGGATGCAGGAAAAATACAGGTTCTGTGAAAATGGTGAGTTGCCATGGACCTTCCTCCCATCCCACCACAACCCATGCCCAGTGGTAAAAGCTGCACCTATTTCCTCTTCCAGCCTCACCCCCGCTGCCGTCCTCTGACAGTAAGACTAATGCAGGGAGCAATGCAGGATGGGCACAGTAACACTGGGAGCAGCAAAGTGTGAAAAAATAAGGATGGGGAGGTGTGACCCCTGGGGAGGAAGAGGGACTGTCCAAGAAGCGGAATGGACAGGCAGAAAGGAATAAAGGGGCAGTGAGCAACATATTAGGAAACTCTGTGCCATGGTGGGATCTCTGTGTTGGCAGGACACTGGTGCCCAGAGGAACCGAGTACTCAGGCCCATAAAGCAGGGACTGGAAGGACCATCTCTCCCACAAGCCAAGTAGATGCCTTCATGACACATCACAGAGCTGCCCCATCTCCTGCCTCTGCTGTTCCTCAGCTGCCTGAGCTGTAGGGGAGGAAGGGATGGCCAAGGAAGGGGATTTTGGAAATGTTGAGACAGAATAAGCAACAAGGCTGTTAGAAGCTCAACCACTGTCATTCCATATGGTTTGATGTCCTATGGCAGTACATGCAGATAAGAGGGAGGCTTTGAGATTACCAGTATCCAGCTGTGGAGCATGCAGGCACCCAGGAAGAGCCCTGGGACCATGCCATGGCCTGTGTGGCAGCAGTCAGGCCACTTACTTGTTGGCTGTGCCTCTCTTCCTCTCCTCGTGGAGATGGGCTAGCCCTCTGCCCCAGATCCTCTGTCCTCACTGCAGCTCTCTGCTCTTGCCTGCTGCATCTTATTCCATGGAAAAGCGTTCACCGTGTGGGGCAGAGGCCACGTCTGTGCCCTGGGGGATCGTGCTCTGCCTAGGAAACCTCAGATAGCAGGGTAACCCGCCTGGGTGATTAACAGTGGTGGAAAGTGCTGCAGAAGTGCTCGGGTTGATTCCCCACGGAGGCACTGTGTGAACGGGCGAACACATCAAAGGGTGTCTCCCTTTCATCTCACTGCTCCGAGCAGACGGCTCCGAAGCATCTCTTCCAAGGACAATATGGGGGAGAACTCTAATAACCTTACAGTGTGGAGCCCTGCCAGCGCTCCCAGTGGCCACTCTGGCGGCAGCTAAAGGGGCGCCTTCTCCACTTCCACCCTAATTGCCCTTAATTGGCTCCTGCCTGCTGGCAGCAGAACGGCAAGGGCTCTCCAAGGATCACTGCACAAGAGTGACAACGTTTGGAGAAGGATTGTCAGCCCCTGCCTCGCCCCACCTCCATCACACTCTCCCCCACCCACCAGAGCAATACAATAACCTTTCCAAGTATGAGATTTTTCTGTCAGTACATAACTTTTTCTTTCCAGGCCCTGCTCTGGAGTGGGCCTTGCCAAGGAGCTGGGGCAGGGCAGCAGGGCAGGGTCTGTGTCCCACATCCAGAGGAGGGGGTATGTGGTGGCCTTGGGCTAAGGGGGACATAAGCATTGTCGCTTCGTACAGCACTGCAGCCACAGTGCCCAGGAGCATGTGCTGGTGCAGTTAGCCCTGCTGCTCTGCTCTGTGCCAGGCCTTCCTGTGCAGGTGACCAGAGCTTTGAGGTCCCCCACTGAAGAACCAGCAGACCACAAAAATCCAATTCAGCCCACAAAATCCCAATTGCCCTACAGAGAGGTGGTGCTGTCCTGGGGCAGCCAGGTGGGAATGGGGCTGCATCCCGGCCATGGCCAGCACTGTTACCCTGGGGATGTGGAGAGGTGATAGGGAGGGCTCCTTTCTGTCCCTACTCCACATCTCAGTGCAGAGTGAGAGCACACAAAGCAGAGGGTCCCCGAAACCCCCCTTCCCTAGGAAGGGTTCTCCAGGACACACTGGCCCTTGGCTCATCTGGCTCCAGTTTTCTGTGGCAGACATCCCTGCACTTTCCCCTCTCTGCCTGACACCCACAAAAGCCATTCCCTCATGTCAACAGGAGGGTGGGAAGCCGCAACACAAAAAGCACCTTGTAGCTCTGACCAGACATGTTCCCATCAGACTGTGTCCCTGCTCCTGCTCCCAGCCAGGACAAACTCTTGCTGCAGCAGCAAAATGCAGCTGAGCATCTTCCCAGTCCCTCATGGCTGCCCACATCCCAGTCAGGGCCAGTATCTGCAGGCAGCAGGTATCACATGAGCAACATGCTCCACAGCAAGCTGGCAGGGACATGGAAACGCAAACGGGACACAAATTCAGTTCTGATCTGCAGTTCGGAGGGAGCTGCAATGTCTTTCCCACTGAGGTTATTTTTAAACTGTTTATCAAAGGCTCACTGCTCTTGGCAGCAGGGTGGGCTATTTTTGGATGCCTGCTTCACCTCTCCACTGAGATGTGCTGGCACAGGCTTGTCCCTTCTTTTGCCTGGCACCCTCAGACCTCCCATGGTCTCTGAGGTTTGCCCTGCTATGGTCACTGCTGCTTGCTTCCTCACATGTCGAGGGACTTTTTAAGCAGGAGGTCTGAGCTCAGGCACAGCCTCATTATGAGTCCTTATTAGCAAAGCCCCTCTCATCCTTTCCTGCTGTCAGTGGTGACACAGCTGCTTGGGTATGGGCAAAATACACACTTGTGCCTGCTGTTCTCCTTCAGGATTGGTGGCATTTGTCCTGACCTAAGCCTGGCACCCTGGGGCTTTGCATTCAGGTTTTGTTCCTGCTATTGACTTTCCACTTGCTGCTGCCATGTCTCTTTGCCCATCTAGAAGAGCAAGGCCATGTTTCTCTACTCCATGGGATTGCTGGGACAAGTAATTAGGACAGGATGACTGAAAACAACACTGTCCTCACAGAGCTTCTTCTCTGTGGATGGCTGAAGGACATGACAAGTTTCACTGAGATGCAACATTGGCAAAGGTGATCTGGTGAGGCAGGGCTCAAAGCAAGTGCAGGGAGGGAACAGGGGTGTGTAGAAGTGCAGTAGCTGTGTGTTGGAATCAGTGAAAGCACAGACTGGAATGGGAATGCAAAGCAAGCCATCAGGCTCTGAGGTTAATAATAGGCTGTCTGAGTCCTGACTGTGTAAAAGAAAATCAGTCCTTAAAAGAAGCTCACTGGCAGAGTGCTTGGCCTTGACAGAATTATCCACAGGAGCCCAAACAAATGACTGGCCTCATTACCGACCCGCAGCCTCAAGCATGGCTTGAGACACGCTGGGCTCACATAAAGAAGTCAGCACTGTCCACACTGCCCCTGCAGTACCAGAGAAAAGGACTTGGAGAAGTTTCCCAAGAACATCAACAAATTCAGGGATTTCCTTTTGTTAGCAAAGCACAAACTTTCTGCTGAAGGAAGATTTTCTTCATTCAGATATGATTTTGGAGAGCCAAAGGTACGTGCAGGCCAGGAGATTCTCCTCCAGGAATGAGAGCAGAAGAAAGCCAGCGCTGGCATGTGTGAGGTTTGTACTCATTTGTGAGATCTGTACTCAAAGAGAACGGATGTGTCTTTTCTTACAGGAAGTGACTGGATGAAAAGGTGAAAACCACTTACTTGGGCTGCTTAGAAAGCTCCAAGCTATACAAGCACACATAATTGTACTCTCCAGCCCTGAGAGTTAATGGACAGACTTCTCTGAAATGAGAGACTGGCTCAGGCTTAGGAGAAAATGAGGTGGATCCGTTTGTGATTTGTGACATCCACCACCCAGTCAGCCATGTGGCCTCACTGGTCACCATCTCCATGGGCAAGATAGTCAGAGGGGACTGGAATTGCTGCCAGCAAAGAGCTCAGGGCGAAAATCCTCGGGGTAAAGAATCAAGGGACAAATGCCAAAGGAGAAACATGGATGAGGGAAGGGAGAGGCATCTCCATGCTGAGGACACAGAGCTATATCCAACAGCACCCACAAGTGCTGCAGTGTGTGTAAGACCGCTATGCCAGCACAAGGCAGTGTGTCTGAGAAAACAGGCATTCTGATTTCTAAGAAAGTCAGGAATAAAATGGGCAAGGTCACTAAGCAGATCCTGCAGACACGCACCAGGGGAGGTGACAGCAGCATGTGGCTGGCGGTGGTGGCCAGCACTGTAAGCATGGCCAGGGCAAGCTTCACGGGGAGCACACGCTCATGGAGTGAGTCCCGTTGGTGCACGGAGGCTGCTGGCACAACGTGTATTGCTGGCATGAGGTCTCACTGAGGCAAGCTGCCCCCTGACATCTGTGGGCATGTTGGATGTGAGCAGACATTCCCGTGGTGAGTGAAGGTAATGCCATGTGCTACAGTCAGAAAGACACATTCACCATGAGAGAGGGCAGAGCAAAAATCATACCCCTGACCTTTTCTCTTAGTAACAGCAGGAGACTCACTATGAACAGTAGGGTGATTGGGAAGTCTAGGGCAGTGACCATGAGAACCTGAGCCTGCCTGGATGAGGGATGAGTTCACTGTTCCCAGACAGAGAATTCAACTGGACGGAGATTCTGGAAAGGAAACAAATGGAAGGCAAAAATGAAAGAAAGAGTATCAAATGTGCTGTTGCTGTAAGCAGGATTCACAGGTTAATGAAAGCGAAACTCATAGATCCCCCTCAAACCTTGAGTCAGAATCCACCTGGTTGCCTTCTGCCCTGGGTCACCTACAAAAAAGAGAAAGAGAAAAATGCATCAGAGGGCTTTGCACAGAACTGTGGCCAAGAGTCTGCCATAATACCTTTGCCTTTCTGGGGTCACAACAGTACAGGGGTAGATTTCCCTGATATCAGTGCAAAGAACTCAGACTGGAAAGGCTGGGGAAAAAGAACTTGGTGCAAGGTGAAAAAGAGACAGGGATTTGAAGGAACAGTGGGGAGAGGGACATCATCCTGGACATCACAGGGAACACTAACAAACACGAATGAAAGCAACCCTTGCACACTACTAATGTGCAGAAGGGTCCTGGTGTCTCCCTTTTAATCCTCCATCCATCATTTGAGTTGACAACATATAGGCCCTGCATATAGGCCCTTTCATCTGGCGGTGCTTCTGTCACAGAGCTCCTCATCACCAGCCACCACAGTATTTTGTACAACGTCCTGATGGGTCAGCCACCTACCCCAAAATCTGGGCCAGGCCACCCAGCTGTATGTGTCACAGCAAGTCCCTGACGTGACACAGGGAAGGGGGGGAAGCAATGACTTAGTCCATGCTGGCAAAGGCCCAGGGGTCCCAGCCCCACCTGGCAGCAGAACCTTTCTGCTTTGGGCAGTGGGAGCCAGGACAAAGACACAATCCTAGGCACAGCAGCTGCTTGGAGCACGCTGCCCCCCCATGGGGGACATGCTCCCTGCCTGGCACGGAGACTGTCCGCTCCTTCTTTGTGGCGTGAAACAAAGAGCAGAAGGAGGGAAGGAAGTGACCTCTCTGGAAGCGATTGTAGTGGTGGCATGAGCACCCATCTCTTTCCAAACAGACCAAGCAACGATGCCCCCGGCCCTTCTCCCACCCCCTAATGCCTCCCGTTCACTGCTGGCATCCCCTCTTTCTGTGCCCTCCGACTGTCCTTATGCAACAGGCCGAGTGGGAAAAAAAGCAGCAAAAAAGAAAGCCAGAGCGAGGGAGGGAAGAAGCCGATGGGGCACTGGCTGGCAGGCAGACAAGGAGCACGGCAGGGGCGGCTGGCAGCCCGGGACACGCGGCCTCTGCCAGGGCCTTCTGGGCTGCGGGCATGTACGTGCGGTCAGCAACGTGCGAGCGGCTGCGAGCGGGGCCGGGCACACGCGCGGCGGTGCCGAGCGCCCGGGCTGGCAGCCGCCCTGCCCTGGGCTGGGGCGCGGGGCTCCCTGCACCGGCCCCCGCCAGTGGCCGGCAGCAGGGAGTTGGTGGGACAGGACAGGCTGCTTGTCCCCGGGCTGCGCCTGCCCCCGCGCACATCCCCGGCCGCTGCCACCCAAGTGCGCAGGAGTTTCCAAGCAGGCGGGGGTTCGGCTCTGTCTCACCAGCCGTCTTTCCAGTTTTGACCTAAGAGGGAGAAATAGTGACCTCCACTGTCCCAAGGCCACGCGCCTCCTCCCGCTGGCCCGTGTGCGATGCCGTGCCGGGGATCACGATGCTGCTGCTGCTCGCTTCTGCTTGTGTCAGCAGTTTCAGAGCGGTTCCCAGCCCGGCACAGCTCCCACAGAGCACCAAAGCTCCCTCCCTCCACTCAACCCCCTGTATCCTGGCCACCTCCTGGAGCCCTGTTTGTGAGCATCCTGCCCTGCTCCCAGTTCTCACCCACCAATTCAGGAGCAAAAGGAAGTCTCACCTGTACCCCCCACTCAAAAATGCTTCCCCAAATCACCCAACATTCATATTCCACACTCAGACACAATTTCCCCTGTATTCATAGGGAAGGGAAGGGAAGGGAAGGGAAGGGAAGGGAAGGGAAGGGAAGGGAAGGGAAGGGAAGGGAAGGGAAGGGAAGGGACTGACACAGTGGAGCATTTCAGAAGACATGGTTTCTTCATGTGCACCTCTGGGCATTATGTCACAGGCCAACTGGGAGTTAAGTCTTAGTCTCCTTCTCCTCATCTCCTGGGAATGAATGAGGTTTCCAGATATTTTGGAGACGGTTGGTGTGCTCACTCATGAGTCAGCAACTGTCAGTAACAGTTACGCACACGTGGGTGACACCGCTGGGGTAGGAAAGTCCCTGGAATATCACACACCGGACAATAGGCACGTAGTGACCTCAAACCCACCCTTGGCACAACTAAGAATATACCCACACCACAACCAAGGTGTCCCTACATCCCAGAGAGCACGTAGCACTTCTGCTCTCCAGGCAGGTGGCAACAGTGTAGCTATGCAGGGATAGAGCCCACAGCAGCTCCTGCGGGCCACGACTCTGCGACCAGTGCCTGTCAGCAGTGTTTCTCTGCCATTCGCATCTGCTTTTGCACACTTTTGGGATATCCAACCCAAACAACTGCTCCTCAGAGGGGAGGGGTTTCAGCAACTGAGATCCTCTGAGAAAGATATTCATCCTGCAGCAGACAAGCCCAATGGGGAAGCCGTAGCACATGGGTTTGGGGGTGGCTGGTGCCTTTCCAGAGTACTGAGATGCTCCTGGGCAGCAAGTTACCTCCCTTGCTGGGTGTCACTTGCAGACCAGGCCAGTGGGCATCGCTGCAGAGCCCCGGCTCTTTGCAGGGGAAACACAAAGAAGACTGTGGGCAGGGAGAGGCAAATGTCATGGGGAGGCAGGAACACCAGCTTCAATCGTGCTTGTAAATATTTTATTAATTTCTCAGTTACTCACTGTAGAAGGCCACTATCCAGCCTCTGGCTATCAGAGGGCGAAAGCATTTAAGAGTGTTAAGTGTATAAGCAGGCCTGACAAGTAACAACTTCTGCGTGAAGGCAGCACTTTTCAACTTCATGTCATCACTGTGGCTCGCTAGCCCAGCCCCGAGGCCCTGGCTCTGCCCCTGCCCCTCACCCCTGCCCTGAAGCATGCCTGACTGCCACCTAACACATCATGTACACAGCAGATTTATAACTCATCCTTCTAGTCACAGCAAGGTTTCTTGAAGCAGATGAGTAATTATGTGTCTATAAAACTGGAAAAAGCTAGATTGGCAATGGGCTGCCACCACATTCCCTTCAGTGGCGGCAAACGAGGCAGATCTAAGCACAGCCTTCATTCACTGCATCCTGCAAGCTGCCTTTGCAGTGTTCAGTGAGGAAGAGCGAGCCTTTGATCCAGGTAGCCTGAGCAGAGCAGCTAAGATGGGTAGACATGCAAACAAAGGCTAAGCTCCTGGGTCCAAACCAGCTCTGGAGCGCTCTCCAAATCTGTGGGCTGTTCAGTTCTGTACTTCTAGTGGAAAGGCATCTTGGCCTGTTGGCCAAGGCACAGCAAAGTCCAACAAAAGCGTGTTGGACTTCCTTTCAGACCACTGAGCACAGTGCTGGGGTGACATGGCAGCCTCTCTGCCACTAGGAAAACAAGCAGGTCACTGGGAAAGAGGAAGAAGAGGGCCAAGAAGTAGCAGCTGGGAAGCTGGGATGAGTAGAAAGCAGGTATGAAAAGCGTAAGAAGCGGTGTGGTCAGAAAAGGGAAGGGGCAGAAAGGAGAAGGCAAGTTAAGGGATAAACTGAAAGGACCAGAGGGGAAGAGGTTGTTCAAAGGCAATTTCAGGGGTTGTTTAAACTGAGAACTAACAGGAACAAAGACTGCCTCCATCCATGGTTGCCCAACCCCTAGGCCGGGATCCCAAATTAACAGATGTGTGAATTTAAAACAGATCTTAGAAGGGAGATGAAAGGGTGGGAATTACCAGCATTCAGAAGCCTGGTGGAGATATCCAGACCCAGCGAGGCAAACACAGAAAGAAGCTGGAAATGCAAATACAGCCAGGTCTCTGCACTGAAATCCCTAACACACGGGGGATAAGCAAAGGAAATTATGAAGCTGAGATAGCACATGGGGAAACAGCCTGGCCCTGCCATGTGCCACCAGCGCTGCTTCAGAGGAGCCTAGCACTGGAGCACTCCATTAGGGAAATGTCACTCTGGAAATAGTCTAGTTGGTGGTGAGATCATTCATTCTTCTCAGCTGGAAACCTGACCCTGTTGCCAAACGTATTTTCCAGGCTAGAAGCTGATGCTCATGGAAAACTTTGGCCCTGAGGCCCAAATAGAGATCCTGAGCTTTTCAGTGCCAGTGCTCAGCACCCCAGCAGTCTGCACAGCCATCTCAGAAGTGTCTCTGGCCACGTTGCAGCTGGGTCAGTGGCTCAGCTGGGGAAGCTGAGCACAGCCAGCATGATGGCAAGTCACACACCACACACTGTCACCAGCTCCCAGGCAGCCATGGGCTGGCTAAATTTGGGTTGGCATGGAGTGCTCATTGCATGATCTCCCAAGAGATTTTACAGGGACAAAAGCCTGGCAGTAAGTGGCAAGGGTGTAAGAGGGCTCAAATACCTGGTTTGATATTAGGTCCCCTAGCTTCTATTAAAGGCAGTTAATTTCTCCTGATCTCTGGCAGCAGGAGGAGACATGTTTTTAGAAGCCTTTTCTGGCTCCAAGCATCACGTGAATGAGTGTGGATATGTCAAACTCTCAGTCATGGCTTTTGTCACGAAGTCATGACTCTGCCAAACCACCATCCTACACCTGAGGTTTTGGGCAACTTACACCATGCCATGCCAGGGAAGTGAGCCATTGCATTGGCAGAGCACTCCCCCCAGCCCAGCTCTGCGCTACCTGCTGTCCGTGCTGCTTCAGCTGCTTTTCCATAAGCAGTTGGCCTCAATCCAAAGAAAACAGCAGCAGCGGTGCCATGTCAGTGTAAATGTCTGTGGGAAAGCCAGGCCTGCTGCGGGCAAGCAGTCTTCATGGAGCTCAGGGGGAGGCTGGGCACCCTCCAGGCCCTGTGCCTAATATTTGCCGAGACACCCAGATAATATTTGTATGCAGCTGGCAGGTGCTCAGATAGCTTTGGCTGGGGCAGTATTTGAGTGTGTGGTGAGGATGTGAAACCCTGTTCCAGGCACTGTGGAGCATTGACAGATAGCCAGGGCTGCAGGCATCTACCCTGCCTCCAGCTGAGGTTGCAGACAAGCCCCTGCAAAGCCCTCATCTCCCTCCCTCGCCTTCCCTGCAAAAAGCACTGGCCTGGGGGGACAGGGCAGCCCCAGGAGCCCCCAGTCACTTCGGTCTCAGGCACACCAGGGAGAACCAAGGGACAATACTCCTAAGGAGGAGCTGAATTTGGAGAGTCAGAAGCACATCATTTGGGACGCTAGAGTGAACTGAAATGCCAGGTGTCCGGATGGAAGGGTGGCAAGAGTCCCTGCTCCGGCCGGCAGTGAATAACCATTAGCTGGGCGCCCACAAAGGCCGCTGCCTGCGGGCAGACGTGATCGCAGGCACAGCCTCGGCTCCCGTGCTTGTGGGAACCTGGCGGAAACCCTCCCGGTTTCCCCTGGTCTCGGCTCAGCTGCGCTGGGAGATTTGCATTGGCAGCCGGGTGGCGGGGAAGCTCGCCCGCCCCTCGCCCGCATGCTGCCGGCGTCCTGCCAGTGCCGGCAGCCTTTCGCCTCTGTGAACTTTTTGTCTCTTGTGTGAAAGCGGAGTGTTTATCAAAGGAATCGTTTAAACAATTTAAATGCATCCTAATTAGAAGTGGGCAAATGGAACGAGAAGCCATACGAGGAGCAATACCTTTCGCTTGGAAGCACACCTTTGCCCATGTGCTCTTCTCTCACCTACAGACACCCCGCCCTTCCATCACAGGTCCCTGGGAAGTTCAGCTGGCTAAGTACCTCGATCCACCCTGGCAGCCTGCAGTGTCCCTACAGCTCCACGCTGCCCCCAGCCCAGCTGCGCGTTACGCACGGCTGGGTCAGTGTCCCCTCCATCCCCTCTCCCAGCCTCCCACCGTTCTCCCAGCCCCAGGACTCTGCCCCCTTCCTGCCATCCCTCGTTCCTGACCCTGGTGTCACCTATAGCTGCAACAGCTATTCAGCCTATATCCATTACTAAATGAAGAATCCTCTGTAAAGCAGCAGAAAAGCCCTGGCTGTACAATGTACGCAGACTGAAAAGGGAAGGCTGTTAACACCACTTGGAAAGGGGCCTGCATTTGACAACAAACACAGCCAAGTTTCGAGCTCCTTGCTAATTAGTCCATTAGCTGTGTGAGCAGAGAAAGCCTCTCACCATCCAGCGCCGCTCCACTCTTGTGCTTCAGTCCCATCACCTCAGGAATCCCGTGTCCCATCTCCATGGTCCGGTGCTACGTAGGCATCACACCAGCAGCTGGCCACTCGCCAGTGCCTGCACAGAAGAGCCAGCCAGAGATGGTTCCTTGCTGCCGACCTTCTCCAAGGGACAAAAGCTGCTTAAAAAATGGAGCCAAAGTCCCAGGTGCTGCCAGGATGCCAGGCTGTGGAAGAAGAGGGCACCCTGCAGTAACCCACAGACCTGCTTGTCTGCTAGATGGACATCCCCAGCCCCATGGTGCTGGCAGGAGCCACTGGGAACAGCCCTCTGAAGAAGGTGTTGGGGAGAACCCATCCTGCTGCCAAGAAGCACACTTCCCAGTCATGCTTCAGTGCCTGCAGAGCCGTCAGCCCAGGGAAGATGTTGCTCCCTGGGGCGTATTCAAGCAGGGAGCAAGCAAAACTGTTGTTGTTCCCCCTGGCACATGAACCCTGCACCCCCAGCCTTTCAGCACCTTTCTGGCAACCCAACCAGCCAGTCCAGCAGACAGAGGCTCCCAGTGCATCAGCAGTGTCCATCCATCCATCTGTCCATTCGTCCATCCATCTGCCCAGGGAATGGGTTAAACAGCCTGTGCCACACCCTTGAGGCCAGCCTGGGTTTCCAGGCCTGGAAGGGAGAGGCTTGCAGCTGGGGATCATTACTGGGCAGCCATAAGGAGGGTGGAGGCCTTCCTCCCACACTGATCAGAGGAGCTTTGCAACTGTATGCCCTGGAGCCAAGGGATGAGGTCCAGGGCTTGTTTACCACCTTCTGCGAAACAGGGGAGTTTTGTCCACACCAAGGAGAACATCAGCAGATCCCACCATGAAGTGATGTGTTATGTTCTCCCCAGGGCAAGTGGACCACTTTATGACCACCCAGTCTGATTTGGTTGACTTCTCCCAATAAGAAGGCCCTGATTTGGCTGGTCTGCCTTGGGATATTTTTTGATCTAATATTCTCCGGACCGGGAGGCAAGAGGGGATATTGTGCTCTCTAATGTTTTACTCCTGCTAACAGAGCCCATTGACAAGTCATAGGAACAGATACACCTCTGCTGCCTGAAAATATGGAGCAGCAAAAGGTCTGATTCAGTCCTGCCTTGTGCAGGACTTGCAGGAATCAAGGGAAAAGGACAGGCAGCCTTTCTGACTCGAATACAGTGCAAAACCTCCAGACGCTGCGTGCTCTCTACTCAGACTATCCAAAAGACTTGGAGAAATTTAGCAAAATCCTAAGGGATGAACTCATAGTAGAGGAACTAAGCAGCAGCCATTTTGTTGTGGGGATGGCATGTTGCCTGGACATCCACAAATGAATGGAAACCCACATGCCAAGGGATGCCGGAAGCACGACCTTTCCCTTGGAACGATGGGGAGCTCCACATGAAAAATGGATGACTCAGTCTCCTGAGCACCACAGTCAGACAGGGAGTGGAGGAAGCTGTGGTACTCCTCCAAGCTCAGCCCCTGGAACAAATTTGCCAGATACAAAAATGAGATGTTATGAGATGTTTGGCTGGTGCGGCTGTTTCCCTGCTTCATGCCCTCAAGCAGCAAAGCTGTGCTGGCTGGTAGAAATCAATAGTGTAGACACAATCTACTTGGTTTCCAGTGAGAGCCGGGAATGTCTGGAGGGCCAGTTATAGCTTCTAAGGGTTGAATGGATGTGTATCTCCTCATCCAGCAGAACTGAACCAACTGCTGGGGAAGTTTCATCTTGGCTAAGCAGGACATCCAGAGAAGGTACTTTCCAAGATCTAATTTGTATTATCTACTGTGACCCCCTTCTCCTCCCTTCCAAGCACAGGGATTTTGTAATCTCTGCAGGATGGCCTTATCAAATACTCTTGAGCTGCAATATGAAATCTTGGAGGAAGCTATTCCCCTTGGTTTCATCCTGCACATTACACAAGGGCGATTCAGCCAAGGAGTTTGGAGGAATTATTTATTAATGGGTCATGAGATCACTGACGTTGCTCTTCTGTGAAATCACTGAGAAGCGGAAAACAGATCATTGGCCTCAGGTCCTTGAAAATCATATAAACCTGTGGGGAATGTCTCTGCTGCAGACCTCATCTGCTCTTGACAGATGTTTATACTACAGTGGCCTCTCTCATCTCAGTGCTGTAATCCAGACAACGGTCAGCTCGTCCACTGCAAACGTGCCTCCGTTACACTAACGTATGGTGGGTTGGCTTTTCTGTGTCAGCAAGGTTTAGGGTCTAGCTTTTCCATGCAAACTCCACCCAGCCTCTGTGAATATGCTTACCCTCTGGCAGAGGCACCCACTGCTTGAGCCAGCTTTCACAGAGCATTCGAGTTTGAAGGAGTGGTTTGCACACTTCAGCACCAGGCTGAACCAGCACAGACAGAAGATGGATTCCCCATGCAGGCAATGGCAACAAGTCTGTGTGAAAAGGAAGGTAGCTCAGATCTGCTCTGGACAGCCTTCTGCAGAAGTCTGCAATGGCTGTGATGGACTTCTGTGGGTTCACCTTCACACTGAATCCCTGGAGGACTCTGCAGTTTCATTGTGCTCTCCTGCTGTGAGGTCTAGTGGAGACTGAGCCCCCCTTCTCCTGCTCTCATGAAACCTCATTCAATGACTGTTGTTTACTCCACATTTGCAGCTTACCTTCCATCAGTAGTTGAACTTCAGCCACCACAAAGGGTAGGCTTCCTCCACCTCCTCTCTCAATCTTCACTTGTTATCTACCCAGCACCAAATGAAGGACCTATTCAAGAAGTCCTCCCATCTGATTCTTGTACACAGGAATGATGTAATAAGCCTTTCTGGTTGACTGCAAATTTAGGAGCCTCCACAGTGCAACTAAACTACTGCACTTCCCATGAAAAAATTATAGCAGCCTGCTGTCCTCTGTCAGCTCAAGGGCAGGTCTGTCTGAACAGACTTCATTTAGGCTTCCTGGTGTTGTGCCATATATCCTGAAAGGCTATTCACTTTTTGAAACAGGGAACATGGTGTAGTGTCTAGAAAACATGGCATTGTTGGGAGAATCACTGTTATGCCCTTGTCACCCTGCAAAGACCAGCTGTGCTTTACCATGTAATGGTGCATGATTTAAAACAGGGCACCTGAGACATCATCTAGCTGTATCTCTGCCAAGGACAGGTACCACTATCCAAGCAAGCCTGACGAGTACTTGTAGCATCTTGGGTTTGGAAATTTCTCGAAAAGGAGGTTGTGTTGTTGGAGTTGGAGTGTCTGGTTAGAGACCTGTCACCAGTGGTGTCCCCCACGGTTCAATACTGGGCCCAGTATTGTTTAATTTATCCTTGGATGAAGGGGCAGATGCCTCCTCAGCAAGTTCACTGATGACACAAAGCTGGGAGGAGTGGCCAATGCCCCAGAGGCTGTGCAGCCCTTCAGAAGGACCTCGACAGGCTGGAGAGAGGGACAGGGAGGAACTGTCTGAAACTCAGCAAGGGCAAATGCAGGGTCCTGCACCTGGAGAGAAACAACCCCGGGCACCAGCACAGGCTGGGACCTGACCTGCTGAGGAGCAGCTTTGTGGAGAAGGACCTGGGGGTCCTGGTGGACAACAAACTGTCCATGTCCAGCAGTGAGTCCTTGTGGCCAAGAAGGCCAATGGTATCCTGGGGTGCAGCAGGAAGAGCATTGGCAGCAGGTCAAGGGAGGTGATCCTGCCCCTCTGCTCAGCCCTGGTGAGGCACATCTGGAGTGCTGTGTCCAGCTCTGGGATCCTCAGTACAAGAGAGACATGGAGCTGCTGGAGCAGGTCCAGTGGACAGTAACAATTATTAAGGGACTGGAGCATCTCTCTTAAGAGGAAAGGCTGAGGGAGCTGGGCTTATTCAGCCCCGGGAAGAGACACTGAGAGGGGAGCTCATCAATGTCTATGAGTATCTGAAGGGAGGTGCCAAGAGGATGTTTCCAGGCTCTGCTCAGTGGTGCCCAGCAATAGGACAGGAGGCAATGGGCAGAAACTGATGCACAGGAAGTTCCACCTGAACACGAGGAAGAGCTTCTTTACTGTGTGGGTGACCCAGCACTGGAACAGATTGCCACAACAGAGAGGCTGTGGAGTCTCCCTCAGTGGAGATACTCGAGAACTGTTTGGACACAATCCTGTGCCATGTGCTCTAGGATGGCTCTGCATGAGCAGTGAGGTTGGACCAGGTGAGCCACTGTGGTCCCCTCCAACCTGACCCATTCCATGATTCTGTGATTGTGCGGACTCTGCAAAGCACTCTGTCTTAAGAGAACAGGAGTCCTTAAGGAGATGAAAAGTTTTTCTGATGTCTAACCTTATGTCTAACCTCCTGAACATAGAGAACAACTTGTTTGGTTTCTTTTTTAGACCCTTTTTACAAATGTGAAGGTTGTCACGTTTTCGCTTTCCTCCTCTCATAAGCAGACTAAACAAATTAAGTTCTTTGAAACTTTACTCATAGGTCATGGTTACTAGGCTGCTGATCATCTTTCATGGACTCTAATAGGTGTAAGCTTTTCTTGAACTGTATTACCTAAACTGAATATATCCAGAAAGTATGAGGCTTTCCTAATACTTCATAAAGTGGAATGATTGCAGCATGCCTGGTGCTTGTGGCACTTTTGTTTATATAGCCTAGCAGCAAGCTTTGTTTTTCTTCACATCTGTGTGTCATCAAGTCACTCAGTAATGACACCCACCACCTCAATGATATCCATGTCCTTTTCTGAAGGCCTTGTTGCCCCCTTGTATATGCATACAGAAAATTATCCTGCTGCGTGTGGCTTGCATTTGCGCTTATGAATTGCATCCTGTTTATATCCGTTTCACCAGTGTCACACCCTGCCTGAACTCCCATCCTGAGCTCCAAAGTGCCTGCAACCACCACATGGCAAATCAAAAAAACTCAACGTGAGCCAGCACTGTGCACTCACAACCTAGAAGGCCAGTGGAATCCTGGGCTGCATCAAAAGCAGAGTGGCCAGTAGGGCAAGAGAGGGGATTCTGCCCCACTACTCTGCTTTGATGAGACCCCACCTGGAGTGCTGCATCCAGCTCCAGGGTTCCCAGCACAAGGAAGGACATGGAACTGCTGGAGCAAGTCCAGATGTGGGCCATGAAGTTGATAAGAGGACCAGAGCACCTTCCCAACAAAGACAGGTGGAGGAACTTGGGGCTGTTCACCCTGGTGAAGAGAAGGCTGCATGGAGACCTTATAGGAGCCTTCCAGTATCTGAAGGGTACCTACAGGAAAGCTGAACATGGACTCTTCGTCAGGATCTGTAGTGATAGGACAAGGAGTGATGGGCACAAACTGAAAGAGAGGAAATTTAGGTTAGATATTAGGAAGAAATCCTTTACTGTGAGGGTGGTGAGACACTGGAACAGGTTGCCCAGGGAGGTTGTGGATGCCCCAACCCTGGCAGTGTTCACAGGCAGATTGGGTAAGGCCTTGAGCAACCTGGTCTAGTGTGAGGTGTCCCTGCCCATGGCAGGGGGTGTTGGGACTAGATGATCTTACAGGTCCATTCCAACGCCTTAACATTCCATGATTCTGTGGAATGTAATACACATGTTTGAAACCAACAACCAGGTTGATCATGCAAGTAGCTCTCAGCATTAGAGCCAGGACACATCTTGCTCATCTCCTCCAACCCTGTTGTAGAAGGAAATTAGGCTGCTGCTAAACTCATGTTGACTGTTACTTCTCACCTTGCTATCTTGGTCAGCCTTATAAATAGGGTGTCTGTTCCAGGGCCCTTGCTGGTGCTCAAGGCGGCCTGAAAGTTCTGAAGTCCTGTGACTCCATTTCCTTTACTCCTTTAAAAACAGGTACTATCCTTCTGCCTTTATTCCAAAGTCATCTGGAACCTCACCCCTTCTTCTTAAGATAATTATAACCACATTTAAGACCATTTCAGCCAGGATTTCTGCAGGGCCAAGTAATCTGAAAGGAAGGGAGACACATCTGAGGTCGCTGACAAAAGGATGAGGGAACCAGTGACTCTGCCCCATCTGTGGGGCACGTGGCTCCAACCTCTGCCTGGCTGAGGGAGCCTGCAGGTGCAAGTCCAGCACCTCCTGTGGCACAAGGAGTGTACGTGAGCCTGCAGACAGCATCCTGCAGCATCTGGCTGGTTTACATAGCAGGGAGCTTTTGTTAACATCAGGAGGTTAGCCAATGAAGGGAAATTTTACAATTACACCACACAGCTCTGTTGACTCAAAAGGAAGAGTTAACTTCAAAGCTCCACGTAGCCGGGCTCACGTAGTCCAGCCAGCTGCACAATGAGACGTTTCAGCGGAAGGCTGGGAGTCTGCTGGATGGATGCAAGACATTCACACGGGGCAGATAGCAGCTCTCGCTAGGCAGCTGGCAAACGGGCAGCTCCCAGGAGCCAGAGAGCGCCCTGGGAAAGGGGCAGGCAGAGCAGGGAACAAAGGCTGCCGAGTGGCTGTGGGTGCGACGCTGATCAGCATCCTCTCCATCAGGCTGGAGCTGGCAGCTGCCTCTGGGCGCCCTGGGCGAATGGGCCACTGAGTTCCCAGGCCCCTTGAGGGATGCGACAGCAGTTTCACAAAGTGCAGTTCTGCGCATCAGTGAAGGGGCTGCCCCAGTGTTGCCCCCCTGTCCCAACCACACTGTTTCTCATTTCTTTTCCTAGACAGGATAGGCCCAGCTCTTTGGGGAACCTTTTTGCCTTGTCCCCTTACCTTTAGCCATGAATGAATTTATTCTTTGCCCAGTTCTTGGTCCAGCAGTTTTCCCAGCCGAGCCATGAGAGAGGTAGGCGGAGGGAAACACTACACCCAGCTCTCACTCACTTCTCCCCTGCCCGCCGCAGAGCCAGGCAGCCCTGCACACGATCAATTACAGGGGACGGAAATGCCCCGTGCCCAATATCCGGTGGGGCTGAGTGATGACAGCCCACTAATCATTTCCAGAATTTGTGATTGGAATTAAAGAGCTAGGTTTGCCTTCGGTGAGTGTGGGAAGGGCAGCTGGGGGAAGGGAGTGGCCCATGTTTAGGTAAGGAAGAGATAAAGCTGTGCAGAATATTGCTGTGCTGCTGCAGTGATTCAAGCTGAGAGGTGATTTATGAATTTATAGGACACAGACAGATGTCGTGTGGAACATCTCATGCTAGTGAGCTGTTACAGCTTTGCTGAACACCAGTCTCCCTTCCCACCCATCACACATAGCACCTCCACTTCCAACAACTGCATGGTCCCTCCCCACTTTCTTAAGGTGTTGGGAGGGAGCAGGTTCTGCCTCCACTCTACCAGCACTACCAGCGATCAATTCTGCCTGCTGGCTTGCTTCCCCAACAAGCACCTGCATGCTCCTTCCCTTCTCACCTGGCTTGTGTCCGGGAGAGGCTTCTCACGCATCTTATCCAGACCTCTTTTTCCACTGTCACACTGGGAAGCGTAGACAGAGATCAGCCACTTGCTTTATCCCAGCTGTGAACCTGCCTCACTGAATTTCCTGGTCTTCCTCATATCCCTGGTGGCTGGTTCCAGGGTTGTTGCTTGGCTGCCTGCTCTGTACATCCTTGGATGTAGTACATCCTTGGAAGTACATCCTTGGAAGGAGACATCTTTTATAGTCTTGTGCCTCAGCAGGACCCAGCAGCACCCCAGGGGCTCTGCTTGCACAAGGAGTATTTGGTCAAAAATCAGCTCCTGCACTCCAGACACAAGATATGGCCCAGTGGTGCAGGTCACCAAAGGCAAAAAAAAGCCTTTTTTTATTACCTATGTCACCATGAGACAATCACTCCAGAATAGAAGCAAGGATGTGCTTGCTGACCTGGCTTGTTGCTTTGAAGCCCCTCATCCAAAAGCAGCCACAAGAGGGTCTCTAGGATGTTGCCCTTTCTAAGAACAGACCTGTTTTCCCCTGGCAACAAGCCACTGCCCAAATTTTCTCCCATGCTCCTTTTAGGGGCTTCTCTCATTTTTGTCTGAAGGTACAGGTCTGGTCTATAAGGTAAGAAAAAACACCCCCGGTCTTTCCATATATCCCCATCCTGGGCCCCAGCTATGAAGCTCCTCTGAAGGGAGGCTAGTGGCAAAGTCCTGCGGAGACAAGCTGGAGAGAGCTATGGAAATAGAAGCCAGCAAGAGGGTGGGACGCCTGGAGGGCTGCAAAGAAACTTTTAAGTAATTGTTTCAGAGGAAGAAGAGATTGGGCTGTGGAATGGAAATTAATAAACTCTCTGCAGGGCATGTGCAGGACAGGCAGGAAGCCTTGGGACACTCCTGGAGCAGGGCAGCCAGCTCCCGCAAGAGCAACATCATATGTAACACCCTCGTGTCCGTGCTACACACAGAGTTTTGGCAGCACATATATTTTGGGATGAGCCTCACTGCCTGATTTCCAGATCAGGATTTTACAGAGATTACTTGCTCCCAATTTCAAACCACTGCAGATGTGACATGTTTCCAAGCTTCAGGTGGCCACTTTTTCCCAACTGCTGCAGGCAAGGCTGGGACATCCTTTAGCAGAGATCTTCCCTGCATAGCCTGCTAAAGGCGGAGTTTGACAACCTTCTGCAGACCCTGTCTTCTCCAGGTGGGTGAGGAGGATGTTTGCAAGGAGCCCGGGATGAAACCACAGTCTGGGAGGTCTCTTATTTCCCCTCACAGCATTGGAGTTGAGCTCAGTGTGCTGCTCAGATCCACTTTGTGAGGGCTGCTGTTTGATGTGAAATCTCCATCCCAAGTTCAGGGCTTGAGATAGATACAATTAACAGGTTTCATGTAGAAACCGAGGTAAAGGGGGATGTCTGCTGGATGCCAGGCCAAGCCCTGTCCGGGATCACGCCAACACACACATTTAGGAGAGCAAACATGTATCAGGAGTGTGAATTAATTACCCAGGCTCAATTATCACCACTGTCCCTCCCTGCCTCTCAGGGAGGCTCACTTCCTGTCGCAGTGCCAGGCTGCACGTACAGGAGCAGGGCTCTGGCTAAGGCTTGCCTAGGAATCCCAGGCAGTGTGCCCCCATCTCCACACCCTGGCTGCTCCCTCCTGAGCCTGGCAGGCAGGGCAGAGCTGTGGGGCAAGCTAGGCAGGAGGGTGGCAGCAGCCCACTTGTGCCTTTCACCTGCTCCCGTGGGACTTGCTCCCAGCTGGTGCCAGCTCCCCGCAGGTGACCATCTGGGATGCAAGTCACTGGCTGACAGGGCCGAGCAGAACTGGGGGATGCTGGGGTGCTGGGGCAGTGCTGCACATCTTCCAGAAGAGGGGTGGTATTTGTGCAGGGCCTGCGTGGCAGTAGGGTCTTGGCAGCTGATGTGGGAGAGAGAGGACCTGGACCAGCCCTTCTCAGATGAAGAGTAAAGCAAGGAGAGACCCCAAAGACCGAGGTGTGGCATCACATGTCAGGCATTGGGAAAGGCCTGCAGGTGCATCCTGAGGCACAGGGATGCGTGGAAACAGGGACATGTTTGCTCTGCTCCGACTGCCAGAGCCACACTGAGGGAAGGTTCCTCCTCCCAAAGTCCCACTTCAGTGCATCCCTGAGCTCACAGCAGAACTGGCTGCTCGCACTAACAGGACTATGCTCCTCCGAAAGTGGAGGTGGTGAGGGGTGGGAGAACCCAGTCCTACCGCACTGCAGGGTTCCTCCCCCAGGCAGCGCCATCTCCTGAGCCCTCCCTTGGCTCCTGATGGGCTGCATCTCCTGTCACCCCACAGTCTCCTCCTCCACCATTGGCCACCAAGAGCTGAGTCTATTGGTGTTGCTTGGATCAGCCCGTCTAAGGCTGATCCAGCCAGGGATGTTACTGAGGAGCTGGCACAAAGAAAACCCTGTACCACTGCCCAAAGATTCCCCATATGCTTCAAGAGCAAAATCCCTTTAGCTTGTAAGGAAGATGCAGACAAGCTTGTAAGCTTGTTCAGCAGCCAGCACCCTGTGTTCACCCTCCTAGCACCCCACCAAGGGCCTAGGTCAGTACCAAAACAAGGAGAACGTAGTATGTCCCCAGTGTCTAAAGAGCCCCACAGCTCTCTGAAAGCCCTCATGCTCCGCATGCCCCACAAACTTCTGCAAGCACTGGCCACACTGGAACTGCAGCTTGCAGAAGAAGAGGGCTTGGATCTTAAGGAGAACTTGGACAATGTTAAAATCTGGGGAGAAAAAAGACCAAGCTTGGATGTAAAATAATCCAAAGAAGAGAGAAAGTTTGTAAGCAGCTCAGAGAAGGAAGCTTGTGGGAGGACAGGGAGTGTGCTCCAAGGGATGTCATGGTGCAAGGTCTGCACAGGCACAGCAATTCCTGTGTGCAGTGAGCTCCTGGAGCAGCAGCAGGAAAGGGATTAAAACACGAGTCAGGTGGGCTCTTACTTAGAGGAAGGAAATGGTACAGAGGACAAACACCAGCCAGGTAAGTGAAGAAAAGTGCCGCCACCTCCTCTGCTGAAACACTGCTCTGATCCTCAAATACCAGGGGCTTCTGCAAGAGGAATCAGCAGCATCTCCTAGAGGAAGGGATTTGCTCCAACTGCCCAGCTCAGATAAACAGAAATGGGGGAGCTCCTTGACACGCTGACTGATAAAACAGAGCAGCAGCCCAGGTACTCAACTTGAGAACACGTTCTGAAACACCCTGCCCCCCTCACGTCCCTTGCCCTCCAGTGACATCTGTCTGTGTACTCAGCACAGCCACAGCAGGCAGCCCTGCTGGTGTGCAGTACGAGGCTGGAGACAAGCACCAGGGCTGCAGCAAGCTGGTGAGCTGCCCAGTGCAAAAGTTCCTTGTAAGAATTTACTGCAAATTTCTTGACTCCTTTGGCATCTCCCCCAAGCACACAGCAGGGTACTGATGGGGACAATGGCTCTTGGGCTCATA
Source organism: Corvus cornix cornix (assembly GCF_000738735.6). NCBI lineage: Eukaryota > Metazoa > Chordata > Aves > Passeriformes > Corvidae > Corvus > Corvus cornix. The sequence goes on along the minus strand of NC_047056.1, from coordinate 31,300,308 downwards.
GGATGCTTGTCCCAGAGAGCATATGTGCTGTCCTTGCAAATGGCATAGCATACTGCAAAGGACTCTCTATCAGTCCTGAAGGATGAACCCAATCTAGCATTAAATCCAGCTGGCTTGAGTGCCAAGAGCAACAAAGCTCTGGTCCCACAGACTTCAACATGAGTCATTTACCCCCAGCATGGAGCCTGGACCACGTCCTTGTAGTGACTAACTGTTGGCACCGCTAGCTCAGAGGTGTCTATATATGTTCTATACCTGCCCAGCTGATGTCCTTTCCTGGAGAAAAGTCATCCCACACACAAACAGCCCTTGGGCTCTGCCACCAGTGCTGTCCTGCACAGCTCCTGCCCTGTGCTACCTTACCCTGCCTTGACTGGCGGACAGCAGAGCTGTGCTGATTGGCAGCATAGTTGGTGCTGTGGGTGCCTCACCTCTCCCTCCCTGGTGCTGCAGCTGGTCACAGAATCACAGGATTGTAGTTTGTGGGAACAATGACTCTGTCCTGAGACAACAGTGACAGCAGAAATCCTCATAATGCAGTATGTATGACCACTGATGCTGGTTGCTACCCTCAGTTCGAGGCCCACAACACCTCTACTTTCTAGATCCTCAGCATTTTGTTTTCCTTGCCAGGGCAGACTGTGACAAGCTTTGGTTATTTAAAGAGACTCACTCCCAGTCAGTACAAGATTTCCTTGGCCATCCCAGTCCCACTGGCTGATGGGCATCTCACACAATCAAAACACAGTGTATCTATGTCCAGCCCCAAGTCCTCAGCAGGATGAGCAAAGGGCTCTTCTCCAGGGTCTCTCTGGTGTTTTCACCCTCCTTCTCACTGGGAAATACTAACCCACAGGAAAAGCAAAGTCCCCTCTGTGAACAAACCAACCCCAAAGACACCAACCAGACTAGAGTGCAAGACACAAGGAGACCCCCACAGCTGGGGAGAGTAGCAGCACAAGAGATCTGAGCCATGCCATGGCTCCCAAAAACCTTCTTCTACCCCACCTGCTTCCCAATACCCCTACCACTGCCCCAGTTCCCTTTCTCCCTATGCCTGCCAGGTCAGCCCACAGCTGCACTCACTGTGGGATTCAGTAATTCCCTGACATTCAGCACTGTGCAAGGTGACCAGGAACAGATGTATATGAGCAATCAGAGAGTGGGAGATCTAATACCGCAACCAACAGCACACTGAGAGCGTGTAAGGCAAGGGAAGGAAAAAAAGAAAAAAAAAAAAAAGAAAGAAAGAGAAGAGAAGGAGAGAAGGGAAAAAAGAAAAAAAAAAAAAAAACCCTAAACCACAGACGGCTCAATACTTTCCATGTGGTGCCGCTAAGGAGGAAATCGGCCTCCATTTGCTACGTGCGGAGCCGGGTGTCTGCACAGCGGCCGGGAAGAGAAGGGAGCCTGTTTCCCAGGTGGGGAGGAGGGGCTGGCGGAGGAGCTGCAGCCGGGAGGAAGGTGCCTCCCACACCCACGCGGGACGGGGGTGGCGGGCGAGCTGCAGGTGGCGGGGCCGTGCCGGCGGTGGCTGTGCTGCAGGGGCACCTCCGCAGGGGCTCCCGGGGACCGGGTGCGGCCGCCCCGCTCCAGCGCTGCTCCGCTCGGGGAGGCCGCCTGGGGGTCCCGCACCCGCTCCCAGCGCCAGGGGCTGCGGGAGACCGGCTCCTTATCCAGCATCCCGTCTTGCTGCTTGAGCTGGGGTGCCAGCTCTGACCCACCCCTCCCCGTGTGGTACCGGGTGCATTTCCCCACCGCTCAAAACAGGGGCCAGGGGAGGGGAGGACAAATTTCCCAACCCCCCTGCGTCCCTCTGAACGGTGTGGTGAGTGGGACGAAGGCTACAATGTCCCCCCCGCTCCCTTCTCGTGACTGCCCCTCTGGCCTCTGCACCCACCCAGGGTGCTGCCAGAGTGCCACGGCAGCTGCTTGTTGCTGTGCCCTGTCCCCTCCCTGGGCCTCCTGCCCAGCCCAGCTGCCTCTGGGGGCTGCTGCCCCCACCTTTCACCCCAGCTGGCATCCATTTCTGCTCGGGCAGGAGAGGGGGAAGGGTGCTCCTGCCCAAGGTCCCTATCTGAGGCACACCCAGATTGCTGCTTTCGGGATGATGGCAGAGGATGCAGTACCTGAGGGCAACTGAAGTCCCCCTGGAATTTTGAGGGCTTATCCTGTGAGGTGCTGAGCACGGCAGAGGATGGGGTTCCCCTCTCTCCAAGCACTCCTTTCTCACTTCCACCAACACAGCAGCTACCCCTTCTTCATCCACAGACCTGTTTCTGGGCTGGTGCCACAGGGTCTGTGCCCTTCACCCTGTCCCATAGCACAGCTAGACATGCTGCAAAAGCCACCCCTCCTTGCCTGCCCCCAGCACCAGGGTGGGGCCCACTCCTTGTGCCAGCCTGGCTGGGGCAGGGAGAGCCTTGGGCTGAGGGGTGGCACCACATTACCTCATGCATTTGGATCAGGGGGCAAAGTCCCTGATCAGAGGTCTGCCACAATCACACCTGGGCTGTGCAACCCAGGGAAAGTCCATGGTGTACAAGATGAGCAAGGTTGGGTTGAGGGCAGGGGCTTAGCGTGGGGACCAGGGCACAAGCAGCCCTTCCCCCCTGCCCTGGGCACCTCAGGGAAAAGCAAAGAGGTCTTTGCTGTGGCCTCACTGCTCTCATATCCAAGCCGCTGTCCATCACAGCCCACAGAGCACACGGGCTTGACTTCGGGAGACTTCCATCCAAATCGCTTCTCCAGCTGTGGAGAGAGCGCTGGGAAAGGCTGGGAAAATACCTTCTGCTGCCTGCAGCAAACACCTCAGCTGTGAATTGTAAAGTCAGCCTGGTTCCACTCCAGGCTGCTTAAACACCAGCCCAGACCCCTTGAGTGCCTTCCCCGTCATATCTGCAGGATCACAGCTGCTAAGGAAGTTACAGCCCTCCCAGCCCCCTCTCTGGGAAGCCACTACTCTGTCCCAGTTTGACCCGTGTCCCTGGGGCCTTGCCTAATCTCGTTTGCACAGGTGGGGGACCCTTGTAATCCACAGATCTGCATCCATGCCAGGTAAAGCACAATCAACCCTTAGGCTATTGCTGTTTCCTGGGAAAAGACAGGATTAGCAGGGCCAAGTAATGGGAAATCCAAATGGCCCATTTCAGAAACTGTCAGCTACAGGAAAGGTTCTGGAGGGGAAGACAATATTTTGATGGCTGTGGAGTCTTTTTAAAATTTATCAACCATAAAACACAGACAAGAAAGACAGTGTGTAGCACAACCCATACCATTTTGGCTGGTCCACTTTTCCCACAGTCCTGCTCATCCTCGGAAGACCCCATGTGATGGGTGCCAAACCCACTGCAGATTTTTGTGGGGCACACTGGGGTACAGATCATTTGGCAAAGCCTTCAAGCCTTCTGTGATATGCAGAGGAAAGCTTCAGACTGATACACGCAAGTCTCCAGCACCCCAGTGGAGAGAGGAGGATGCCACCTGAGTTCTCAAAAACGTCACTCAGTTCACCTCCCCACCCACAAGACCTTCCAGCAATTATGCTGTCTGTAGGATACCACAGGAATCAGGATCCTGGGCAGTCCACCCCGAGGCCCTCCCCAGCCTTTTGCAAAGAGCAGAACTTACCTCCAAACACCTCCTGACATGTGGGACTCTCCCCATTGGGATGTCTCATGGTTCCCCTGCAAACAAACAGTCACAGCTGGAGACTCCTGAGCACCTTCTGCAATGAAGAAGGCTGTCAGGCCGTGAGGGTGTGTGTCCTAGCTCTGCAGCTGCCAGCCAGCTCCCACTGGAGGGGCTGTCCAGCTCTGTATTCACCACCTCTGTGCTCTACAGGATGTACACTGTGGTCGAGAGCTGCTGGTGCCTATTGAGGAAGGTCCAGTCCATCTGCCTGCAGGATGGGTGACCCCCTCACCACATGCAGAGCTCGGAAGCAGCCCCAGCATAACTGGGTGCAAGGCCATGAGACAGTGGCTTGGTTTTCCTTGGGAATTAACATGGTGCCCATAGGAGCTAGCAGCCCCCCAGCAAAGCACAGGGACTTCCAACAAGGACCCTAGTTCATCTTCCAGGAAGGTGTAGGGCAGCGACATCTTCTGCTTGCTGGTGGCTGAAGGCACAGTGGGGATGATGCCACACCATGCTGCCTGTGGGGAAAGCACCCACTTCTACTGGGCATCTCTCCCTGTGTTGGTTTATTAATTTATTTTTCATTTTCCCTCCCTCCCCTTCTTCCTCCTCCTTCTTTCCCCCTAATCCATGAACAAGACTCTCAGAGCTAGAAGAGAGGAGAAAACCAGCACAGCTGCAGATGGGATCAGCGGCGTGCTGGCAGGCAGGCACGCACAGCTGGGAGAGGGGAGCACGCTCTCACACACACAAAGCAGCACCAAATGGAGCACGTGGAAGAAGGCCAGCAGAGGCTGGTGACTCACATCCCCGGCCTCCATCAGCTTCTTCAGCAACACCAGTAGATGACCGAGGCTGGCAGGAGATACCACAATGCTGGAGCCGTGCTCAGCACCCACAAGCCACCCAAGCAAAGGATGGGCAAACTCTCCTGACCTCAGGGGCTGCTCATCACATCTTGGTGGCAGCCAGATGCAAAGCACCACATTATCTTCTGTGGATCCTAGTCTAAATATTTATTGCCTTGTCCAGGCCCTGACACGTCCCTCCTTTCTTTTTCATTTGTCAAAAGCATCCGTATCACCAGTGGCAAGAAATACTTAAATGGGAGAGAGATGCCACAGACTCAGCACATGAGCAGAAAGGAAAGTGTAGTTTGCTCCTCGTTGAGCACCCAGGAGACATGGAGAGCCCTTCCCATGGCAGAGGTGGAGAGTAAGGAGGTCGTTGTGAAAATTATGGCTGCACCATGAGTTCCTGCTCTCCACCTGTTGGGCTATTCTCTCCCCTCCTCAAACACCCCAGTGGCACAGCAGGGCCTGGGATGACTGCCAGATTCTCCTTGCTCAGAGGCTATTCAGTCCTCCAGAGAGGAAAAAGAATGCTCATGGGAAACGGTCAGCAGAGCAAAACCAGCACCTCTGAGGACACAGAGCACTTTTGCAAAGGGCAGTACTGCTCCCCAGCCATGCCTGCACCCACCACAGCACCACCACAGCAGGGTCAGCTTCTTGCCTTCCTTGCCTTCTGTGACAGCAGTGGCCTGTGCCAGGGCACAGCAGTGGTGCAGGACGGAGAGAAGGGAAAAGGGCCCTGAGCTGAGGCAGCATCTGTACCCACCTCTCAGTGCACAGTGTTTCAGCAGCTGGTGCTAAACAAGGACTTCAGGCTTCTCTCATCCTCTGTGACACTTCCACTGCTGCAGTGCAGCCCTATGCCAGTTGCTATGGCCCAGCTGTACATCCCGGTGCTGGGCTCCTTGCAGGATGACTTCTTCCCAGTCCTTGGCAGCATCGCTTCTGTTGGGATGCTGACTCCCTGGCTTGACAGAACACAGAAACACCACAGACCACCAGAAGAGAAGTTGGTAAAGCACCATTTCACCGAGCTGCAGAAAAATGGGAGAGGATATTATACAGCCCTGAGCAGTGGTACAGCCTCGTCCAGCCCTGTCTGCCCCTGGAGCCCCCATCTTCGGCCATTTGCTCTTGCACATCTGCACTTCCCAGCACACACTGATCTGTGATGCCTGGCTCTCCTCTTCCTTCCCCTCCTCACCCTGCTGTAAGGATCACACAGCCTCCTGCTGATGCAGGATGTGTTGCAGGATACACCACCATTCAGAGCCGCCATGAGGTGTAAGTTTGAGGTAGCTGGAAAGCACTGGTATAAGCTGACCAACTCTGCTATGCCTAAGAAATAATACTATGTCCACTCCAGGTGCCATCTCCAAACCAAGGCATACAACTCACAGGTTAGAGATGGGGCACTGTCATTCTGGCTTGGAGGAAAAAGAAAGTGAAGGCAAAAGAAGATCAAAGTGTAATTTCCCTCAGCCTGACCAAACATTATCTCCATTCCAGCAGCTCTATGAAAGCAATGACACAAGGGACAGGCATTGCAGGTAAGCCTGCTCCTGCCCAGCACTGTGGACTTGCAGTCACTCCTCCCATGCCAAGTGCTGTTATTCAGCTGGTTTTAACTAGACCATGCTAAAATGTTTGGGTTGAACTTCATCTTGCTGGGTAGCTGCCTAATGCTGAACTATCTAAGCAAATACAGTTATAAAATATATAATTTCAGCCAAAATGATTCATCTACTTCCAAGAACATTGTAAGGGGAAATGCTTTGGTTTCTCTTGCTTTTGTTACAGAGAAATCTGATGACCTTTTCTTTGAAGAGCTCTTCAAGCTGCATGTTTTTGGCATGCAGACTTGAAGTTTGGCAAAAGGAGAAGCAGGGAAGGCCTTTGGTTTAGTCCAGATGCACCCTTTGCTGCCGCCAAATTTAGCCAAGTCTTTGAAATACTCCGTTTCACATGTGCTTCCTTAAGGCAGTCTTATAGAGCTTACCAGCCGAATTCCCTGAAACCTTTCCCTTTCAGGATGCGCTCCAGCCAGGGGCTGAGCAGGATTTCCACATAAGCAAAGCTGTGGATTGCTGCAATCCAAATCACAAGTCCAGTCCATCCCTGAGACTAGGCAGCTCCTGCCACCTCACACGCCCCATCCTGGCTCAGGCAAAATGAGCAATGCATGCACAGGCAGGTGGGGAAAGGGGCTGACTGGACCAAGAGACAAACAAAGGAACTGCTGGGAGGAGGGAGGATTTGGGATGGGAATTTGACTGAAGGGAAAGTGGACTGAATCTAGGAGGGAAGAGGAATGTGAACCTCCATGAGGACTCAGCATGAAGAAATGCAGCCAGCTGAGAGCACAGCACAATGATGCAGAGGATCCAGCAAGGTTACAGCCCTGGAGAAAGCTGGGGTATCCCAAAAACCAGAAGAAACAAGGAGAGGGGCAGGAGGAGGGGGCAGCCAGCTGCTGAGTATTACAGCAATAAATGAGGCAAGCACTCGGTTAAACCAAGAGGTCTTGGAGGGCACTGCAGGCAGAGCTGATAGCCAGAAGGTGCACAGGGAGCACAAGGGCTGACTTTGGGGGTGTCAGGACAAGACCACATCTGCAAAAACGGTTTCTTTAACACGAGGTACGGAGGGGTAGCGGTGTGTCATGGAAATACACTGTGAGTGCTCATCCTGGTAGGGGGTGAATCAGTCCTGCACCATGATGTCCTGCTAGTGGAAACCAACAGAGGCCTTTAAGTATGAGCTGAGAATCTACCAGGGGTGTGCAGGCTTCCCTCTCAGAAGACAGAGGAGGGAATTCATCAGAAAGTAACAGCCTGTAAATCAGGACACTGCTCCCAAACAGGGAGGGACACATCCTGGATGCTGTGGTGCAAATGAAACTCTCCAATGTGTCTGAGGCTCAGAATAGCACCATTTGTTTATTTATTTTCATTGTGATGGCTCTGGTTTTGCTTGGAAGCAGCTGCACTGAAGTCTTCGCAGCTCTGAGGACTCCAATCTCAGCTGTAGCCCAAAGGAGGGCAGAAAGTTTGGAGACATCCAGGAAAGCATTTGAAGCTTGCGAGCCTTGCTTTGCACTAGCATTAGGAGCCCCCTTCACAGTCACACTTCATTAGCTCTAGGAACCAGTGCAAGCAGACATTAGCCTTTCATGGGACCACTGTTCTCCATGGATGAGCAGTCAACACTACCAGTCTCTGCTTTTGCTTTGTTTTTCCCTTAAGGAGGAAAATTTTCCTACCACTTTCTTAAAAATAAAAGAACGCAAAAGCAACATACATTAAAAAAAAAAAAAAGCAGCGCTTACCCTCATAAAGCAGCAAAGCCTTTTCATTTTTCCCCCAGAATCCCACAGGAAGCCCAGAACAAATCCAGTCACTTTTTCTTAGGAAGCACATCTCTTCCTGGTCTCATACCTAGGTAAGAGCAGAAAGTCTGTATTCAGGCTGTGTAAGCAGCATCGGGGTGGCTGGTCCATCTTCCAGCCAAGGTGCCAGCCAGTGACTCATCCGCCATGGAAATCAGGGTGCATGAAGCAGAAGAATGGAGAAAGCAGTGGTCCATGCTATTCCAAGTGTGTCACTTTGCCAGGAGATGTCTTCCTGTGCTGATGGGGTCACAGGTCCTGGCAGGCCCAATGGGCAGAGCTGGACCTCAAGCTGTGGGGAAAACTGAGGTGGAGAGTTAGTTATTTGTGCATGCGAGGGCCATGGAAAGGGAGCATCTGTGGGAACCTCTCTCCTGAAAGGTTTTCTATAGGAGTGGCTGGAGAGTACCTCTTGGAGCTTTCCCTTTGTATTAGGATATCCTGAGTCAGAAGGGACCCACAAGGATCATCGAATCCAAATTATAATGAAGTATTGAGTACTGAATTTTTTATTCTGCTCTAACAGCAGGTTCTGTATTCTACAGGGAGCTTTTACTTTTTAACACAAACCTGAACTCCTGAAAGCCAGGCAGTCTGGCAAATGCCCTCCCTCCCCCAAGGCCTTCACCGTGAAGAACCAGGGCTGCTTCCTGGTCCCCATGTCCTGCCCTGCCAGACATTTCCCTGCCATGGAGGCTCCCATTCAGTACCATGGTCATGCCACCACATTTTGTTAGCAGGGCATTGTGGCACACAGTGGGATCAGTGGTCTAACCAGGGTGCTGAGCCTGCAAAAGGACAAGATGGTCATGAGCTACCTGGACTGTAGCTCCCAGGAGACAGAGCAGCATCGATACCAGGTCTGTGTTTTAACCTCTCTCTCTCTCTCTCTCTAGAGGAAGGCCGGGCAGGAATTCAAACTGGGATAGTCCTCAGGAACTGCACAACCCAAATGGCTTCCACAGGAGCATTTGGCATCAGAAGAAGGACCAGATGAGATTTGGCTGCTGAAGTCCTTCTGCCCTCAACTTCTCCTCCACAGGCTGGCTCCTGCCAGCTGTTTCTCCGTCTTTTCACCACAGCACTTTCAGTTTTGGCCAAGCCGAAAGATGAGCCTTTCCAGCCTCAAAGCTGGGAACCTGCCGAGGGGAGCTAGACTTTAGCAGAGATCATTTGCCTCACAAATTGATCCGAGAGCTCCTCCAAGGGGCAATTGCACTGCTAACCCACCATGTCCCTCCCCCTGCATATGCGCAGGTGTCTGCAGAGCTGTCAGACCTGTGATGCTCAGCAACCTCAGGCGTCTGCTCCACTTTCTCTGGGAGAGACAGCCAGGACACTTCGCTGAGCTTGAGCAGCTCCCACGCAGCGGGCCAGCGCTCAGTGCCAGGGGATGTGTGTGCAGAGCCAGCCGGAGGTAGAATTCGAGCCTGCTTTCTCTGAGACAGCCAGGGCCAAGTCCAGAGGAAAAAGCGAAGAAAGACTTTGCTGTCAGAGTCAGGGTTTACAACCAGCCGTAAATGGCCTCGGTCCCTGAAGTTCCCATGGTGACAGCCCTGGTGAGAACAGAGCTGTCTCCTCTGTCCAGTCCCCGCCAGCCCTTCCCAGGTCAGGGCGTGTAGCTGCCTAGCACAGCCTGGGTGAGCTCACCCAGTGCTGGTACCCCCGATGGGGAATGAAGTGCAGCCCCAGCTCCAGGGAAGCAGCAGCCAGGGCACCTTGCATAGCATCCCTCTAGGCACGAGCTGCGAATGCAGCAGCTTTGGGGCTTGATGCTTCTCCTCCAGCTGAGTACAGGATTTGGTATTCACTTCCCTCCCCTCAGGCTCCAAAAGGCAAGAGATTGGAGACAGTAATGGATGCACCAGTTCTCCACTGGACACGTGCACAGAGCACCTTCCACCAAGGTCAAAAGCAAGCTTTCTGGAGAAAGGGCTGTTTGGAACACATGGTCTTTGCTATAAGCTTCTCTTCATTCGCTAGCTAGTTTTCTTTGCTGGTGTCTGGCCAACACGATATTCTCTTGCTTGTTCTATCAGCTTGCTTACTTAATGCATTCAGAATGGGGAAAGGCCCACTGCAGAGGCATCAGTGTGCAGCACAGATCTAGGTTTGCTCCCAGATCTAGGTTTGCTTTGACCTACTGGGAGACCATGGGTAAATCACTTGGTTCTTCTGTATCAAAGACTCCTGTGCGTTCAAAGAAGACATAGCTTTTCACCTGATCTTGCTGTGCCTTCCATGCTGTTAGAGAAAAATCTTGTGGAGATAGATGGATGGACCACATCCCATCATGGGAGCTACTCTAGATTCCCAGCAAGTGTGACTTGTCCCACCAGATTAACCCCAGTGTGGACACTGCTGCCTGAGCCTATTACCCCTGGCTCCCCATAGAGCTGATGGGAAGGAAAAGCATTTTTAGGACTGGATCAAGCTATCCTGTTTGATTCATCTACTTGAGCATGAAAAAACTGATGCCCTATAAATGCTACCGGCTGCTCATGAAGTCCAGGACATCTTGGTGACATTAGATGTCTCCACTGCAGAGCCTAAGACGTGGTTAGACAAGTCATGCTGGCCATGGCAGCCGCAGTTAGGATGCACAGATGGTGTGACTCCGGTGAGTGGAAGAGCTGACTTTTCCCAGTCATCTCTCAGTGTGTAATTCCTCTTAAGGCAGAAGGCCTTGCCTTGGCTGGTTATGGCATCACTGTGCTGCGAACATGAGTCACCGCTGTAACAGGCTGAATTATGACTCCTTGCTTGCTGAGTTTAAAACAGAGGAAGGCAGCTTAGGCAAATGGAAGGGCCTAAGCATGTGAAAAATGTTCCCTTTTCAAAACTGCCATTAGCCAATTGAAAATCTCTGTATTTGGGTTGCAAGTCTATGCCAAGTCTCTGTCTGAGGCTCAGTTCAAACACTCAGGCTATATAATCCCTTCCAGTCTGGGCTCATAATGGAAATGCCAACAGACCGTTAAGCACAGCGGTATTGCCAGGTTTTGCTATAATTAAACACACACAGGAAAAGGTATAAATAACCAGGTTAAATTAAGGCAGGGGGCTGTGATTGAAGGGATCTCCGGGAAAGCCTGCAACCTGGTTGTGTCTGACTGGTTCAGGGGTGGTCGACTGGGGACTTGGGATTTGTGCCTGGCTCAGGTAAGCCCTCTCTAGCAGCAGATGCTGTGTATTAAAGTGAAGTCAGCTGGCAACAATCACCTGCAGAGCATGATGTTCCAGCTCCCAGGTCTGTGCTCCTGCCCTTGAGAAGATGCTAAACCTTGCCTTACAGAAAGCCAGGTGAGGGGAAAAATAGGAGCCTTGCTGTCTTCTGAGTCACACTCGACCTTGCTGGGTTTATGTGCCCTGTTGGAGGCCCGTGTTTGTTGTTTGCCACCTTGTCCTCATTTCCACAACAACCAGATGAAGTGGCCTGAGGAAATGATGATGCAGAGGCCATAGATAGAAAAAGTTAAATATATAGTAAAGAAAGAGTGGCAGAGGAGGCAGAGACTTCCTTCTGGGATGTTGGTTCTTGCAGGCCATTCGGCCCACAGCCTGCGGGTCCCCCCAAGGGAAGCACCTCTCTGAAGCACACAGGCATCGCAAAGCGGCCAGCAGAGACACGGCGGGTTCTGCTCTCTCCTCTGTGCAGATTGTTCCCACTTTCACATCCCAGCTGGCTGGCAATAAACCCTCCTGCATGTAGATGCTGGGGAAAGGGGGAACACCCCCAAAGAGGACACTGGCTTAGGTGTGCCAGCAGACAAGTAAAGCTAGAAAAAAGGTGGATTCACAAGAGAAACATTCCCATGCCAGCCTTCTTTCTTCTGATGATGTGTGTAAGTAACACCGCGGGAATGCTGCAGGACTCTCAGGGAAGGCAGCATAGTCTGCAGGATGCACCAATGACTCTGCACAGTCCCATCCTTGCTCAGGGCAGCAGTGCCAGGTCCTGAGCTTATCAGCAAAATTAGCTGCACACACACATCCCTCATGGTTTTCCTCTTGTGACCCTAAGCTCAGTTTGAATGAGTTTTCTGGGCCAACTCTTCTAAATTTGTATCAGTATCCAGGGAGCTTTAGTAAATAGCACAGCAAATATTTGGTTTTGATATTTGTCTTTCAAAAAGACAATGAGGCAGCAGCCACACACAAGGACGCGGCCACGCGTGCGACCTCAGGCAATCACGGAGCTCACCCCGCATCCGAAAACCAAGGCTCGCTTTTCTGTCTAAAGAAATAACTTCACTGGGATTAATGTGAAAAAGACCCCCTCCGCTGAAACCAGATCCATGCATGTTCTAGCACATACTCATTATTGTGTATGCTCGTATATTTTTCTGACCAGAGTCATCATGCATCAAATCTTGCACTTTCCAAAAAAAGAAAAAGCTCATTTCCAGCCTGCAAGACCAAATCTGACCTCAGCTTGTGCTTCCCCAGCTGAGCTAATAACATTCCCAACCCCCAAAATATGGAGGCAGCTCAGAATGGAAATGTTAAAGAGCCGTAATTCCAGAGGATGTGAATGGCTAATTCTGTACATTCAAATGAAACAGAGGGGAAATATACTGAATGGAGCCCATGTATAAGATCATATGAAATGTAAAAAGACTTGTTGTTCAGCACACACACTGCCTCTTCAATCTAGTTCTGTTTAAATGCCCATTCTTTTCGTTTGGCATCTCCTTGTCCCTCGATGGCTGAATCAAAAGAGGAACGAAATAATGACACAAAGATTTTTAAAAACTCAGCTCCAGCTGCAGCAGGGAGAAGCCTGAAGCGAAACGTGAGAGCGTACGGCTCTTTGTTAAGGCTTCCTTGGCTATAGAATATGCTATATGAAACGCCTGGCGGATCCCGTTTGGTCCTATGGAGGGAGAGCTCTTAAGGTGGCTCTCTTGGGTTTGTGGAGGATTGCGGGAAGGCTTCCCCGCATTTGCAGGCAGCAAGCGTCCCACCTGCAGAGACCCCAGGACCCAGATGGTTCCCCCTCCAAACACCCTGGGGGCCCAGGGCACTCTCTCCCCAGACAGTGGGTGGTCCAGCCTTTTTTTGTCTTTTTCGTCATTGTAGCTGCCACTTTACATTGGGAAACCAAACTCAGCACTTCTTGTTGGGAGATGGTTCCAATTTATACAGATTGCTAAGACATAAATACGTTTTATTCCATGCCTCTAAGGTATTTTTGCATGCCCAGCTGGCAGAGCCACACATACAGCTGCTAGGAGGTCTTGGTGCCAGCAGAGTAGTCCACAGTCCCCAGCCACAGCCTTTCCTAAACTCTGCATTTGGAAGCTGGTGGAACAGTTGATGTCCTGATGACTGCAGGGACCCCAGTGGCAGCAGCATCCCAGCAGAGCTGGGACAGAGCTGGGACAAGGCTGCTTGTCACATCCGTATCTCCAGCACCCATAAGAAAGTTCGGTAGGTCCTTGCAGCAGATGCCCCACCACGGCCTCCTTGCAAATGCTGCAAATACCTTTTGGGAGAGGGCATCACCCAGAGCATCCGCTTCTGGAAAGGAAGACCACCATTGCCTCCTTTCTCTGGCTAAGGAAAACCAGGGAGAGAAGGTATGGTGCGAAGGAGGAGGCTCCCGAGGGTGGGGCCAGCTCTCCCCACTGCCACTCAGTCCCTTGGCCAGTGCCATGAAGAGCAACACCAAAAGACATCCAGTGAGTGCTGTGGTGACCGGCTCCGCACAGCTGAAAAACTTGGAGCCATATTGCTTAATCTAAACAAATGTTCAGTGAATGTCAACACTAATTCATTTTCCGTGGGCTGAATACTTTTCTTCTCCGAGGCTCTTCCAGCAGCTGTGGCTGATTTCTGCTTATGCCCAGCATGTCTCCCCCAGGACCCCCCACCTTCACAGACACCGTGGTGGTTCTCAGCATGTCCCCTCACTGACACCAGCCCTTGGCACATGCTGGGAGTGGGCTCTTTCCAGGGGTTCTCTGTGGGAAAACCCAGTGATGCTGGCATGCCCTGAGCTAGCATCAGCACTGAAAGCCCAGTATGCAACCTGTGCACCTGGACAGGTATGAAAATTATTCATCAGCATTGAAGGATTCTCTGTATTGTGTGTTACTTGGGAAGTGGAGTCCTTGTATGTTGTGCCTACCCCACCTCACAGCTGCTGGACACCCACTACAGGGGTAGTACAGACAGAGTACAGGTAGGACAGGCAGCAGGATGCTTCCCTGCTGCAAGGAGCACAGGTCTGCCCTGCTCAGTTCTTTGCCTGGCACGAGGATCCTTGCAAAGCACCAGGGAGAAATTTCCAAAGGCATTCAGTCACCTCAGTGCCCTTGGCTATCTTCGTTGAATCCCAGAGAGGAGGGGTGCCATGACCACCGGTCCCTGCTGCCAGGACCATGCCCCAGCCTCATGTGCTGCTGGCACATCAGGAGACATGTCACCTGCCTGTCCCAGGGGCTGGGAAGGAGGAGCACGTTCCTCCACAGCCACTGAAGCCATCTCATGACGTTTGCACACATGGTTGCCAGAAGGCTGTCATAGCTTGGGAGAGGACAGCCAGAATGGCCATGTGATCCCCTCGCTGCTATTCCTGGTGCCCAGTGAGGCTGGAGGACTGTCACACGGAGTGAGAATCACCCGGCTGTAGCGTACAAGCCAGGTAAGTCCAGCTGTGGTGACTGCAAATTCCTAATTAGTTCATTGCATCAGACGGCCAAACACTCAGAGTCATTACCCAAGGATGGCCTACGTGCCCGGCAGGGCGTACTCCCCTGATCCCTGCTTCCCAAAACAGGACTGGGAGAGCCAGACTAGCTCACCCTGGAAAAGGGACACGCTGTGTGGTGTGCCCGGCAGGCCAACAAGCTCCAGGTCCCGCAAACCACATGGGGAAAACCCAGCAAGACAAAGTGCCAGACACGCAGCAAATGGCCTGAGTGTGGCTGTCCTACACGGTGAGGTCTCATTCTGCACCACACATGGATGTGGAGTGGGTCTCTCTAAGCCACAGACACAGGGACCTGGGCACAGGATAGTGGGTTGCACACCATCTCCCCCATCCTGCTCTCCTCCACCTGAGGCTGCAGGCAGGCATTACCCACTCCTTTCCCACCGCTTCCTGCAGACAGAGATCTGGACACGCTTTTGGATGCCCCTCAGCAAAGTGGTATCAGGGCAAGCTCCCTGTGTACTGGCTGGCAGGTTTGCAGAGGGATCCTCTCCCCCTGAGCTCGGCCGGAGCCCTGCCACTCACCCACTCCCAGCAGCACCAGAGAGCAGTGGCACTGCTGCCTCAGAGGTAGCACGGGCAGGCTTGGCAGGGATTTATGTATCTTGGAGTTGCTTTCCCCGTGGTGGTAGCTGGAACTGATTCTGAATACTTAGCTGGTTTAATATGAAAACACAAATCCCTGGATTGACAGCTTGTCCAAGCAAGGCACCGTTTGAGTTCCTGGCAGCCAAGCAGTGAGAACTAATGCTGGTCACAGGGTGGAGGTGAGAAACAGCCGAGCAGCTGGGCTCTGCTCCATGCTTCATCTGGAGTTTAGATGCTCTTCTTTCCTTGAGCTAGGCTAACATGGGGTGGCAAGGTGCACCCTTGTCCTCCCTGGACTTGAGCCCCATCAAAGCCTGTGATGCCAGCGGATTGGAGGTGCTGCAAAGTGCAAAACTAGGCAGGGACTTCCTGCCCACCACACTGTGGAAGCATCTATGTCACTGCAGGCTCTCCTGTCCTCCTCCTGCATCCCCTCCTGGTCCCAGGGGCACCTCACTCCACTGGGTGGAGAGTTCTCCTCTTGCCTGCCCTCTGGATGAAGGGTCCTGCAGGATCCAGGATGCCACTGAAGCAAGGACTCCTTTAGAGTAACCACCTCCCAGCACACAGCAATCCTACCTAACTGGTTCAGGCAAGGGGTGATGAAAAACGCTGTGTCCTGCTGAAACCACTGTGAGATTTAGGGCAGGCAGGTGGGATCATCCAGGCTAGAGCAGGACCAGTGGGCCTGAACTGGTGCCCAAATAGTACCAAAGGCACCACCAGGTCTGCATGACAACATTCCTGGGGCACAGCTGGCCATGCTGAAGGGGTCAGTGCTGCAGCACCATCCTTGCCCATCCCCTAAGTAATGTGGGTGCTGCTGAAAAATGGGGCCCAGCCACCGCAAGCACTGTGCGGGCACTTTCTGCGGGGTCCCTGGCCCACACTGCAGGACAGCTCTGCTCCTGCACAGTGGCATGGGGGTGGCACAGGGGTAGGTACCCGCAGCAGGAGCTGGGTCAATGTGCTATTTGGAAAAGGCATGTTAGACCTTCTCTCCTGGAGAAGCACCTCTGTCAGGGTCTCATCCAGAGCTCCCCCTCAGTAGCTCTGCATTTCCAATGCTCCCCAGAAGGAGACCTCACCAATGCAGGCAGGCAAAGCTGCCTCTGAAGGAAATTTTATTCCCCATGTGACAGAATGGGCAGAGTGGATAGAAAAGCAGCGATTGCCCCAGCTCACTACCTCCTGGGAACAGCAAGGGCTGTTATATGGTGCACTACAGGCATGATCCACACCTGCTCCGGGGGGAGAGGGAAGCTGTGGGGCTGTGCACAGTCACTTCTTCCACTCAGTCACTCTTCCCACAGCTGTGCCAGTAAAGCTATTGTCCTGGTCCCTACAGTGGGAAATCCCAGATCCAGCTGGAAAAGACCAACACATATCCCAGGTGATCCTCAGAGGCCCCAGAAACAAACAGCAAAAAAAGCTCTTTTCCTCTCCTTGTATCAAAGCACCAAGCAGACCTCACTTCCTGCCTCTGCCAGCAACTATCAGGGAGTTACTCAGCTCCTTCCCCTGGCTTTCCCCACCAAAGGGCACCTCTGATGCAAGTGATGGGTCATTGGAGAGCAGGATGTGGGGCTGTGAACATGCCCCAGGGCACAAAGAAGCTGCAGAAGAAGAGGATTCCCCGGCACTGCCCTGCGAGGCCGGCCATGGAAACGGGCAGCAGGGAGAAGGGAGTGTGTTGACAGCGCGCTACGGCTGTGCACCCCAAAGCCCGGCCTGCTCCCAGCACCCCCAACCTGGGACTGCCAACAGGCCACCGAGGGGCTCGTGGAGAGCAACACTGGGCCACCTGGGGCGCGAAGTCACGGTGGCAACCCGGCGTAAAACCTGTGGGGTCCCGCTCGCCCCACAGTGGCCTCGGCTCGGGGGCGGCGGGGTGCGGGGAGCCGGGCGGGGGGCGGCGGTTCCGGGCCCATCTCCTTGAGGACACCTTGGTGGCGGTGCCGGGCCCATCTCCTTGAGGACACCTTGGTGGCGGTGCCGGGCCCATCTCCTTGAGGACACCTTAACGGCGGTGCCCGTGGGCGCCTCCCGCCGCCCGCCCCGCTCGGCTCCCGCCGCTCCTCGCGGGGAAGCAGCTGACTCGGGGCGGCTGCCAGCGCTGCTGGCTGCTGGATCCGGCCGCGGCAACGTGCAGCCCGACATGTAAACCGGGCAGGCCTATGCTAATGGCGGGGGGAGGGTGCCTGGCGCAGGGGTGAGGGGGACGGAGGTGGAGGCCGGAGCACAGCCAGAAAATTTCCCCCCCCCATCCGCCCCCCCGCTTCTCCATCACCACCTCCCCGCATCCATCTGCCTCCCCTCCTCCTCCTCCATTCATAAAATCCGGGCGGCACTGCCACCTACCGTAGCGTGCGACAGCCAGCCCGCCGCTCGGCTCGGCCCGCGGGCAGCCCCCAGCCCAGCCCCCTGCCCCGGCACCCAGCCGCACCCCCGACCCCTGCCCGCGGGTCCCGGCCCCAGCGCCAGCCCTCGTCCCAGCAGCGCCCCCAAAGCCCCCACGGGGCAGAACGGCAATCCTGTCCTTTCCCTTAAAGCCGAGGTGGGGTCTCTCCGTCCAGCCCCTCACCCCAGCCTCAGGTGTGCCCCAGCTGTATTTGGGGCGGTCTCCTCGCGCCTCGGGGTGTGCACAGCCACGAGCTGAGCGGTCAGCTCCACCACCACCCAGCCTGCTGGAAATCAGAAGATAGAGACAGCAGTCTCCTACCTATGCTGTCTGTTTTCCCACCCTTAGGGAAACCCCCAGCTCGTGTTTTCAAGCACCTCCTTAAAACCACAAAGCCCTCTCTCGGCACGGGGCAGATAGAGGACATAACAGCCTGAGACAAGTCACGGGCCTTAGGTTTTAAAACAAGAGATGAAAGTAGCACATACCTACCAGGAGAAGGGTGAGTTAGCCATCAGCCATAGTCCCTGCTCAGGAAGAAACCTTCCCAGGGCCAAGCAACCCCCTCCAGGAAGAGACACTGAGGGGCAGCCCCTTTTCCTCGGCAATTCCTTTCCAATTCCCCACTGGGGAGGGCCGAGACTCCCACCGCCCTCTCCTTGTAGTGTTCTATTCTCCCTCCTCAGCACACAATGGGGCAATCCCTGGTTGGGTCTTACTCCACATCCCTTGCCAGCACCCACAGGAATAAATTCCTGTGCCTTCCCACATCAGGGGACTCTCCCCAGTCCTGCATTACTTCCTTTTCCTTCCTTCCTCTCCTCTCCTCTAACAAAGGATAGTTATCCCCAGTCAGCAAAGATGGCAACCCCACACCCCAGTGGGAAGTGAGCAGACCTGCAGGGCAGCAGGGGCTGGACCTCCAGGTTCATGGGTGCACGAGCAGGAGCAGCAGGCTCTCTGGCCAAGTGTCCCCCCGGCAGCATTTCAACTCACACCAGCCTCCCTCTTTGTTCACCAGAGTTGCCCCCGCCAGGACTAAAGCCCTAATGGAGTGGGAGAAAGGGAAGGGGGTGAATTTGGACAGGCCCGACAGAACCTGCGGGCAGGTCAGCATGAGCAATGCCTGTGCAGGTGGAAGACCTTGCACTTGAAGCTGAATGGGGAACACTGAGCATCTCTACAGGGAAGAGAGAGAGGGAGGGAGGGAAGTAGGAGGGAGGGAGGGGAAAAAAATCTTGTGAGTGCAGAGTTTGCAAAATGAGCTGGTGGTAAATAGCTGGAGGATAGACAGCGTCTGTACGTGAGGCACAGCACGGAGAACTGCACCTGAGCAAGGCTGGGCCACTGCTCGCTCCAGCATCACACGTCACTCACTGATGCATCCTCCCCAGCCTGCTCTCTCTCTGCACCAGCTCCCCCGCCTCCGCCACAGAAATGCAGTGGGAAAAATGGGTTCCCCCCACACTCAGTGCAGCCACAAAGCAGAGAGCTGGGAGAAGCACAACTGAACTTGATTCAAGGTCCAGCAGGTGCCTGCCAAGGGAGATTCAGCACCACGAACCTCCTGATCCCCTTTTCCTGCTGGGAACCCACAGCCCCTTGAGCTCAGTGTCTCCCCACGCCCCTGCTCAGCTGCTTTCTGCCCTGAGCAATGGCAGCCGTGTCTGCCAACACTCCCTGCTCGCTAGAGCTGCTATCCAAGGCCCTTTGTTCCCCTCGTCGGGAAGCCCTGCTTTGCATTCCGCAGACAGGGGTTGAGGCCCAACACAACTCATCTCACCTGGGATGCTCCAGATGGGAGACCACCAGCTTTCCCCTCCCTGCTCTGAAAGACCGGGCAAAACTCGCACAGCACCTGGAAAACGTGTCTCCCTCCCTACGTGGGAAAAGGAAGAGAAGCCATCCTTTCCCTGGAGAGAGGCGCGCCCAGGGGTGTCGGTGATAGCAAACCCTGCCGCTCATTTGCAGCTTCCCCCGGCGTGCTCCCCAGGCCCGCCGGGATCGCCGGTCCCACGGGCGGCAGCCCCGCAGCCCGGTTCCGTGGGAAGGCAGCCCGGCACCCGCCTGACACCCTGTGGCCGCCTCCTGCCTTGCAGGGACGCGGAGCGGCGTGGAGCGGGACGGGGGTGGGATAGGGATGGGGATGCGGACGGGGATCGGGATCCAGCCCGTGGGGAGGCTGCGTGGGAGGGGGCACACAGGGTGTCTTAGCAGAGCAAAGCTGACAGGAGCAGGGAGAAACCACAGACCGGGCACATGCCTGACTCCTGCCACCCGCCATGCAGGGATGAAATGCTACATACTTTAATAAAGCAGCACACGCATGTCCCAGCAGTTTCCATAAGTGCCCATGGATTCAGCCCAGCATGTCCAGGAGGAAAAGAATTTCAATTTACTGCGAGCTGATGCCACAGGCTCATATGAGTGCACAAGACGTCTTGCTCTATGGCAGCACATGACAGCAGGGGCTGCTATAATAATGCCCCAACAGATGGGAGGCTCCTAAGAACATCCATGTGGGTTTCAAGCCCCTCAGAGAGTCCTCCCCACTGCACAGCAAGGCCTTTTCCCTGTTCCTCTCTGGCTTTACTCACTTCCTGCCAGAAGGCTGAATTTCTACTTCCCAAAGCACAAGGGCTGGAGTCTCTGCAGGGGCTGGGGTAAAACATCGTTATTTGCACACCCCCAACCCCACAGGGTGCCCACTTGCTGCATCCACGTGTGAGGCGTGAGGGTCACAGTGACCACGTGTGGCATATGTCCCACCCGGGTCGGGATGGGGGACACACTTGTGCAAGAGTTGAAACACCTCGGCAATTCCCATTGCTGAGAGCCAAGCCTGCAGCATGTCTGAGGCACCACTGCAGGACCCCAGCCCGGGAAACTCCAGCAGCAGTGTGGGTGGAGCTAGCACTCACCCTTCTTAGGGAAGTAGGAGGAACGGCTCTATGTGGTGCCCCAAGGGAGTTACTGATCCTTAGCACCCCCCTCGTTTCTCATCCCTGGAAAAGCTGCCAGTACACTGGGGGCAGGGGGAGGCGAAGGTGTTTTTCTTAAGAGCGAAGCCACCTTGGAGCAGGCAGCCCTTGGTCCAGATGATCTCCTAGGTAACCCAAATGAAGCCCTGCAACCTTGATAGAAAAGCTTATCTCCATTTAGGAGGGAATCCTTTGTATACTCTTACTGACCTGCCTCTCTTCCCTGTTTTTACAAACCCCAGTGGATGTCCCACCCTTACTCCTCTCAGGGCCTTCAAGAGAGTCCTCCAAACCCCACCAAGCGTGGCACATGGCTGCCAGCTTGATTCTCCTGCAGGAGCATCAGCCGTGCCCAGGGAGCTGGTGATCCCTGCTCACAGCATTCATTCCCGGCCTCCCCTGGGCATCCATGGTTCCACATGCCTCTGCAGGGAGAAAGGCCGTGTCTCTTTCCCAGGCCTTCTTGGGGCAGAGCTCCCCCTTGATGAGAGCCCATTGTCAGCGGGGCAGTGAGGCCATCAGCTGCCTTCTCTGCTCTGACTTTCTCTGGCTGCAGTTCGGAGAGATTTTGACCTGATACTCTGCCCCCACACATCCCTCTGGCTGGAGCCCAGCGGGAATAACCAGAGACATTCAGATGATGCATCGCAGGAGAACCATTTTAATTAAAAGTGATGCTTTGGTCAGCGGGGTACAGACTTCTTTGGGGATATGGGGGGGAGAAGTGAGCTGGGTGAGTGATGTGGGGGGGGAAGATGTGCTCGTCAGGGTTAGCTCTGAACTCAGCAGCTTTGCCAGGAAAGTGGGAAGTGGCAGGGCAAGGTGCCCTGAGGTACTCGCTTCTCCAAGGCCTTACCGTGGGCTGGTGCTCTTGGCAGTGCTTAACAGTGTCCTGAAAGCCTGGTGCAAACTGCAGTACTCCCTCCCCCAAACTCAAAGCTTTTGCTGCTCCCAAATACCAATCCCTTTCCCAGCAGAGAAGGAGGATGTCTGTGCACTGCTTACAGATGTTTAGAGGTACAGGGGCCTCATGCTGAGTCTCGAGCTCTGCCAGAAAAGAAAGCCGAAAGCTCAGCAGGGCCCTGCACCAAGTGGATTAGTGCAGCGTAGTGGGGAGCCACAGCCACCTCCTGTAAGTGGGAATCACCACAAGGCCTGATGTCCCTGCCGTGTTCTAAGCTCTGGTGGCAGAGGGGATCCATCACTGCCAGGAATGTGCTGAGACCGGAAACTACTTGTGAGGGGGAGTAGGGTTTGAGGAAGAATTAGGCAAGGGGATTCTTCCTCACGTAGAAGTGAGGAATCCCCTGGGACTGGGCAGCTTGAAAGAGGGCCAAGCCCTGGTGTCCATCCTAAAAAACCTCTCCTAGGCTGGTTTTCTAGCTAGAGCCTAGTCCACCCTGGGCAGTTGTGATCTTCCTGCCTTCACGGAGGACGCTCTGGAAAAAGCTCCCAGACACCAAACCACATTATTCTAAATCACCAGGAATGTGTTTCCATTCAAACACCCACTAGGCCTGTTTTCTGCTCCTGGGAGAGCCATGGAAAACCACATCCAGGCCCTGCATGCCGCACCTGCCCACAGACATACCCCTGGAGGAGTCAGACATGGAGCAGCCTGGCACAGAGGCAGATGCCATGATGGCAAGAAGCACCACACTCCTGTCCCAGCAAGGATGTGTCCCACCACCTTCCCACCTTGGCTAGCAGCAGCCTGGCCATGTCAAACCACAAGTACCTCTCAGGTAAAGTGGGAGCATTCCTAGCCTGCACTGCCAGTTGCTGTGAAGAGCCATATTTGCCGATCAGCAATAGCAAGACAGAGGGAGCATGGCAGGAGGATGGGTGGCACAGGATGGAGGTGGGGAAGTTATGCCACTGGACCTTGGCAATGCCTGGCAAGACAGCAAGGAAAGGGTGGAGAGCGACTACGTGATGCTTTGCAGGGAGAGCTGATCTTATTAATAAAAGCTGCTTCTTCCCAAGGCCTTGATAATCTCTCCTGATGCAGATTATTTACAGCTGTGGAATTTAATACTCCAATGAACAAAGCTCTCTGAAGCACAGAGGGAGCAAGCAGACTGTTAACCCTTCTGCATGGCACCAGGGGCTTTCGGCTCAGGTTTGATGCCTCAATGCAGCTGAGCCACAGCAGCCACAGCCCCACCAGGTCTCAGCATCTATGAGACCAGCACCCAAGCCAGGCTGAGACTTGGTAGAAAGTCAACCCAAAGCCCATTCAAACACCTGGATTCTCTTAATTAAAAAGGTAGGCCAGTGAGTAGTGCTCAGAGGCAGAACTTGGGCAGGGCTGGGGGGCTGTGTTGCCAGTGAGGTGCTGCTGCATTACTCCACCAGGTAAATACTTGACCTTACAGATACTGGGTCAATAAACTCAGCCTCCAAGCTGAGGAGATTGTCAGCCCTAGCTAAGTCATCCAGCCCTCACATTCAGTGCCAGGTGTGTGAAACTGAGTCAGCTAAGACCTGGGAGCCTTGCTGTGGGTCTGCAACACTGGTGGGAACACAACTGCAGCACAGCACTCCTGCTGCCTTCCCTAGGACCAGAGATCCCCTGGCTAAAGTGTATGCTTTAGTATATGCTCTGCAATGGAACCCCTTCTTCAGACTGTCTTGAAATCTGGTGCATCTCAAGAGGAGTGCATAGGAACCATCAGACTTGGCTTATTGCCTGAATGGTCCCTTAAATACAGGTGATTTGGAGGGGGAAAGAATGAGGTGGGCTTGAGGCACAGCCTGGAAAAATCAAAGGTGAGAGGGATGTACAGGAAGGAGTGCTTAATCGTATGGGCTTGTCCCACCAGTGCCTGGGCCTGGTTGAGTGTATTCATTGCTGAATGGAATGGCCACAAGACAGCAGCTAGGGTAAGGGGTGGGCTGAGGGATGGAGAAAGAAAGGCAAACACCTGCCTCACTTGCATGCTAAAATCCACTCACTACCCCATAACAAAGTGGCAGATTTTGGAGCCATAAATGCAGCCTGGGTTTGATCTGCACCTCTCTTAGCATGCCTGTACTTCAGACATTCCCCAAGGACCACACAAATTGTTGGTCTAGTTCTGCATAGCATCGTTTAAAGGGTCACAGTAGCATCCCTACCATAAACTAGGTAACTATAATCCCTAGACATGGTTAACAGCCCCCATCCACCCCACCTAGTCCATGTGGGAAAAAGCAGAATTCATGTGGGATCTGTTGTCCCCTCAGTCAGTAAAAGCCTGGCTGCTGAAGTTTCCTGAAGCAGGAAACACAGAGCTTGTGCACCACCTCAGGAGTCTCTTGGGGTGGTAGTCCCTTTATATCTCAGCAGCACCCAGTCCTTGCACAGAACCAGAGCAGCCTAGAATACCTGCCCTAAAACCTCAGCATATGTCTCCCAGCTTATGCAGCCCCTTTGCTCTGAACTTGAACCCTTCTTCCTCTCTCTGCCCTGTGATGCCATCTGCCAAGGATTTCTCAGGGCTCTTCCCCATCCTTCGACCACCCACAAAGGAGTAGCTGGAGGTTGTAGAAGGGAGTTTAGCTCAGCCTCAGGTGACCTAAAATTTGCACGGGACAGCCCATTAAGTCTGCATTTCCCCGTTCTTAAAAGTCTTAAGGTTTGTTCAACTTCCCGCAGACACACAAGGTACCACCTGCCAGCCACCACTCTGCATTGGCAGTCTTTTGCCCTGGAGTTTTCCTGCAAGCAATGCAGGCTGACAAAGTGGAGACACCAGCAGTGAAGGGAGCACAGGGACTAGGGGAAGGGTGGATCCCTCCCCAGAAAGCCTGATGGGTGTTTGGAGATCCTCCCTTGCAGGCAGGAGGACAGCCTGGCTTCCTTCTCCCCCAGGTTCCACTTCCTGAGCTGTCAAGCCTTCATGAGGGAACTGTCTCTGCAGGGCTGGATTTGATGCCCTGGAGGTCCCCATGTCCTCAGCCCACCCCACTGCAGGTGAGGCCTCCCGGGAACCTATTCCTCCTCCACAAGGCAGAGCCAAGGCAAAGTGTCGGACTTGTGAAGCCAGTTAAACCAGCTATTTATAGATGTTAACATTATGAAACACAGATTGGAGGCTTCCTGGAGCTGTCTAGAGCCTCTGGAAGAATGTCCAAGAGCCAAGCATCAGGCTCAGGAAACAAGGGCAAAGATAACATCTACCATCCTACCACCTCCTCTCCTCACTTTATCTACTTCTACAAGCAAAGAGTTTTCTGCCTCCAGTGAACTGGAGCCTTTCCTACCCTTCTCCAGACACCCAGAGGGAATCTTGAGCCTTGTTTTGAAGAGAAAAGTAAACATGATTAAGAACAAACCTCAGGTGGCTGGGCAGCACACAACCATTGTCTTTGCTCTGGTCAAGCACAAATACAAAACCCCAAAAGCTCATCCTGCAGAAGTAATAGGCCCTCCTGCACTGGAGATGGGTACCACCTTCCCAAGCCTGCTGTGCATCCCAGGCAGATGCTTGGGGTGAAGTGTGAAAAGTCAGGACAAAACAGCACCTGAGGGCCCTAGGCAGAGCTCCCTTAGGGATGGCCTGAAGTGCAAGAGTGAAAAACACATTCTGGTCTGTTCAGCTTTTGCCATCCCTGGTGAACCTAGAGTGGTCTGCTGTTGTCAGTGCCTCCAGGGAGCTGCTAGTGGGCCATCAGAGTGGACTGGGCACCACTCACCCCACTGTACCTCTCTCTGCCCCATCCCAACATGTGGCGCCTGTTTGAGTGAGCAGGACCAGGCTTGGCAGGACCAGGACATCAGGGAACACCTGAGCTCTTCCCATCCCCTGAATGCACTGAGTGAAACACACTCCCCAGAAGTACATGCCACCCCTAATGCTTGACTGCTGCTCTCCCAATCCACAAAACACTATTCCTTTTGGAGCCAAGAAGGGAGCACCATGACTTCCAATCAGAGCATCATGTTGCCCCAGAAATGTGAGGAAGATTTACTTCATCCAGGGTCAGCACCCAGTCTTACAAGCTAGAGCAACAAATGCTTTAATCCCAAGAGATGTATCTACTGTGGGAAACCACATTGGGGTGCCATAGTCACGACTGGGGTCCATCAGAGGAAGACATTTTTATCCCCATCCTGACCTTGGCCCCAGGGAATACTCACCAGTGCCCCTCACGCTCCATACCCACAGCTATGAAGAGCAGCTCATTTGAGCTAGAGAGCGAGCAGGATCTGGGGTACAGCCTTGTGCCAAAAGACCTTGGATGTTCTTCACAGGCTCTGCCTTAGGCCATGTTGTACCTTGGGGCTTGCGTGTTTATTTTTAAAGAACTGCATTACATTCACAGAGTTTGCAGCCTTCAGACATTTGCAAAGCAAGCTCATATTTCCAAGGCCCAAGGGACAGCCTGTCTTTGGTGTCTGTGCCACAATAATTGGGCACATCACTTCCCAGTCTTCTGGGGAGGGTGTATGTAATATTCACACTGAGCACATTCACTGTAGCCAGCATGGAGGTGAGCATCCAGGTTCATTTTGAGCTCTGTTAAGCAGTGAAGCCCTGGAGCAATGAATTTCATGAGGCAACCTGTGTTTTGGGTGAAAGGAAAAATGAAAAAAAGGTAATTTTATTTCCTCTGACAGCC
This sequence comes from Corvus cornix cornix, assembly GCF_000738735.6. Taxonomy (NCBI): domain Eukaryota; kingdom Metazoa; phylum Chordata; class Aves; order Passeriformes; family Corvidae; genus Corvus; species Corvus cornix. The sequence goes on along the minus strand of NC_047056.1, from coordinate 31,274,132 downwards.
TGTTTGATTGAACACTGCCTCTACTGCACTCTCAGAGAGGGTGAATGGATGTGCCTGATGTGTTTTCTCCACGTCCTTATTTTTATCCTTCTGTCATGAGCCCTCATTAATCTTTCTTCTCTCCAGGCTAGACACTCCTGAGCTTTCCAATTCTGTTCTCTTGTTAGAGGGTGCATTTGTGACAGGCCTAGGAAAACTTCCATCCTCTATCCCTGACAGCTTCTGAGATAAGATGACCAGCCTGGCATGCTCACTTGAGGCTCCACCACTGCAACAGCATTCAGACTGGATTCAGTGTCATTCACCCCCCATTTCTTATGCTGTAGAACAGGAGAAACTACTCAGAAAATGAGTTGGCAAGGCTGTAGTTGGTGCTAACGCGCTCAGGGGAGACCCCTTTGGGCAGCAACCACACAAGCTTCAACCTTGGGGCTCTGCCCTGGCAGCAGTGCCAACCCCATCCCCCTTCCCTCACTCCCAACTCCTTGCCCCCTTTAGCCCCTCTGCATTTCCCAGTACAAGTGTCCAGCCCATAGAGTTTCCCTGATGGACACTCTCCCCCTTCCCTTGTCTATCTTGAACAGTAGCTGCAGGATATAAACAAGTGTCCAGCTGTTTCCCTGTCCTCTTTGCTCTTCCTGGGTCATGTCAACCCTGAACAGCACAGCCACGTACAGATGAGATGCAGACACTTAAAGAAATGACAGCCCTCACTCGTCTCATCAGAAGGGCTCAGCAGGGTCCTGCCACTGCTTCTGTGTGCAGCTGGGTGGAAAATGCTGCTCAGCCAGCAAACCTGAGGCTTGGCATGCCTTTCCCTCAGGGAAGGAGATTTAGCATCTGCCTCTAGATGAAAGACCCTGGCAAGGAGTGACAATGCATTCTGAGGGGTTGTTTTGCATCAGGAGAGTGGCCCAGATCAGGGTTTCACAAGAGAGCCAGGCTGTGCCTCCCTGCTGCCCACCCCTGACTCCTGTTTTGCAGCCCCCTGCCATCCATGAGCCAGCATCCTGCCGCTGTCCCTCCTCTTCCCAACCAGCCACCAGCCCCACGGGAGTCAGAATGCTGCTTGCAGACCGATCTTCCCAGTGATTTTCCTAGCCCAGCACGCCCTCACCGAAAGGTTAAAGCTGACCCTGACGCCCCTGGTCACTCAACAACCTTCCGTGGAGACAGGGCTCAAACGCAGTCAGAGTTCCCTGGCTCTCGCCGGGTGTTTCCCCGAGAGGCCAGGTCAGGCTCGGTCCGCCCAGAACCTTCCCGCGGCCGGCCGGAGCTGCGCTGCGCCTGGGCAACGTGCTGAGCGGGGAGATCCTGTGCGCGGCGAGTCTGTGCCGTCAGTCAGGCTCAGGGGCCCGCCGAGCGCGGGGCACGGGCAGGCTGCCGGGCACACCATCACGCCCACATTGCCATCTAGCCTCCCGCTCGGGGATGTGCAGCTCACCGCTCTCAGCCCTGCCAGCCGAGCGAGGCGTCCAGGCTCCGGCTGCATCACCCCCAGTTCGGCTCTCTCCCCCTCCTCCCAGCTCCCAAAGTCACCAGCTGCCTCCCCCAGCTCTGGGGTCCATCCACCCTGCTGGCACAGGGCCACGAGACGGGGCCGCCTGTCTCCCAGCCTCAGTCTCCAAGCAGATGGAAGACATCAGCTCCCTGCTGCATCCTTCCAGGATAATCTGTCTCGCCCGCTTCCTTTCGGGGACACCTCTTCTCACGGCCAGTAAATCCCCAGTGCTCGCCTGTCTTTTTCCAGACCCCAGCCCTCATCCAGAAAGCCTCGTCACGTGTCTTTCATTGGCAAGCATCTTCCCAAAGGCCATCCCTCCCTACCCATGCAGGATGCCCTAAAAAAAGACCCTTCTTCCCCAGCTCCCATGGAAGAACATGTGGGCACAAAGTCACCACCACTGCCAGACAAACAGGCACCCTCTTGGGAGCTTAGCTGACACAAATCCTATATCCAAATGCATGGGAATGTACACTAACCCAAGGACCCAGTTGGAACTGACCCAGGGGCACATTTGTAATGAGGCAAGAAGACCCCAGGAAGAAGACCCTAAGCATGTGTCACACTGGAAAATTTTTTCACTGACAGTATCAAATCATGTTAATAGCAGAATAATAAACAGGGAGCAGGGGAGAGAATGACCTTCTGGCAGCAACCGAGATAGGAAGTGTTTTGGTTTTTCTTCCCTCCTCTCAGAGAAATCATTCCACCTGCCTGCAGCTGTCCTTTAAGAAAAGGACCTGCAGGAAGAACTGCTACACAGAGAGGAAATCACATCTGCTTTCCTAGTAGGATGGACGCAAAAGGAAAAGCCTCCCATTTGGAGAGAGTTAAGCTTCAGTGGATCCCAAAGAAGGATGCCACAAGCCAGGGAACTCAGCAGCTGCTCCCAGGACACCACTGGCTCGCTCATCAGAAGGCCCTGGAACAGAGCAGAGTGCAGCCTGGAAGCTGAGAACAAGCAGGTATTATCCCCTGTGCCAAAACAAAAGAGGGGACCTGGAAATGAGGATCCTTGAGCAGTGCCTGCTCAAAGGAAAAGATGGAGAGCCTGGAGAACCCACATCAGCCTGGGCAAGGCCCCATCCATCTGCCCCTGCCTGCACAGGCTCTGCAGCCAGAGCAGCAGGGACTGACTATCCTGCAGCCATGGCAGGGCCCACATCAGTGGGATGGGTGGGAGCAGGCTATGAGCTCATCCACAAGCCTGACCCTTTCCCCTCGGAGAGATACTGCTACAGGCAGCACCTGGAATTTGCCAAGCACAGAGCTGTCAACATAGGCCAGGGATTTCTGCTGAGACTATATTCCTCATCAGGGACGACAGGTAAAAACTGCAGGAGACGCACTATGGGATATGCTTAGCTTAGCTGTCTGCACGTCTGTTTATTAAGCTCTGAGATTAAGGATTTAGTTCCACATGTATCAGTTTACTTACAACTAAAGCATCACTCCACATTTTAATCTCAAGTATGCTGCATTGTCTTGCCCGCTTCCTCTCGTGCCCTCTCCCCATGACCTCTTCCTCAGCAAAATGCTGGAAAGTTATTAGCAAAGATTCTGTGAAATGTTTAATATCCAAACAGCAGGGTCTAGCATCCCATGAGAGATTCACAGCCCCTATGGTCAGGACAAGAAAAACAAGGATTGTTTGCAGGCGCCCAGGTCCTGCTGGTTGATGCTTTGAGGCTGGAGTTGTTGCCAAGCAAAAATCTCACACTAAATTGTCCCTTCAGACAAGTTATAAACCAGGCTAGGCAGGACTGAGGTATTCAGCTTGGGATAAATCCCGCTTCGACTCTACCCACAGCCTGTGCACAGAAACAAAATACCCCGTACAAGTGCCATTTCAAATTCTATTTTCTAGACTGTGTTCAGGGAAGCCATCTTCCTCTTCTGTTCTCAAAAGGATTTACATTGAGGAAGGCCAGCACAGCCTTGTCAACTGGCTTATGATTTATTAAACAATTATAGAAGTATTTGTTTATGTGTTTATCAGGGTTGGAGGAGTTTCAAAGGTTGCAGGTTTTCTAAAGCAAGACCACTGAGCTATTGAGTGGCATAAACACTTTCCCTAAAAATGTATAAAAGCATATACCCTTTTTCTACACAAAATACGATCCAGAAACAAATTTAACCAGGAAAAAAAGGCAACGGACAATGTCCGAGTCGTCAGGCTGTGCCATGCCCTTGTGACACAGAAGCAAACCCCACCCAAGGGAGGGAGGCCAGTCACACTTATCACTGTGACTGCCACACAGAGTTTGCTCACTGTCCCACTTAGCAAAATGGCATAAACATCTCCGAGCACACAGAGTTCCTCCTGGAAGTTGACTGCATTCAGACAGACTGGAAACACTGACTTCAGCCAGGCGAGCATCTGCTCTGCTGCTGTGCCATTGGGCAGACACCTATGCAGGAGACAGGCCCAGGGCTTAAAGGCAACGCCCATGGGGCTCAGAGGGCTTGGAGCAGCAGACCCAATGTTCCCTGGCCTGTGGACAACAGCAAACAAGGAACATGCTGCCAGCAGCACGTGATTCTGCTTTCCCACAGAACTGAGTTCACACAGAAGTTTTACTTAGTGGGACACTGCCATTACTTACGGTTAATACTGAAATTAAACCTATAATATAATCTTTTGTGTTACCTGGAGTAATGGGAGTTTGAGGGGATCCAGGGCTCACTTTTCCCAAGGACAATGCGGATTTCACAGTGGGGACTATGGGGCAGACACATCTGCAAGGAGTAACTGGAGTGTGCAATAGCTCAGCACTGCATTCTTTAGATCTTCACATTGAGGCAATGCAGAGCCAAAGCAAGGTGCTTTCCCAGCCTAACAGGAAGGGGAGGCAGAAGGGCAAGGAGCAGCCAGCCACCCCTGCCACCAGACCTGTGAGGAATTGGCTGAGGGGCCTGAAGCTGGGCAGACTCCTGCTGACTGTACCCCCTGCACCCTCTTCCCCAGCACTGCTATGTCTAGCAGTGCTCTGCACTGATGTCCCTTCACCGGCCATGAGCACCAATTTTCTCTGCTCAGCTCCATAGAAAAGCAGCTCTTCAGTCCTGGATCCCAACTGGTCCTGAAAGCAACACAGTAGCATTCGCCATTGCTGTGCCTAAGCTTAGGAAACTGGACAACAGCCAGCCTCACCAACAGCCCACCAAGGATGATGTCCAATGATGGTCCCAAGAAGCAGTCCAAAAGGAAGCTTCTTTCTGTGGATCTTTCAATCTGAACCCAGCCCTTGCACTAATCAGAGAACACAATTTTTGGAGGTTAGTGACGTAGAGAGCATAGGATGGATCTCACCTTCCCCTTCAGCTCCCCTCCCTACTTCTGCTTCCCAATCTCTGGTATGCCCTGTTCAAGCACACGCCACTGAAGTTGCAGGCCACCATGCCCTCCTGATTCTAACTGCTCCTAAATACTTCTCCTAGCCAAAGACAGAAATTAGACTTTTTACTGAATGTGCCCAAGGCACCCACAGCTCATTGTGTATCTCTCCTACTCTATTACTTGTGAATCCATTTTGTAGATCCCAGTGTCATTTGGCCAGGGACTGAGTCTTGCTTCTGGGGAACTGGGAAAGGCTGAAATAGGGCAAAGAGAGCATACGCAATACAGGACAAGGATTTTCATGTTCTCATTTTAATGATGACAGACCAGATTAACAGCAGAGGAGGAATAAGGGTGAAGGACCATTTCTCAAACATACTGCAGATGCTCTGTGAAATAAATCAACCTTCTTTTGGAGAAAAAGAAACTATTTCTATATTTAAATTAGTTGCTTGAGAGGGATTCTTGATGAACATCAACTTTTTCATGTTCCACCAGTTTCTGGAAAAGGACCAGGGAACAGCTACTGTATGAAAGGATATAAAAGGATTGCTGAAGACCTCTCTTAACATTCATACAAAGTTGCGGGCAATGGCCAATACTTTGGAAAACTCGCCTTCTCTTCTTCGCAGTGTATAGGGTATTGGTGTTTTTATTCTAGTCCCTACTGGATTTCCATTATCTTCTATGAGTACCACATTGTTGGAATCAAATCTAGGCGTCATGGTGGGGCCAGGCATCTTGTGCCCTACAATTAAAGCCTTCTTCTTTTCTCCTTTGATAGCCAGAAGGATCTTATCTCCGACTTTGCCAACTCCAGTCTTGTTATACACGTGGATACATTTTGGTGGCCGGTGGTACGGTGTGTTCCCCAAGGTGCTGTTGTCCACCACTCGCACACGGGTTAGTTTCTGTATTGCTTGGCATGCTCCAGTGATGCTACCAAAAGACAGGAGAGAATGAGAGACAGAACTCCTCAATAATCCTTGGGGAGCAAAGGCAAACCTGGCACAGAATCTTGTCATTACACAAACCACTCAGAAGGTGCCAGCAACAAATACATACCATATGGGTGACACACTGACTGCATTCAATATGCTCTTTGAAAGCCACATGCTACTTTGGGCTTTGCACACTCTTCACTAAATGTCAAACATAAAACGACCTTTCTGCTCCAAAACACAGCTAAAAGATGGCGTGAAGAGTGGCTTGCATTTCATGGGCTTTTTAGCAACTGCAGATGATCCAACTTCAATCTACAAGCAAAAAAATGTGCTCGCTTCTGTTTCAAACAGCCTGCAGGAAGCTAAGACTCAAGTCAGGCTCCTTCAGTCTTGCACACAGTCCCCAGCACTAAGGACTTTTATGACCAACCTTCCTTTCAGTGAAGTCTGTGAGTCTCCCAGTTTATTCTGCTCTCAGTAAGACCTCTGAGGGCTTGCTGTGGTTGTGCTAAGCTGTCCCCAACTAGAATCTAAGAGATCACCACTTTCCCCATGTGGAAGGAACCCGGAGAGACACAGTCTCTTCTGTATGTTTGCTTTGGGGGAGTAAGAAACAACATAAATAAACTGCACAACACTAAGTTGTTAGGTCTGACTCTGAATATACTCGAGAACAGCAGGAACATACTCCCTTACAGAAACCATTATTCTTTTATTCAGTGAGCTCAAACTCAAGTGATTTGTTGCTTGTCTTCAAAGGACACCCAAGCACAGACCATTGGAAAAGCAGGAAGGTCCTTTCTGCTGCTAAACTGCTTTGCAGTGAGGTACTAGAAACATGCTGGCCAGAGCTGCAGGAAGGCCAACCTGCTGCCAGCTGAACTATTCAGTGACAGCATATGGAAGCAACCTAACCATTCATCTTGTTTTTCAGAGCAGAAGCATGTAAAGTAAATAGGGACCATCATCCCTTCTTGAAGAGGAAGGACCTGTATTTGCAAAGTTACTTAAAAGATGAGCATGCACACCAAACGTGGGGTGGATGGACATCAGTTGAAGCAGGTATTTTTACATGCAGTGAAGGCTGGCAGAGTCAGTCTGCATTAGTCCAAAAACTCCAGAAGTCAAGCACTGCCTTTCAAGATCTGTTTCCCACAGTAGAGGCCTACTTTAGCTTTCCTCTCTCTCTTAGAAGTCAGTAATCTCTGCAAGCAGCCACCCTCTCCCATCCCATCCCCTGGCAGGGACTGTGATACACCACACTCTCTCTCCTCTGCTAACCATCTGTGGCTGCACTACAGGGAAGGCAGAAGAGAGGAGGCTGAAAAAAGGGAAGTGCTGTCACAGGAAGGAGCAGGGATAACCTTGGTGGGACCAAGTGTACAATACAGCAGTAGCAAACAGATATAAATGTGACTGTCCAGGAACCACTAGACAAGAATAACTGCACTGGGAGAACTTTTTCTTTCCCTTTTTTCTTCATTCCTGCCACAGTCTTGGAGCAATATCCCACAAAGAAAAGGTCTCCCCATTAAGACTTTTGAAGTCCTGCTCACCTCTATGGATTGGACTTCACCTCCCTCCCTCCCACTGTCACCTATATATGCTTTAAATGTATACTGGCCAATGCTCTCGTGCAGCCCACTTAGAGAGAAAGCCAGGAAGACCTGGATACCTTCTCAAGATAGCTCCAAGGACTATCACACAACCTAGCCCTGAGCATTGTCTTAATCCCCTCTCTAGACCACAGTCCTGGGAATGACTATTCTCATCCTTTAAACTAAAGACCTGACCCTTCGAAGTGTTATAGAGATTCCCCATATTGGCAGAGTTTGCTGTAGGATTAAGCTCTCAGTTTTGTGCAAGGCATTGTAAAATATGAAGTCCATAAATTCAAAACTTTAAATGCCTAGAGCCTGGAACAAGAAACAAAAGAAAAATAGCAAAATAGACACTGGTAAAGTATGAGAATGTAATTTTTTAGATTATTTTTATTCTAAATAAATGATAAACTCCTGAATAATTTTAAGCATTGTAATTGGCTCTGCATCAGCAGGGGCTTGCTGTTGGTTTTTTTGCACTTGCAGGAGAAACACAGACACTTTCAACTTCTACTTGCAGGCCTATGCATTGCTGTCAAAGGCCTAAAAGCCTCCTCACACACATATGACAATGCAGAGTTCAGACTGCCAGGAACCTGCAAATGGGAGTGTCTGGGCTCACTTTTCAACCTATGAATGGACAACTGTGAGATTTTTTTTTTTTTTATTATATTATCCTTTTGAATTACAAATGCTATATCTTATTCTTGATATACTTAAGAGCATCTCTTTCAATCATGAAACATTCTGAGGAAAACAAAAGCAAAATTTGAAAGTTACCTGAACTGTCGGTGGATCACTGCACTGCTTAGATGGGTCGAAGATAAACCAAATTGTCTACTCAAGAGAGCCATTTGGTAACCAACCCTGCACAAGAAACAAAAGAATTATTAACTCTGGAAAACGGACAGAATTTGGTTTGCTTTCTTTCCTTTATGAATCACACACCAGGGCCTCAGCAAGTATTTAGATGCTGCAATCCATAGGACACAGAGTGGTAGCAGCATCTGCAGCACGCTACAAAGCAGATCTACAACCCCTGCCTGAATTCAGGAGGCAATGTAATTCAGACACACATACTACAAAGCTGGATTCAGTATCACTGCATTGCAGTTTCCTTCACACAGAGGTAAGGGCCCTTCTGCGTGCACTGTGAATCATGTAACGAGAAGCAGGTTTGAGAATTTCAGATGTGAACTGGTTTAGAGGCTGCAGTGCCCAGTAAAAGCCATCAGGGTTACTTGTAAAAGCTACTAAGGTTACCTACAAAACCAAGCAAAAAGCCAAATAATCTACAGACTGGCACCATAGCTTCAGAAAACGATTTGCCAGACAAGAGACAAGTCAGAGCTCCATTGGTGAGGGCACGCTCTCTTAGCACACAAAGGTGTTAAGCAGCCTGTTTAGAGACTACAGTTACACCGCTGCCAATCTTGCCCTGTTCAGGCTGCCCAAAGAGTTGCCTGTAACTTTACAGTGCTGGCTCAATGCTGCTGTACACTGTACACCACCCTGACTGCAGCAGAGCTGAGTTACAAGGCTAACCTCCGACTGAGAGCCACACCCTCTTCCCTGCCTACATCCACGGCAGTTCCCTAACCTCATTCTGTCAGACTGACAGGCGCAGCCACAGAGGCTTATCTGAACCCAGATCACTTTCCCAAACATCGTTAGGGAGTGATGACCCAGGTGGTTATGCCGGCAGATCCAAGCAAAGGGAGGAAACAACACAGACGTGGAGCCAGTCCTCTTTCAGGCCAGCTCAGGTACAGCTAAGACTTTCCACCTGACTGCAACTACTGCCAGGTGACACTGCTTGCTGTGACCTTGGCAGTGTAACCAACACGTGCTTCTCTCCTTTCTAAAGCAAACACTAAAAATCCACTGCCTCATCTCTCTCTCTGACAGTTCTGATGAGTTTTGGCCCAAACTATAAGTAATACATTGCAAAGCCATTTTTTCTACTTTTTATTTTAAAAACAAAGCTCACTTCTCTACAGAGAAAAAAATGCCCACAGAATACCCCTCCAACAGATAGTGCCACAGCTCTTATTACAACCAAGTAAAGTCCAGCCTGAATCTTCACTCCCTCTTTTATTATTTTTTTTTCTCCAATGTGTTTGCTTACTTGGGGACATATATAAGTTTTAGGATTTGCATTTGTTCTACAAAGCAAGTGTCACCTGAGAGCACAATGAGAAGCACAGGACATGTCCACCACAGCAGTTTTGAGCAGTGCTACCTGAGCAAAGCACAGGTGGCAAACCAACCCTGTCATACAGACAGGTTTGGAAGAGAACAGCAACCAAAGCCTGCATTTATCTCCAAAAAAAAAAAAAAAAAAAAAGCCACTTTTCTCTGGGGCAGATGATCATCAAATTAGTCAAGGGCTTGCCCGCACTGTCCCCTCTCTGAAATGAGACCCCAAAAAGGCTGTGTTTATGCCACATCTCCTTACCTAGCTGTGTGATCCTAATGACAGCAAGGCCCTGTGACATTTACAGTGCTGCTGGCAATCAAGGTCCTAATACCTGGCCTTGCTGCTGCTCAGATTTCTAAGCAAGTTCAACTATGCTGACTTGCTTTAAGCCCACCATCTGCCTGTGTACTGCTCTGCATGTGGGTGTGCTGTCCCCATATGAAATTCAAACTCTGTGGTTAATACTGTTCCTACTTCCTCCAGAATCATGATGACCCTTTGGATTCCTCTACAAAACCCAAACGAGCAGCTGCAAGTTGGCCTTTCTGTTGTCTTTGATGGACACTTCTTGGGGAGTCCAGATGCCACTGTCACCCCCACCTCTCTTTTCCTGGCAGGCATGGTAGCCTTGGTGGCTGGAGAAGGTGCATCTGCTCATCCTCACCACTACATAAGACCAATAGGAGAGGTCTGCGGGCTCACAACAAGGCAGGCACAGATGTCAAAGGACCAGCACATCTAAAATGTGCTAAAGTGTTGCCTAGACCCTAAACTCACTCATCACTCCTGGGAGAAGTCACTGTTTGTTTCTACCCTGTGGCAGCAGTGAAGGTTTGAAGTTACAAAACTACCAGCAGAAGCATCAACACCATTAAGTGTCCAAGGACTGTTTATTTTTCCAGATGACTCAGTATCCCCTGCTTAGCTAAGAGTTATTCCTCAGCACATTAAGATGTGTCACAAGCTAAGAAATTTCATGATTGATTATTTGGTATGAAGCATCCTGTTAGCAACTGAGTAAACAGGGGGGTTGCTTCCAATTAGCAGGAAGGTTCAGGGTGGAGGGAAAAGAAGAATGCATCTATGGCATGAAGAACAGCATTCAAGGGTGCAAGTGTGTTCACAAAGAGTGAATCACAACTTCAGCTACTGTAACATGCTGGTTTCCTCTCTAGAAAGGAACAGCCAATAGTCTGGGTCTGTCTCCAGGTGCTCCTCAACCAGACTCAGTCCCAGTTTGATCCCTCTGTGGCTGTGAACTTATCTCTCCTGTCCTCAGTTCCCCCCTGTGGAGTTGCTAATTACTAAACAACTGAACTTGGAAGGGCACAGAAGCCATTTACTCTGCCATGCTTGGTGCTGCCACATGAACACTCTGAGCTGGTGCCAAAATTGAAGAGCTGCTATAAATCGATGACAGCCATCAGCCCCAGTGCCCCCGGCACTCTTCTCCTTCCCAGCACACATTGCCTCATACCAGTGGGCCTTAAAAAGGCTCAGAGGAAGCTGCACTTAGGCACAGGGAATGCATACGATCCAAGTTTGCTTCTGAAGATGGCTCTCCCCAGGTCGTCAGGTTTCAGTGGTCAGAGGTAATGCCGTAACCTTCAAGCACAGGAAAATCTGTAGGAATTCCCAGAAGTCTGCCGTTGGTACTCCGCAACCGATACAGGCAGGAGCACACTCCACAATACCCTGGACAGGCAAACAGCACCACTTGCTTAGTCACTAATACACTCCTGACCAACGATTTATCTTTGAAGGGACTTTTGGAGGTCATCTAGTCCAATCTCCTGCTCAAGCAGGATTAATTTCCGAGTTTTTTATGCTAGGCAAGAGCAGTATTTAAACAGACACTTTCCTAAAATGACAGGCCTAACACAAAAGCAGCTCTTGATATAACACTGACCACTCAAAGCTGCAACAAAGCAGCAATAAAGAACCATGCAGAGGAATCTCTGGCTGTTTCTACCCTGCTGCCCCTAATTTCCAGTAGTGGCTCTATCTCATGAAAATCACAGTCACAGAGACACTTTGCCCCTCTCCACATATCTGTTAAAAGTTATCACAGACCTCAGACAAGAGCTCAAAGTAAGATTCAGAAAAAGGGTGAGGAATTTGTTCATCAAATATTCACTAAAATTACCCTATTTCTACTTCACTGAATTACTTTTGAGCATGCAATAAACTTCTACTGCAAACACTCTTCTCAAGGGCCCTTCAGCCTTACCCCATTCAATGCAAAAGACCGACATCGAATTCCAACACTGCACAACAAAGAAACTCTTCACCAGTTATAAACGTCTTGAAGTTATTTACCCACTGTGCCATTTTCAAGTGCTATAGCTATCACCTTCACTGGTTTCCCTTGATATTAAAGAACTAACCTATATTCACTGCAATCTTGAGCGGCTTTTGAATGGAGAAATTCTGGAAAATTTCATCCCAGCTAATAAAATTGGAAAATACGAACAATACACGTACAGTATTTTCATCAAATGTCTGCAAACACATGAGTAGACCACCTCAGGAAACTGATACAAAGCAAGGACATCTGCCAGCTAAGGAGGACAGGATTACGCACTCATTTTGAATGAACATCAGGGCACACAGTACCAAGAAAGGAAGCCCCGTGTCCCCCCAACACACACTTCCATCATCTCCCTTATGCTGGCTTTAGCACTTCTGTAAATCAGTCACAGTTTTCAGCTAGCTCAGTTTCTTGACCCAGCTCAACCTGAAGGCACATGAACACTGCTGCAACGGAATGTGGGACAACATAAGAGTGGGGCTTCTTCTACTGCCAACGCAGACTTATGTGGTGGTGACAGTATCTCCAAAGAAACACCAGGAGATTTGGACAAGAAAAGGATCTCTTGTCATTTCAGCAAAAACAGTGGTGTGCTTCACAAGAATGGTCTGCATGAATCTACACTACTAATACAGCCATGGGAGCACTGAAAAGGTCTGCATCTGAACACTCCAGATGCCAGTGCAACAGCTCGGACCAAGTTCTTATCAGTGGTGTATACCCTAAACAACAGTCAAGGTACCATTCTTACCTTGCCTGCATCCTAGAGTAAACGTAATTTTAAAGAGTGCTGTTACCTGGCAATCCAGTATTACTTTTCTTTTCAATGACAAGTTTTGGAATTAACCCCTGCTCCCTATATTCCCAAGATCTGTAATTCCATAATCATTCAGCTATCCCTTTTCCCTCTTTCTTTTAACAACTCATCCACACAGGCCCCATGGAAAACCAATGGATGTTGCAAAGCAAATGCTGATGCCAACTACCCAAAGCCTGCTGTCAAAGCCGAAGAAACCAGGTAAAAATATTCTTCACTTTTATAGTAGTGACCTGATCTGCACAGTCGAACAGTGGGAACCAACATCACCTTTATTCTTTTAAAAGATCAAAACAGACATGCTGCAGGCACCATGAAGATTTGAACTGCATCTATCATCCATCATTAAAACACAGGAAATAAACCCAAGACAGTACATGCAATGCAAATGCCTAAACCCCTACTCTGCCACTGCAGGTCTATTTATAGACCGTCTGCCACAGTGAGCTGCAGGAGCCAACTGTGAACTACGGGACTCAATCCATTCACAGCTCTCCTCAGAAAGGAAACAATATGATTAAGGGCTGTGTGTGTTAAAAATACACAAGATATTCATTACCAAGACATAATTGGTTTTACATTAATGACAGACAAAAAGGCCAGGATCCACAAAGAGGAATTAAGTCTTTTTTAACTCCGTTTATGAATAGGATTAGCTATTAAACAGGATATTTACTGATCCAAGTTACCAACAGAAACTCATTACAGATACATCTGTTAACCATTTTGAAGAAAAACACACTAACTTCATTTTCCAGACCACAATCAGGAATGGCAGATAACAAAAGAGCTGCACACCTTTAAAATAAAACTTACTTTTGACATTTTAAGTATCCAGAAGTCACACCTCTAAAGTACTTATGGTACTTATTGTTCCAATATCCAAACTCCTAAAATCATCCTACACATTCATATTCACAGCACTGTACTAAAATAGGGAGCGGTTATTCCCAGTGCACCAGCAGAAAATTAAGCTGTGGAGAGGACAACTATCTGTGTGAAGTCAAAGGAAATGAGCAGAAGAGCAGTTACTGGATTATCCTCAGGAGTTCTCTCTGGTGGGCCTGTAGGGTTTGAGGTGAAGCAAAGAAAGGCCCCTCCCCCATCTCTGCCTTTTGGGAATTACATGCGAATTCAGAGGATTGCCCACACTACTGTAACTTTACACTCTATTACGTCTCAAATGTCTCTTTACTGGTTTTAGAAGTATTGAGGTGTCAAGAACAGGACAATGGTGGAAAGCCACAAGACCAGATTTGTTTCCCAGCCCCGACCTCAGTGGCCAGGCTCCACCCAGTAAGGTGCAATCACAACCCAGACAGCAGTAACCACGCTGGGGGGAGGGAGCTGTGGCAAGGAGAGCAACACAAAGAAGGAAGAGAAGCTGTGTAGCTGGGTCTCTACCATGAAAAAAAGTCAGGAACAACTGATCTAGGCTAGTTGTTCACAGAACAAAAAACGATAGTGACTCTAGGCCTTCCTGATAAAGCTATACCAGAAAAGGATGCGTAACGCTGTCGGAATTCAGGCTTAAGAGAAACATGACCTGGAGACAAAGGCATGCTCACGTTGCAAGGTAATAGAGAGCTACCTGCAGCTTTGGTGGCATAATCCTCATTTCTCATTCAGAAACCTCCCTTAACTCCGTGTCTCTCCTTCCAAACAAGACCCTCTCAGGCAAGCCTGGAGAACTCTGGAACCAGACAAGCTAACAGAGCTCAGATCTGCATCTGTGTCCTGCTGTTAAAAAGGCTGGCTTGCCCACCTGTTTTTACTACAAAGATTAAGTTATGCATGCTTTAAAGAAATATGTCATACTGTCTCTTCCCCCAGTTGCCTCCCCTTACTCACTGGACCTCCAAAGAGCTTTCTGGAGAACAACCAGGAAAGCACAGACTAGCGCCCACACTTCCCGAGTCCCCGCGACACACATGAGTAAATGCCACACGTGTCAGGACACAGGAATTTCAGTCTAACTTTGCTGCGTGACTACTCATTCCCACAAAAGCCTAACCCCAGAAGCGCAGCCCCACGCGAATTCTGAGCAAAGAAACTGTGGGAACACGCAGGAACTTCAGAAGAGCGTTGTGCCCCTCTCCCAGGCCACACTGCGGAGGCACGGACCCCAGTGCAGTGGGAGCACAGTATGCAAGCGACACAAAGGCTCCAGCTCCCGGCTGCTTTAGCGCGCTGTCACCACTCTGCCACGCTGCGCGCCACTCAAACGCGCCCCGCGCATCTTCGGGGACAGCGTTTCTCCGTTCCTCTAGAGCAGCAGCTCATGCTCAGGGCTGACATGTTCCAAGCCCCGTGCACATAGCACCAGACTTCCCCTCTTCAAGGGACAGGCGGCCGAGCCGGAACCCGGGGGCAGGGAAGGCCCGGCCGGCCCCGGGGCCCACAGGCGAGTACGGCAACGGCACAGCCCCAGCGCCCAGGGGCTGAGAGGGACCGTCCGCGCCCCGAGCCGCTCGGCCACGGGGCCGGGTGAGGGCCCGGCACCGGCCCCAGGAAAAAGCCAGCACGGCCGGGAGCAGGCTGGCCCGGCGGCGGGGCAAGGCCGGGTACCGGCCCTGCTGGGCGCTACGGTACCGAGCTACGCCACGCTGCGCGGCACTCCAAGCGTCGCGTCCCGTCCCGTCCCGTCCCGTCCCGTCCCGTCCCGTCCCGTCCCGTCCCGTCCCGTCCCGTCCCGTCGCTCCCCAGGCCCCACCGCGCACCTCCGCGTGGGAGCGCGCGCGCCCTACCGCCCAGCACAGCCCCCGCGCGCACGCGCGGCCCCGCGGCCCCGCCCACCGCCACAGTGCAGACCCGGCGGCTGCGCGCCCCGCCCACCGCCGGGGCCCCGCCCCCGCCGAGCGCAGCCGAACCCAGCCGAGCGCAGCCGAACCGAGCCGAACCCAGCCTAGCCGAGCGGTTGCCGCTCGCTGCCGAGGGCGGCGGAGAGCAGCGCGGTACCGCAGTGCCCGGCCCGGCCCGGGGGGAGCCCGTCCGCGCTTGACACGGGGTAAGGAGCCGCCGGTAAGCGGGCGGGAGCTGCGGCACGGCGGGGCACTGCGGGGCGCGGCGGCCGCGGCTCCTCTAGGCCCGGAGGGTTCTTGCCCGCGGGGCCGGGGGGGTCCGCGGTGGCGCCTTAGGCCGTGCTGAGGCCGGGCCGGGCCGGGCGCGCGGCCGTTGCGCCGAGCCCGCGGTGGGGGCGGCCGGGGCCGGGGGCGCCGCTGCCATCTTGGGGCGGAGCGGGGCGGGGGGCGCGCCCGGCGCGGCGCCCGTGAAACGGCCTGGGCCGCCCGCCGCCCCAAGGCCTCCCGGGGCATTTGTCTGTTCCCTCGACGCCTGTTCTTTGCTGTTCCTCGCCTAGGCTGCTGTTGGGTAACGGGGTTTGTGCACCTCGGGGGTCGCCGGATCCCTGCCCGTGGTGCGACCGTCTCTTGTGCGGTCGACGCTTTTGTGCGTGCTCGGAGAGCTGCCTGCCCGCCCCCCGCCGCTCCTGCAGACACCTCTGTGATGGAGGGCAGCAGGGAGGCAGGAGGATGTTCCAAGGGTGGTGGGAGTAGCGAGCAGGTTTCTGATATTGCCCTGCTTCTCCTCCCCTGGAATACTTGACAAAGGGCTATCGGATATGGCTCATAACCGTGGCCAGGTAGCCAAGCAGTCCCTTTTTTGCTCTTGTTTCAGTCACCAGCTCCTCCAAATCAGCAAACTATGTTTTTTCCTCCTGCCGTAGAATGTACCCTTTGTGTAGCTACCTGCTGGAGGAGGCATCACGCCAAAAGTCTGCAATGTGGCTGCAGTCAGCCCGGTGTTCTCAGCAGGTTTGGTAGCTCCCAGCTGGATGGAGAGCAGACGTTTTGGCAGTTTAAGGTTCTGAGCCCCTCCCTCCCTTAGTCCTCTCTATAGTAGAAGTTAGAAGCAAAAGGCCAGTGTGTGTGCTCAGGGTGGCTAATTTAGTTGTGCATAGTCCTCGAAGAGTCCCCTCTTTCCTGTGAAAGTGTCCTGCTCCGTGGTGTCATTCTCTGGAGCAAGCATATGCTGAAGGCCATGGGCTGTGGGGCAGGAGCATCTGATTAGCAGTGGTCACAAAGCCACTGAAGGGTTGCACGGCTCAGGTCCCTTTTGGGTGGTGCTGCCGATGCCCTACCTGAGTGTGGGACAGAGCCTTTGCAAGTGCATGGCAGGGACCAGTACCCCTCCCCTCCAGACAATCGCACTGTACTGTCCCTAATAGCTTTTAATACTCTTAATGCTTCTGAGAGAGCACAGAGCTGACCACTCAGCTTGTAACTGACTCCAGGAGGACTCCATTCAACCAGAAATAGCAAAGCATTACTTCTAATGACTGCAATTAGCTGCTATCTACTGAGGAAAGCTTTTTTCATCTCGAGCCTTTTAATAGTAGGAATACGCTATCTTTATGGGGAGAGAAGTCCATTTTGCAGTCTTCACCTGGATACCATAAGAGCAAAATAAACATGAAAGAAGATGCCTTTGAGGGGGTTGGAAAGAGGCTCCGTTTTGGCTCACAAGTATGTTTTGTTGCACTAAGTTTGCTCTATTTTTGTCTGTTCCTGTAACCTTGGAAGGAACTGAAGCTACTGTATTTTCTGAGGGTGTCAGTTTTCATGTCAAGAAGGCATCACCATGAGTCTTTGCAATGCTCCATTTTCTTGCCCTTTGACCAGAGTGCAGTGCAACTATCCTGAATTGTTCTGGAGCCATGAGTTGAGCCAAGAAAAGAGAAACCCTGAGTGTGCTTTGCTTCTAGTTTGCTTGGGGGGGTTAAATTTCTTTTTTCTGGGCTTAAAATATCCTTGGTTTTATTTTTTCAGCTTTCTGCAGTAATAAAGTGGGCTAGAAACTTGCGGGGGGGAGGGGGAGGGGTGTATTGTTTATGTGCAAAAAAAATCTTCATGAAATCTCTTCATTCTGGGAACTAGAACTTCCAGAAAATCCCAGGTAGCCTGAGGTTTGCAATAAAAGCCTAAGAGCTGGCAGTGCCCAGGCCCTAATTTTGTCTGTTGCTAATTACACTTTGTGTGAGCCTCCGGTCACTGGGAGCCCTGCAGCATCCTGCCGGCAGCTCCTCTTTCACCCTTCCCATCCACACCGAAGTGCAACTCCAGCCGGCATCCTTTCTGTAAGGGCCCCATCTCCATCCTGGTGGCCAGGGTGAGGCTGTATGCTGAAGATCCAAGGACTGCAGGCAGCACCTCCTGCTCCCACGAAAGACAGTTGGGACCTGTGTCGTCTGACGTGAAGCCTGCGCAACCGTGTGGTGCTTGGGGAGGGAGGAGGCACTGGGTGTAGGATACTCCGAGTGCGCTGTTAATTGCAGACAGCGCTGGTTATGGATCCTGTGGCTGATTTGCATATCAAAGCATCTGAGAGCTCTGCCGTGGGTAGGGATGGGCAAGGATGATAAGGCTTGCTGGAAGCTGGGGCCAGATCTTCCCCGGGGCTTTTTGTGGTGCGCAGGTGAGACAAGATGATGGGAATGTTTGAAAAATGGAGTTTGTCTCCACATCCTTGAATGACAGGACCATAAAGGCTTTTTTAATCTAGCAGCTGCTTTCCAGAGGGTGGGAACCAAGCAGTTCTTGGTGACAGTCTCTCAGGCTGCTCCTTCCCTGCCTCCTCCTGCCTGGGTAGCCCACAGTGTTGACCCCTGCAGATGTCCTGTTCCCCGCCCAATCCGGCAGCTCCTGCAGAAAATTGCCAGTGTGCCAGCCCACTACCTGTTCTCCTTGCTGCCTCTCACACAAGGAGGCGGAGGCCCTGCTTGGAGCCTCAAAGCAAAGGGGCAGATTTCCTACTGCCTGAACTGGCTCTGCAGGGTCTCAGGTCTTTCCTGATGGCTCAGGAGGTGTTGGGGAGGGGGGACAGGGAATGGCAGAGCCTTGAATGGGCCATGGCCTCTGGGATACTGAATGAGCCAGAGGGAGGTTTGGCTATGTATGATCTCTACACAGCTGCCTCTTCTTCCTCCTGGCTCTGGAAGTGAACCTGGGGAGCTTTGAGCTTGGTTGCAGGCTGAGCTGGAAACTGAAATGCAGGTTTCCAGAAAGGGAGGGAGGTGGGAGTCCCTGTGTCCCTCTGCCACTTTGATCTTAGCAACTGTGTTGCTGGTCCTGATACTCTAGCTCCAGAGGACTGCACTGTGGGGCAGCTGGCCTGTCTGAAGGTAGCTCTGTGTTCATTGTGGGAGCGCCTGCTGCCAGGAACTGCAGTCCTCGGCCTCTTTCCCATGCCCTGTACAGCTCAGGCTCTCGCTGGGAAGGACTCCTCACCTTCCTATCCATAAGCTGATGTGTGCAGGACCGGCCTTGAGTGCGGCCTCTCAGGAGGCACCTCTTTGCCTGCAGCCTTCATCTGTCAGAAGCATTCTGGCTTGTCCAGGGTAGTGAGTTGGGGGGCAGGCCTCATGCATTGCCTAGAAAGTTGGTTAAAAGGAGAAAAATAAAAATCAAGGAACAAGAAAGAAATGCATATGTACGTACGCATTCTGCAACAGAGAGAGGGTGAGATTTGTGTAGTCACTGCCAAGCTTGTAGAGCAAAGGCCTGCGGTATAAAATGGCTTTTCCCTGAGCCTGCAGGCCTGTGGTTGGCACTGCCTTCTCATTTCATGTCCTTCCAGCATGGAGCTGGGTGTCTGCCCTCTGCTCCAAATACAGATTAGCTGCAGGAAGCCTGAGGCTGGCTTGCTATGAGAGATGCAGAACCCTTTCCTCCATTTTTATCTGCACAGTGCTCACTGCCCTTTACAGGGTTATGTTTGCATGCTCCCTATGTGTTCCTTGCACATGATTGCTAAGGAGTCCTGGAAAGGCTTCTGTTCTCCCCGTGGCTCCTGCATGTTGAAATTGCCTGCCTGCCATTCTCCCTGTTCTGTTTTCACCTCCCTTCCTTCACTCCTTGGTAAAGCCAGGTTGAGGGATGGAAACAGTTCCCCAGTATCCCAATGCTCTTCTCAGGCCAAACTGTTGAAGTGGCTACACAGCTTATATGGGCAAGATAGGCATCCTGCTGGCATAGCCCATTACATGTGAGCAGGGTCTCCTGTTCTTGATGTGCTTTGGTCTAACTGTTGATGCCAGCAGCCTCTGCCCACATGGTTATTGTGCTGGGAAGAGAGAGAGGTCTTCTTTTATGCATGCTGTTTTTTCTCAGATAAATTCTGTTGCTAGTACAGGTCTGGCTTAAAGCAAGGTTTTGAAGATTCCCATTTCTGTTGGCTGGTTTGTTGGTTTCTGGTTTGTGCTGTTGCATTAAAGAAAGGGCTGGATCTCTTAAAGGACTGTGTATTAGAAAGGCGACACATTGCATCAGCACAAGAGGAAGCAGTCACAGGCAGGATTCATGCTGCCTGTTTTCAGTGTGTTCTGCTGTTGCTTTTCTGAACCACCACAGCCGTGCTACCTCTGAGCAGCAAGCTGAAAAACCTCCCTGCCTTTCTCTGTCTGGAAGAGTGGCTGCTGCAGACCTTTCCTGTGTGTCTGTTCCCTCTCACTACCTGGAAGGACTGTATGCTCCCAGAGCTACTCATATCCCTTCCTTGGCTGTGCTCATCGCCTCTGCACCCCTGTAATTTTTTTGTGCAGAGAAGTTGCTTGCTTTGATACTCCCTTCCCAAGCAATATTCTCTCAGGTTTCCGTGCTTTCTTTGTTCCCAGCAAGGCATCACTCTGCAGAGAGCTAGCTGCCACCAGTGGTGTGACCTCTGTCTCTGTTGCCATGTGGTGTTGCCTGTGTGGAGGTGGTGTGCTTTCTTTTGTTGACCTGCGTGGAAGAACTGTTCTGATGGGCTCCCTTAAATCATCCACCTGTCTCCTGATGTGTTGCTGACAGGGGTTGAGGGAGAGTGCTATTCTTAAAGTGCGATTTTGCACTAGAGTGCATTTGGTAGGAGAGTTGTGCACTGGCCTGGCCCTGCTTTTGCCAGTAAAACAGTGGCCTTTAGTAGACTTTGTTTCAGGTCCCTTCAAAGTCAGAGACAATCTTGGCATGATCTTGTGCTTAGAGGAGACTCAGATGGCAGCAGGCCTTGTCTTCTGCTTGAAATAATTATCACATCTGATGTTTTGTGCTGGAGGGCAGAGAGCACCTGGCAATGACACAGACTGGGGAGGGTCTCTGAAGATGGCCTCAGGATACTTGTGCTCTTGAAACAAAAATTTAGTGCCTTTGGGTCCCAAGGAAGATCTTAAAATGGATTCATCCTTCATCTCTGTGCTTATGGTCTACACTCCCTTTATGTGAAGCCATTGAGTTTTGGAGGCTCTCAGGTGATGTTGGTAAAGCTGACATCTTGAGGATGTCTGCATACACAAGTGGGTGGTTTGGTTTTCCTGGGCTCTAACTCCATACTTGAGGCATAGACCTGGAAATAAATTGTTGTTGTGTGTCCTCTGAGCTGCGGTCGCTGCCCAAGGACTCGCTATTACTCACAACACAGAAAAGGCAGCTTGAGTTGGCATTAGTCACAAAGTTATAAATCTGGGAGGAAGGAACTGGGTTTGCGGTGGATGCAGAGCTTGGTGTGAACTCCCAGCTGGGGCAGAAGGAGCTGATGCAGCTATTGGATAGAAGGACTTAGCTCCTGCAGGCATGGAAAAGAGGAACAAATAAAATGTGACAGTAAGAACTCTGTCTTCACCTTGCAAAGAAGATCAGGAGTGATGAGTTAATTTTAAAAAGCAAATCCAAGGACAAATCAGAACAAGCAACAAGACTATTTTGGTAAATTAGATGTGGTCATATGCACAAAGGCTTATGAAATTTCCTGAAAGTACTTACAGACTCAGGCAACTTTTGCATGGTGAGCAGCCACCAGAGAAAACATCTGGTGAAGGGACATTCCGAGATTTGATCCCTTGAAATAGAGGGGAAGAGAATGGGACTACATCCAGCCCATCTAAATAAACGAGAACAAACAGTCAGTGTTTATTCTGTTAGGGAGGTAGGAGAATATGCCGGTTAGAAATCACCAGCATCCATTTGTCTGGAACGTAGTGCATCAAGTTGGTCAACACCCCTGCCTTAGAGGATGGCCTGCCTCGTAGCTGAGCGGGGGTGACAGATGTAATAGATCCTAAGTTGGCCTGTGTCAGTGACCCAGGTGTAAGCCTTGTAAACAAATGAGGAAGGTGTAGGTGATAGGAAGCATGCCCAATGTGGACCCTCAACTAATGGGAAAGCTGTATGCAAAAGGGTTTCTATCTGGTAAGGAGATCCTAGCTAGGCAGGCAGGGGAAGATGTTGGTATTGCCAGAGTTTGGGGGTAGGATTAGTGCTCTTCTGGGGAGCTGAAAAACACGAAGAAAGCCTTGTGCCGGGCTGCGTAAGAAATCACGCCTCTAAGGTGCAGGAAGCAATTAGTGCTCTGCAAAGCCTTGCGCCAGGCTGTGTGAGGAGTGACACCTCTAAGGTGCAGGAAGCAATTAGTGCTCTCCTCAACAGAGATGAGGTGTTGCTGAAGGGCCAGGCTCAGACAGAGATGCAACTCTTGGAGAAGGATGTGTGCAAACAAGAGACTATCCAGCAAAGCAATAGAAATTAAGGTCTTTAGAAATAGGGTGTGGGAGGAAGGATGAGAAGAACTGCGAGAAGGGCTGTGTATGTAGCCTGAGTAAGAATAGGTGGAAGAGGGAACTTCATGGTCTTTAAGAATGTACAGCAATGTACTTTTTTAGAAGACTGTCATTGTGATGAAGATGGGGAAGGAAGTGACTTCACCTGTAATTAGGGAGTTCAGACTTTATGGTTCCCTATAATATCAGTTGGGATGGTGAAGCAGAAATGGAGGCTATCTTGAAGGGCTTTTTGGGGGTTGGGATGTATATGTTCGTTTTGAAAAAAATTAGCTAAAAGTCTGTAGATCTGGATGACTTGCAACTGGCTGTGCCTCAAGTAAAGAATCTTGACAGATGACATGTTAAGGCCCCTTCAAGCCTGGCAGTTGTAGGAAACATTTTACACCTGGAAGGTGTAAAATGAGTAGCCCTAAGAGTGAGACTCTACTGCTGTAGATGATGCCAGAGAGATAGATACTAAAATACACATCTAAATCCAGTGTTGGTGCTCAGAAAAGGCTGCTGAAAAAATGAATAGAATGCAGAGAAGTTAGTTTAGTCTGAGACCTGAAGAGATAGATTTGTGGTGAGAAACATAAGGAGATCAATTTGCTTATCTAATCAAGGAAAAGATGAAGGTGAGACTTGGTTATCCTGTATAAGCATAACATATTTTATGACTGTGTATCATTAGCTTGGTAGAGTAGAAATGCCAGGCTATGAAGAGCGACCAAAAAACCTGTGGTGAGGTGCTGGGACTGCAGTCACCTTCAGAGCCATGCAATCATCTCTGCCTTCTCCTCTTGTACATGTGAGGTCTTGGCCTGTTAGTTTTTCAGTGCACCTCTGTTCTCTGGGTTTCTTGTTCCCCTTGCTTGTTGCTCCTTAGTATCTAAGGCCTTTTGTTGAGACTCCTCTACCTTATGAGGAGACAACTTCAGTAGAACAAAGCACTCACCTGGCCTCAGCTTACACAGGGTGATGCCCTGACAAACCTACACCCATTCTCTGTGCATGTGCCTCTGGAATTGTTCCCTGCCTCTCCTTGTCCCATCCTGTCTTCAGCCTCTGAGTGATTTATAGCATCCCTTCTCCTGTGGTGCCCAGCTACTTTGCCAAACAGGTACCTCAGAGCAGCCAGCACCTAACACCTCTCTGAACTCAGCATGCTAGCCAGTGAAAATGATGAATGAAACCAAAGATCACTCTTGCCTCCGGTTCCTGCCAGTCTGTAAGCAGTGCTTTGTCTCTTTGAGCTACTGGTTTATTTAGGGTCATTATGCCTGTTTTCAGTCCATGAGGTGATGTTTCTTCCTCAGTCCAGTGAACAAACCTCGAAAGGGAGACTGAGTGAGATACTGCAGTGGATGGTTCACTAAAATCTTGCTACATCCACAATTTCCCTTTCACCCACTAACGCTGTAATGCTGTTAAAAATAAAAATGATCCAGTGTGCCTGACAGGATGTATCCCTTGTAAATCTCTGCTGCATAGTGCTCCTGGAATCTCATGTTCTCTGTCTTCATGTTTTATTACCTCCTGGGGTAGGAAGGGAATTTCAAAGCTAGTAGATAGTTCCTGACTATGGTTTCAGGCTGGGGAAAGCAAATGCTTGGATGTGCTTTAAGCAAAAAGGGGGGGGAAAACCCCAGTATTTCACTTTTTAATTTTGTTTTCTTTAAAGCTTTAGTCCATTTGATGAGAGCACAGCTTTGGTTTGTAGGGAATAATTCCAGTAAGCCTTTGTGTTTTCATCTGGAGAGTTGAGTGCTACAGGGTGGAACAGCTGGAGTTGCTCCAGGAGAGTCTTGTGGAGTAGGAGCCATAGCTCAGCTTTCCTCTGGTGTGTATGGAGTGAGGGACAGACCTTTGCAAATTAAAGGTTTAAAACCATGGTATGGTGGCAGTATTTGAGCATGGTCTGGGCCATATCTCTAGGGTACATTAGATGTCTCCTCCAAAACGCCTGCAGCTTCTGGCCTGCTTGATGTGTAGGACTGCCTGTTTTGATTGCTCTGCTGATATATTATTTTAGCAAAAGATGCTCCTGCTTCTAAAGTCTGGTTTTATTCCACCACCTTAAAACACTGAGAAGCAGTTTTGCCAGTATAACTGCACCTCCAGCAGCAGACTTATGCCTGTGGAGACGTGTTGATTGCTTGGGTCTTTGCCTCTGTGTCTGACACAGCTGTGCTGGCAGATGTCTCTGAGGGTGGCTGGGTGTGAAAGATCAAATAGAATCTCTAGATGGAGCTTGCATGTCTGGGGAAGAGATGGGGCAATCCAAGTAGAGGAGGTGGGCAGTTTTGTTGAGCCTCTTTTCAGAATACATGGGAGTGAGTGGAAGTGTCTGCCTGGTAAACAGAGAACAAACCAGGTTTTGGACAGTGTAGGCAGAGATGGCTTTGCTATTTGTCCAGCAGCACATATATTCTGTCTCGTGTTGTTTGTGCTGCGCTTCTTGGAGCAAAAAAAAAAAGGAATTTTTGAACCTGTTTGGTGAAGGAAGGCTCAAACCCTTCCAAGCAGTGGTACAGGTAGAGCTGCTTGTTGTGGCTCAATAGGTGCGTGGGCTGGAAACTCCCAGCCTAGTCCTGAAAAGCTACTGCAGGGTGGTGAGCCTGGCCTAGGGCAAAGATGCCCACCTGCTCTTCCCTCTGTTCATCCTGTCAGTCATCCTAATCATCCTCTAATTGCCTCGCAGCCCACTCCAGCGTTTCAGAGCATCCTTGGACTCAAAACAAACATTTCTGATTGCGAAACCGCCCTTTCTACCAACTCCTCCTTTCTGAGCTGGCTCTGGAGACTCCAAGAGCTCTGGGGCAACACCCTCTCCTCCTATCCCAGTGCCAGGGCTTGGCTATCTTGTTATTCCTGCTCTGCCTTCCCACTTAGACGGGTGTACATTTTCATACCCTTTTTGCCTGCAGATTTGAGGGGTTTTTTGCCAGGAGGGTTTGAGACTCAAATGTAGCTGGAGAGCAGTGGTTTGATGTTGGGATTTTTGTTTCTTGGGTTGTGTTGTTTTGGGTTTTTTTATCTGCCGGTACTTCCTAAAGTGTGTGTGTTGGGGATGGTGGGACATGAACAGCTGTCCCGTCACTTGGTAAGTGAGGAGGCAAAAAAAGGTCCAGGAGGAACACCTGCTGGTACATGTTGCTGCCTGTCGTGCTGGGGTAGGAACCTCCCATTCTTTCCTATATTGTGGTACCAAAGAAAACACCAGAGGGAGTAGTCAAGATGTGGTTTCCACTCTCCTAATCTGGTGACTGTAAATGCCAGGGGAAAAGAAAAATAGTCAGGCATATGTGCTGTCCCTGTTGACATCCCCCACAGGGCTGAGGACTGGCCTTGCCCTGGCATAAACTTGAACCCTACCTCTCCAGGTAGGAAAGAATGAAAGGAGAAAATGTGACAGTGGAGACAGGTGGCAGATAGCAGGAGGAGATACTTAATAGCTGCATGAGGTGTAGAATGAAGAGCCCATGCATGGCGGAGCAGCAGCTGGGGACACTGAGCAGAGCAGCCTCACTCCACCCAAAGGTGGATGCTGCCTGCAGACAGGAGAGGCTGTGCCAGGGTTGGCGTGGGGTCCCATTACTCAGACTAGAGGTGGGTGGGGAATGTTTTATTCCATCTTTCTCATTTTTTTGTGTTAAACTTGCAGGTTGGTGCCACTGCATCCTCCGTGGAGGGCAGGGAGCGTACCTGGTCCTGGAGAGCCTAAGCACTGACCTTGGATGGAAAATTAAACTAGAGGTGGCAAAACTTTGTAAGGTGCGCTGCTGCCCACCTGGGCATCTCCCTGTCTGCTTGGAGCTGACCAAGCTGGCAGGGGCAGCGTGAAGCTTTTGCTCTTGCAGTTACTCTTGTCACGCAACTGGGAAACCATCCAAAAACATCTTTTGTTTTAATCCTGTGGCTAGTTACAAGGCAGGTGTTGCTCATCCAGAAGAGGGATAAATTCATAAGCTGCAGCAGAAGGGACAGCAGGGCAGTGACAGCCCCGTTTTTTTCCTTAACAATGGAAGCAGAGGTCCATCACTGCAAGAGATACCCTTCACTCCTAGTAACTCAACAGGGATTTCAGCTAACTGTAGATGAGAGTACAGGCAGCAACAAATACTTGTGTGCTGCTAGTATGTATCATCTGGAAAGTTGATTGTCTTTCCAGTGCCTGGAAATTAGCTGTGTTATGTCCCTGGGAGGAATTGTATGTGATTCTGATGAACAGAGGCATGGTGCATATCAGCATCTTGCCTGCAGTCATGCAGCTGTTCAGGGTGGGATGCGGAGCACAGCCAGGTTCTCCTGTGGATCCATGCTGCTTCACTGCTTCTCTCTAAAGCAGAACGTTGGCACCTCACCCTGTGTCTCGGTGTGGTGGGGATGCCAGAGGCAGGCTGGATGCGTGCGTGGTTGGGAGCAGTGGGCAGTGAGTCAGTGCTGGGGGCCAATGAATCAGTGCTGGGAGGAGTGGGTGGGCAGGGGTGGGGGTGGCCGAGAGCTTGCACATGGACATGTGGGAAGCTGGCTGAGAGTGGCGACCCAGCAGCTGGTACTGGGGTGAACCAGGAGGATGAAGGGAGCAAAGGATCATCCTAGGCATGGACAGAGTTGCTGGTGCCTTCACCTCTGGCAATGCATGGAGTGCAGAAGCCTGCACCCCTGTTGGGCCATGCTGAAGGGATGGTACACAAGGGTAAGCTGAGTGGATGGTTTATAGCCAAAACTTGTTATGCAGCTGTCCAGCAGTTCCTGGACCCTGTGTGTGACAATGTCCTGTGCTCCAGTCATGCCTCTGGACTTCAAACCTTGGCTGAACATGCACCAGAAGTCAGCTGAGGCTTTCTGGTAAAGCCCCTGGCACCAGCCCTCCCTTGCCTGTTAGAAAAGGTTAAAAACTCAGCAATTGATCCAGCCCCGTAAGTAAACATGCATTCTAGTCAGCCCATTTGGGGCTGCTGAGTGCAATGGCATAGGAGACAAATCTGGGGAAGGGAGCCAGGAGGCCCATTATGAGTTTGGTAGGGTGGAAGAGGTGTTAGCTATTTGAGGGCAGGAAAGCAATAACTTTCTCAAAGATGGAGAGGAAAATGTGAAGCTCTGAAAATTAGCCTGGCATTGGGAGATGGCTGGATGCAGCTGGGAAGGAAAAATGGAAAATGCGGTGGTGGCTCTAGAAAGAGCCAGGGACAGGCACTGATTGTTTGGCCTGGAGGGGCTTCAAGAATCTGATCTGCCACCATGTGGGTGTGCAGTTCAATAACATCACATGGGGTCTGTTTGCAGCCACCCAGGATGGGATATAGTCTGACACCTGAGAAAGTCTGTAAAATTCAAGGAGCCCTAGGAGGCACTCATTTCTTGCCTTTTGTTCCTCAGGAGCATATTCTTGGACAGTATTCCAAGTGTGAGATGGTGCCTTGGGGAGTTGGGGCTGTAATCCCTTTCCTTCCCCTACCTCACTTTGAGACCCACAGCAAATTTTGTAGTGCTCATCTCTGCCCACAGCTGAAGACTGGTGTCACTAGTGCCTCAGCAGTCAGATGTCCTTGCAAATCTTTGCAGGGGCACTGAGCAAATGGAATAACGGAGTGATCATCCAGAGCGGAGGTTGGGCAAGGGTGAGCAGTGGGGGCTGCTTCCCCACCCGCCTGCTGGAGGGGTCATGGTTCCCCTGGAGATGGGCACTGCCTGAAGAGGCCCTGTCAAAGCACTGTAGCAACCAGCAGTGCTTTATTGAGCTGCTGGAAGAGGGTCCCAGGAACTGTCAGGAGGTTTTCAGAGCCTTCATGTTAAATTGGTGCTTCAGCACCTGCTGGCACTTGGTGCTTCCCAAGCCTGGAGCAGGCTGCAAGGGGATGCTGGCACACTCCTTTGTGCTGGATCTGATCTCACACTTTCACAGGAGAATGTTCCCAGAGCTTAAGGGTCTGATGTGAAAAAATAAGCATGCCCTTGAGTCTCCTTGCATTGGTGAGGGAGCTGCAGGTGATTAGCCAATGCTGCAGCACCCATCCCTAAGTAAGCCTCCCACGATCCCCTCATCTTCCCATGACAGAATAAAATTCCCTTGCTCATGCTCCCTTGACTCATCTCGTCCTCCACTTCCAACAGGAGTGTGTTTGGTGTTAGTAAACATCATTTTATAAATAGGCAACTGATGCTATCTTGAGAGGAGTTCTCTGTGGTGAGCACAGGCTTAGTGAGACCTGGGCTGTGAGTTCAGTTCAGGCATGCAGGGGCATTGGTGGCCCCCTCATCAAGGGGCAGCTGTGGGTATGGCTGAGGGGATGCTTCCTGAGCTCCAGCTTTGTTTACCTGGCCCTGATAAACTATCCAGAGCCTCCCACCCCTACCAGCCCTGCTGGGCTTCTCACTACAGGGATGTTGAGCTGCTGGAGCATGTCCAGAGAAGGGCAGTGGAACTGGTGAAGGATCCAGAGCACAAATCTAATGAAGAGTGACTGAGGGAGCTGGGGATGTTTAACCTGGAGAAAAGGAGGCTAAGGGGGGGACACATGAACCTACCTGAAAGGAGGTTGTAGCCAGATGGGGATCAGTGTCTTCTCCCAAGTAACAAGTGATAGGACTTAGGGACATGTCTTTAAGTTGCACCGGAGGAAGTTTAGGTTAGATATTAGGAAGAATTTATTCACTGAAAGAGTGGTCAGGCATTGGAACAAGATGTCCAGAGTTATGGTGGAATCCCCATCCCTGGAAGTATTCAAAAAACGTGTGGATGTGGCACCTGGGTACATGCTTTAATGGTGAACACAGCAGTGTTGGGTTAATAGTTAGACTTAATGATCTTAGAGGTCTTTCCCAACATTAATGATCCTGTGAATCTGTGATGTGTAGATTGGTATTAGAGAGGAGACTTGAAAGCAGGTAGGATTCAGGAGGAAGGAGTGAGATAAAAATGGCTGTGTTGGGCTATACTTAGCCCTGAGCGTCTGCAGGTGTTTCATGTAGGGACTAAAGTACTGCTGGCTGGCAGCAGCAGAGTAAAACTTGGAGCTTGGTAGCTGTCATCTTCCTCCTGTTGAGATGGTCCCTGACTCAGGAGAAGATATATAGCCAGCATCTGTGTGACTCTCTAAGATGAGCAGGTAACTGCCCTGGGATGCTTTGCAGTGCCCACTGGGTTGCCGGGTAGAAGGCACCAAGCAAGGGATCTCTCTTTGATTGCTGAGGAGTCACACATACACATCCCTGTGCCACTTGGAGAGCACTGCTGGGGCTGTGGATTTCTGATGAGCTGCAGTAAATGAGTCACACACACACGCCCAGTGGGAGTGCATGAGGTGGAGCCCAGCAGAGATGCGTGTGGCAGAGTTGATCCCAGAGCTCCCGGTGTTGAGTCTGACAGGACATGTCCCTGCCACCAGAGCTGGCAGTCAGTCTTCGGCAGCCATGCCTGGTGGCTGGCACCACAGCCTCAGTGGCGACCCGATTTCCGTATGCAGGGATTCTTGAAGACTTTAACTGGGATGCCAGTCGAGTGGCACCAGAGGGCAGGGTGCCAGTTGTGAAATTCCATCCTCCTTGCTTACAGAGCTGTGGCAGGATTACTGTAGCAAGTCTTGGGCATGAACAGGTGGGCAGGACAGCAGCAGCAGCTGGGCTAGCCACCCAGGACAGGAGGCTGTGGAGGAGTTGCTGCTCTCCTGCATCCCTGTGCTTTCCCATTTCAGGCCCTGGAGGACTAAGTGTGGCTGTCAGGTTTGCTCTGGGGGCAGCTGGGCACTCTCGCCTCTGGAGGCTGGCCTGGGATGTACGTTCCCAGCCCCAGCAATGTAGGGAAGGAGGTGTGATGTACCCTCAGCAGGAGGCTGTGGTTCAAGGAGGAGCTGTAAGTTGGCATGCCTGGATGATCTTAGGCAGGAGAGAGCTGACTTTGCAGCCTTCCCCTGTATTAAATGGAGGGGAAGGAGTAGCAGGCTTCCCTGGGAGCTCTAGGGAGGGTGGTCCTGGTGGATTGCGAAGTGCAAACTGAATCTGAAAGCTCTCCAGCCTGGGGGGAGGAGGCTTTGCTCGGTCTGCTGCTCAAATAAGCAGTGTTGTCTGGCCTTACTCCGCATTGTCCAGGTTGTGTTTTAAACCATGTAAATCTAATGCTGCCTAGGGCTTTCCTGGACTTGCTCCTCAGAGCTGATTGGGGTGTGTTGGAAGAGCCAGGGCAAGAGGCATCCCGCAGCAGCCTGACTGGCATGTGAAATGAGGCAGTGTGACTACACTTTATCCATTGATAAAAAGTAAAATGTACTGTAAGAGGCTCCTGCCTCATCTGTAGTGTGTTGCTCAAGACTTTCCATGCCATAATCTGCAAAACAAATGTTAGGAAGCCTCTCCACCATCATGCATTAATGGAGTTTGTCTCTGCCCTTGGTATCTGGAGGTTGCCTGCCCCAGTAAGAGTGCAGGATCATACAGCTGCTTGGGATTACTCTGAGGGAACTTGAGTGCTTTAGTGCAGGAGACTTTTTCAAAATATCCTGTAGCATCAGTGGAGGTGACAAAGGTTGTGTTGATCGTGTGTTTGTGTTTGCCAAGAGCCAGGCAAGCCCAGATGCTGATGATCCATAGCAAGTCTGGTAACAAGGTTTGGGTGTTTCTCGCTATGTAAAAACGGCACAACTAGGATGTTTTAATGTTTGTTGATAGAAATAGGAAAACTGAAGTTCACCTTGTAACAGCTGACACTTATCAAAATACTGTGTTTATTTAATTTTTTTTTTTAAATTAAAAAATAAAACCAAACAAAACAAACCTTACTTTCCCCTCCCTCTGTGAGCAGTTTGGGCACCATGGGAGGCAGCTGCGGCAGAAGGAAACGGGAAGTTAGAGGACAAGGTAGGATGACAGAGTACTGGGATATGTGTATATATTTGGCCACGATGTGACTGAAAGAGAACCCTTTGGCCTCTCAGGCTACAAATGCAAAGGAGTTGTGCTGCAGAGCAAGGAGGCTGCAGTATCACTCTCCCTCTGGCTCTAGCTGTATCTGTGCTTGGGGTGTTCAGGCACAATACATTTAGAAAGATGCTGATCACACAGAGAGACATCAGCTGTGGAAAGAGTCACACTGGAAAGGTGTGCTTGGGAAAATGGCAGGTGTACAGACTTTAGCTTGAGGAAAGTGGAGGCATGTAAGAGATGTCTTCTGTCAGCAAGGGATCTTCAATCCCCTTGCTGAGAAGGGAGAGCAGTATTTTTGAAGAATCAGTGAGAAGCAAAAGTAATGAAATTTGGAAGCAGAATCGGGCAAAATGGCATGCCTTTCAAGCCTGCCAAAACCATTTCCTCAGGAAGAGAAGAAAGCTTTCCAGTCTAGGATCATTTATTTAACTGGTTGCTATGAAGTATACTGCAGAAACCTATTTCTCATCATTAAAGAAAAATTCTAATTCAGCTTCTTGGTCTTTGCTGCCCCTACCCTGCCTGAGGCACCCAAATGGGGCTAGGTTGGTAACTGCTGCGCATAGCCAGAGTCCAGAGAATGGTCTTGGAAAACATCTGATGCTTGAAGTAGAGCACAGTGCTCAAGTCTGTCCCTTTTTGGGTAAACACTTTAATTTAGCCATGTACTTATGATGACTAAAGTAAAAGTGTTTCAAGATAAGTATGTACTTGGGAGCTTTTCTGAGCAGGGGTCATTTCTTTTGCGTGACGATCCTTGAAGAAATATCTTAACAAGCATTATCCTGTACAGTTGCCAAAGAGTTGCATTAGGAGAAATACTAAGCGGTAATCCCGTCTGGGTTATTAATTAGTAATTTATCTCAGAATGCCACAGTCTAATAATTGGGGTTTTTTTTCTTCTGCTCCTGTGATGTGTTTGGGAAGGCCAGGCAAACTTCATGCCTATAAAGAAAATGCCTCAGACACTGCTTTGGATGGTTTATTTTCATGCAGTACATGTGGTGTGTTGTCCCTGCTCAGAAATGGGGTATGGAGCAGCATGTTCACCCCTGTGAACCAGCAAAGAACAGGGTTTTTGTCTTTAGGTACCCTGATTCTTTGGGGTCCACTGGCTCCATTTTATTTGGGTGATGGCCTCTCCTGCCCCCCTCTGTGGTGCTGCACTTCACGTCAGTCTAGCCAGACAGATGCTCCTTCCATAGAAGGTGAACAGCCAGGAATGTAATTTCTTGGTAGAAACCTGATGGCATGCTTTAGTGCATCCTGCCATTGTTGTGCTGTGTGCTGAAAACTGTGTCCAGCAGAGGGCTAGGGTTGTACAGGGTGACCATCAAACTTTAACACTTCACACAAGGATGGAGACATGAGGTCAGAGATGGGTGTCACCTCAGGTTTGGGGGACCTGGACCCATTACACTGTTTTCTTTTGACATTAGAAGTCATCTGTGGAAGCACAGAGATTGAAAGGCTTTAGGAGGGAAAGGTGGTTTCAGGAAATACGGCCAGAATAGGGATTGAGGTGGAAGGGCTTAGCGGGGCAGCAGACGTGGTGGGATGGGTATAGCACAGCTCTTCTGGGCATGTCTCTTTCAGGGCTACCGATACAGCTGCCATCAAGCTGTTGACCACTGATTTGCACTCTTTTTAGGGCAGTGCTTTCCATGGAAAGCAGCCTCCAGGTGTGCAAGCTGCCTTACAGCAGCTCCAGGCTATGATGCTTAGCTGCTCCTGGGTGTGCTCCAAACTCAAGCCCATGGAACACACCCACGTCTGTTTTCCTTTCAGTGCCACAGCCTGGAGCAGCAGAGCCCAGGAAATGCTGTGACCACCTGGCTGGTACGCCTGAGGGGGCTGTCAGGTGTCTGGTCTTAGTTCTTCTCTGTAATGGTGGTCTGTCTGGGCTGGAGGACCATTCCTGCCTTCACCTCCAGCAGCCCTTAGTGCAGTGTTTGGTGTGCTCCACATTGTTTTTTGAGGTGACCTCCAAGCCGTTTCCTTGATAGCAGGTTAGGATTTTGGTGGTTTTAGTGAGCACCCTAGCTTGAGCCGGGGCTGTGGGCAGGAGGAACCCAGGTTACTAAACTGCAGTCTTTAGTGGACTCTCATAGGCTTTATTTGCTTGTGTGGAGCTGTGCCCCATGGATACACAGTGACTTGGAGCCGCTTCATCCAGTTAAAGTACTTTTCTTTGTTTGCCCTAACATTGAGATAGAGCCTGCATGACATGAGGCTCACACTGCTGCATCTTACCAAAAATTCAGTGCCCTCCTCCAAGCCCAAGCAGCCACTTTATCTCGCACACCTTTATCAGTGGGTCTGGGAGCCGGGCTGCTTACCTTGAAGTACCACTTCAGTGTTCCTTGGTTTCTGCTGGATCTCAGTGCCCAGCACCCAACTGGCGCTTTGTTCCCTGTGTTCCCAAGCCAGACCCAGCTCCTCTTGCCAAGCCCAATGGGGTGGAGTGAAATCATTGAAAAGAAGAGCCTGATCAGCATCTCTCAAATGCTAGTGGCTGGCTGAGAGCCCAGCCTCCCCAGACTGGCACATGCCAGTGACTCCTGCTTGCAGACCCCAGCCTCAGCAGTCAAAAGCAGACAGAGCTGCCCTGAAAACTCAAGACGAGGTAGGTATTCAACCCTCATTTTTCCATCAGGTAAAGGTTATTGGGCACCTGTCTCCAGATTAGAGCTCTCTGTCAGCATCAGAGCAAATATCACGTAGAAGACGAATTGGGACATCTCTGGGTCCTGATGTGCTAAGTGAGGTCCAACAGATCTCTCAGGCTTCGGAGCAAGGACGGTCTCAATGCTCTGTTTAATGTCCATCTCCCTCTGCTGTGACCTTTGTTATTTATTCAGGGCCCAGCAGGAGCTCAGAATTGGTCTCTCATAACATCTGTCTCTCTTACTGGAGTTCAGTAGCTACTGGGACAGAGTCCGTAAAGGGAACTGTGTGCTGTAGAGCTTCAAGGTTTTTCCTGTGGCACAGTTGTCCTAGTTTGGGCATGTTTGTGGCCAAGGTTGCCCTACTGCACTTGGTTGTACTGGGTGCCATGCCTGTGTGTAGTGCCCTGGTGCTGTGGGTTGGGCTGTGCTGCTGTTGCTGGAACTCTTGACTCTGTTGAGATTTCCCCAGCAGATGCAGAAAGAGAATTCCTAGATGGTCTCCTATAACTGTCCTGGCTTGCTGGCCACATCCAGACCTCTTGCTGTGAGAGCCCTTTGCTAATATCTACTGTTGTTGAGGAACAGTTGAAGGCTTTCCTTTTTCTGCTGTTGCTGCCAAATCTCTTTACAACTCAGCATGAAGTCGTAAAGGGAGCTCAATTTTGCTTGCCGCGGGGCTGTGATTACCTTGACCTTTGCTGTTTGGCTGTACTGTGGGTCCTTTGTAGACCAGCTCTGCAAGGCAAGCACTACCTTAGGAATGCTTCAAGGAAGGTGGGAAAAGTGAGAACAACCCCAGCCTGCAAATTGTAAACACTTGAAGCTGCAATCTGCTTAAGGACCTTGGAAAAGAATCAGCCTTTATCTGTTACAGGAAGGGTGCAGGTGCCAAGATTTGAAGTAGATGTTCCTGTTTCGGGAGCAGCACTGAGGCTGCTCCTGTGGGAGCCCATGCAGTACCCTAGCATCTTGTCCCTCAGTGCCCACGAGGGAAGGGGGTTCCCTCTAGGCTTCCTGGTTTGTGTTCTAGGTGTTTGCTGCTGGATGAGAGAGCCAGGCTGGTGGGCCTTCCCCTGCTAGTGCCAAGCTTCTTCACCAGTATGTGAAGGAGAGGTGCCTTCCACGTGCCACTAAGCACCATCTCCAGGGATGCTGCTCTAAACACATGGACCCATTTTGCCACTGTTCCTGAACTGATGCCTGGTTTCAGTTTTCACATGTCCCTGTGAAGCAATTGCTCAAGAAGGGTGTAGTGGGTTGATGCTGTCTGGATGCCAGGCACCCACCAAAGCCGCACTCTCACTTCCTTCCACAGCTGAACATGGGAGAGAGAATTTAATGAAGGGTTCCTGGGTTAAGGACTGGGAGAGAGCACTCATCAAACACCATCACAGGCAAAACAGGCTCAAATTAGAGATATTGCTTGATTTTCTCACTAACAAAATCAGAGCAGGATAATGAGAAGTAAAATAAAACCTTAAAAACACCTTCCCCCCCAGCTCTACTTCCTATCCCAGTAGTGCAGGGAGACAGGGAATGGGGGTTTATGGTCAGTTCATCACCTGTTGTTTCTTCTGCTGCTTAGGGAGAGGAGTCATTCCCCTGCTCCGTTGTGGGATCCCTCCCACAGGAGACAGCTCTCCATGAACTTCTCCAATGTGAATCCATCTCATGAGCAACAGCTCTTTGTAAACTGCTGCAATGTGAGTCCATCCCACAGACAGCAGCACCCCTCAAACTACTGCAGCATGGGTCACTCTTCCACAGGGTGCAGTCCTTCAAGGACAGGCTGCTCCAGAGTGGTTCCTCTCTCCATGGGCCTCCTGCAGGTTCACAGCTTCCTCCCAGGCATTCACCTGCTCCAGTGTGGGTCACCTCCATGGACTGGAAGAGGATCTCTGCATCCCCATGGTCCTCCATGGACTGCAGGGGCACAGTTGCTTGCTTCACCATGGTCTTCACCACAGGCTATGGAGGAATCCCAGCTCTGGTGCCTGGAGCATCTCCTCGCCCTCCTTCTCCACTGGCCATGGTGTCTGCATACTTGTTCCTCTCACATGTTCTCACCCCACTCTTCTCTGGCTGCAATTACAACTGCACAATAACTTTTATTTTCTTTCTTTCTTTCTTCTTACATATGTTATCGCAGAAGAGTTACCACCATTTCTAATTGGCCCAGCCTTGACCAGCTTTGGAGCTGCCAGGGATTGGCTCTGCCAGACATGGAGGAGACTTCTGGCAGCTTCTCACAGAAGCCACTCCTGTAGCAGCCCTTCCCTGTCCCCCATCCCCCTTCCTACCAACGTTTGGCCATGCAAACCCAATAGAAAGGGGCATGAAGCTCTTCTGAAGTACTATCCAGGAGAGTGCCTCAATCCTGTGCATGCTGAGTTTGGTCGCTTCAGTGCTTAGGGCAGGAGGACTGGGCAAGAGAGAAGCTTACCCCCAATAACTGCTGGCTGCTCAAGCAGCTTTCATGCTGCAGAATAAGGAATAGGGAAGCTCTCCAGGCTGATGCAATAGGGTGTTCTGCCAGCCTCTGGTGAGGAACCAGCTGTGAAGCCCTGAGAGGTGGCTTGGACTCCTCAGAGAGATGCTTCTTGCCAGTACTTGGTGACCTGCATCACCAAGTGCTGATCATACTTCATAGGCAAGTGATTGTAATTGTGCCCAGTGAACAAAATTCTTCTGTCTTTGAATACTTTGCTGCAAGGAGGTAAAGACTTCTGTCATGCAGAAGTGAGGAGGAGGAAACAGTCAATGTGACCTTGAGAGACTAGATAAAAACCCGGTTTTATGAGAGGCACACACACGTTTCGCTCAGGAGGAAAAGCTGGGTGTAGATGAGAATACCCAGACTGTGACTGGCAGGAGACAGATACGAGGCCTGAGGAAAGATAAGTATGTGGTACCCCCCTATACACAAGGGGATTAATATCAGAAGCTTTAACATGAGGTGAGGTTACTGATAAACGAAGGAAAAAGGAATAAGTGCTGCAAGAGGTACAGAGCTCCTGCTAAAAACATGTCCCTGTGCAAAAGGGACAAGATGGTATTTAGTCACTTGAGAAATGGGGAAGACATGGAAAAATTCAGAGTAAATATGAAATCACCAGGGAGATTGGTTTGTGTTTATGCCAAGCCAGATGTCATGCACCTGAACCAGCTCTCCTTAACAGTGCTTGAAGACCAAAGTGGTATTTGTGCAGTAAAGATTGTGTATGAATTGTCAGTCTCACTTAAAAAATGAAGTATGGGAGAGCTAGCCTGGGGCAGGCCCACAGATAGGTTGTAAGGAAAGTGCAGGCTGTATGCAGGTAGTATAAATGATGATAATAGACATGTAGGAGATAATCAAGAAGGCAACCCGTGAAGAACAGCCATTTTGCTACTGGAATCCATAAACTAGAAGCTGAAAACTGCTGGTATTGTGAGGTTGTGAAGTCTCTGTCCTCGTCTTCGCTAAAAGTCTGCTGGGAATTGGTGAAGTTGCTACTGCTGGGGTGTTGGGTGATAGGTGAGGAAGCCCTGTTTTCTGAGACTTACTCCCAACCATATGACTTGGTTGCCATATGGCCACTGCTCTGCAGAATATACAGCAGGAGGTCCAGAACCTCATCAGTCTTTCCACTCAAATGGTTTATTGTGTTTACTGTAAATCAGGGTGTCTGTGACTCTGCCATGCAAACTGAGAGCGGATTGATGTGGAGGAGACCTGTTTGATAGATTGGGCTTTCTCTTGATGGCAGAGGATGAGATGTGCCCTTGCCATGGACTAGCAGCAAGGGTAGGACACATGGACAGGTCCCTATGAGACACCACAGAGGGTGTCTGCGTGGCATTGAGACTCCATAGTGTTGGTCAGTAGGCAAACAAGATGGGACCGTAGACCTCTCCTTCATGGTGCAGAAATGCCAAGTGCCATGGCTGTTTTGTTCCTGGTAGCCAGGTGGAGGCAGTCGAGCTGTCTTG
The DNA here is from genome assembly GCF_000738735.6 of Corvus cornix cornix. NCBI lineage: Eukaryota > Metazoa > Chordata > Aves > Passeriformes > Corvidae > Corvus > Corvus cornix. Next base: position 31,236,281 of record NC_047056.1, on the reverse strand, counting down.
GCAGCAGAACTTCATCATGGTGTTGTGTGGGTATATGTGTTCCACCAAACCTCAGCCCTTCCCTGATGGCCAGGCAGGAATAGACACCCCTTGCCCAGGAGCACCCAGTCCAAAGGGATGTGGAAATTGAGGCAGGAAGACAGCAGTGTGGGACCCGCAATGTGGGAGCAAAATGCAGAGCCAGAGAGACCAAATTGCCCTTAGGCTGAGGACAGATTAGCCAGCTCTGATGTGAAGAGCCTGAACCACAGCGTACTGGGTTTCAAGCTGTGGTACAGCCCTTCTTGGCGTGGTACATTATGTTCAGGGCACCATATGACTTGAAAGGACTACCATCAGATTGGAGGGAGTTCCTGTAAAAAAGAGGCATAAAAAAGACCTAGCTGTTTGGAGCTAAATCCGTATCACTTGGCAATATAGAGAGTTTCCAGTGGGTGAAGGCAGCATGAAGTGTTTTGCTGATGTTCAAAGGCAAGGCTTCTGTGATTATCCTGGGCGATTTTGAAAGGGACTGAGTTGTGAGATGGACAGGTTCCTGACCTTCATGAAACTCAAACCTAGGTTCCACATGGATCCAAATGCTCCTCACTGTTACAGTGTACTACCATCCCTGCAAGGCACCATCCCAGCTCAGGGTTATTTGTGTGGTTCGCAGTGCTTACAGTTGTGCTGGGAGCAGGACCAGGGGGTCCTGAGCATTGGGATATACAGTCAGCAGTGTGCAAGCTGCTCCGAGCAGTGTTGGCTTGGGGCTGGCTGTGACAGTGACAGTACCTGCCAACACCAGGACTGGGAGCTGATGCACACTAAAGAAAGGTGTGATGCCCTTTGGTGGTAGATATTTGAGGCCTGATGCAAAGCCAGTTGGGAGGACCTTGGACCCAGGGCAAGGGTGTAGTTTTTGTGTTGATGAAGCCAAGCCTGCCAGATCAAAGCTTTGTAGGCCTGGTGTCTAGTTGGCTAGTTCATAGAGGTGAAGTGTGCAGGGAGCTTTATATTGACTGGAGGAGATGGAAAGGAAACAAAGAGATATAGGGCTTTGGCAGGCCCTCTTCCTTTCTGCTGATACAGGGCCGATCCCTGTTGTGTGCTTGTCAGTGCTTTGCCCAGGCTTGTTGGAAAAGCACCAGTAGCACATTTGCTTCTTCATGCTTTTTCCCTTGGCCTGCAGATCACGTTCCTCCTCACTGCACCCAGCACGTCAGCACTTCTCCAACCCTCAGCTGCTTGAATGCTCTGTGCCAGGTCTGAGGCATGGTGCAGGACAGCTTTCCCACTGCTGTGTCTGCAGCAAGAGTGATACTTTCCCTGTTTCTTAACTGTTGTACTCTTGGAGAGGCTTTGAGCTATCTTGTAAGCCCCTTTCTCCCCACCTGTCCTGAGGCTATTCCCTGCTTGCTTACCAGAGTCAGACTGTTCTTCCTGTGGTCTGCTTGTGGCTGCAAGTAGTTGGCTCAGAGCTCTGCTGGACTTTGCCATTGAGGTGCAGGTAACCTAGGTGGCAGTTTGCAGGGGTGAGAAGGCTCCCTCAACCTTAGGTGCTAACTGCTGCGTGAGGGTCCCCAGGTGCCCAATGTAGGCAGGTCTGTACTGCCCTGGCAGGCAGAGGCTCAGGGTGGCACATCCTCTGGGCTCAGGTCCCTGGGGTCACACTGTGGGTTACCTATGGTACTTGGGAAACCAAGGGGACCCCAGAGGAGCAGGTCTGAAAGGTACAGGCCAGGTCCACAGCACACTCTGCGTCTGAGAACCAAAGCACACCTCACCTCCCTGAGTGCCATGCCGCAGAGGTTTAACAAGGTTTGGGTGGCTTTATTTTTAATCTGGAAATCTGGTATTCTAGCCCCAGACCTGCTGGTTTCCGGTTGCCTGTCTCTGCACCTCCAGCCTGCTGCTGTGAGACTGTCACATTTCCATAAACAAATGTGTCTCTACCAGAGCACAGTCTTGCTGTTCTAATTACAGATGGAGTTCTTAACATTTACTGGTGAGAAAACAAATGAACGTAGCTTGTGTGCTTACGTCGCTCTGTGAGCTCAAGCATCCACTTTATTGATTTATATTTTTCTGCAGGCATTTCTCAGGTCACCTCCTCGTGTCTGGCTGACATCAGTGGTGTGGCTGGAAGAACACAGACACTTGCCCATGTCAGTGCATCTGACTGCCGGTTAGCCGGCCGTCCAGCTCCCACGTCACTCCTGCCTGAGTCCCAGCACAGTGCTTCCTCTTTTTTCTTTCCCCCTGGTGCCAGGGGTTTGGCAGAGGATATGAGTGCTGAGTGTGAGGGGCAGGGACTTCAGGCTGAGCTGGCGAGAATGGGAAATGCTCTGTTTGGGAAGACCAGCAGTGCTGTTTCTGTTGCCTGCCCTGGCATTACAGTGCTGCAGCAGAGTTCAGTGTGGGACAAGCAGCCTCCTCAGCAGGCACCTCCCAATCCCCTGCCTGCAAGAGCCCCTCAGACCTCTGCTGTGTGTCACCTCCTGCCCAGACTGTGGGATGACTCCATGATGCACGCTTCGCAGCCAGAGTCATAGCAGTGAAGCACCAAGGCATGTAATATTGGCCTTCCCAGCCCCATTCTGCCTTCTTCCGTTCTCTTTGCAATGGATGGATGGGAGCATGGAGGCTTGCCTGGCTGCTATTTGGGTGCTCGTTTGGGTGCTGACCTGCAGGCCAGGGACAAAGACAAGGAGGAGAAGTCCTGCCCTGCCCTGCCCTGCCCTGCCCTGCCCTGCTGAGGCCACCAAGCTCTCAAGAGCAGCATTTCCCAGGGCTGTGTTTGCACAGGGCTTAACAGGCAGAAGCTGGGGCTGCAGCACCAGGTGGGATGTGCTTTAGGGACTTCAGGTAGGAAACTGTGTGTCTCTGCTCCTGACACGTGTTGGTGGAAACATGGGACAGTGTAGACATGCTGGGGATGTAGAGGCTATGCTGCGGGGCAGGGAACAAACTTCTCTGTAGATGAGAGAAGCTTCTTCTTTCCCTTCTTCCTACTATTAATAGAGAAGGGGATGAAGTCCCGTATTGCAGAAGAAGAGCTGAAAATGCCTTTGGCAAGTCTGTCTTTGCTGTTTTGAGGAAGTCAGCATTAATTATGCAGAGTGCAAGAGGGGAAGCCTCTGGGGCTTGCATGGAACCTAGTTTGGTGTCCTGCTCTTATTGTGTCTTTGGCCCCACTATATTCTGTAGTGACAAGCCGTGCTTGTGGTCAGGAAAGGGCTTGGATGCCTTGAGCTGGTTCCCACCACTCCAGCCTCACAGCAGCTTCCCACTGACTCCCTGCACCTTGCCTGTTGATGTTCAGGATCATGCTGATGTTAGCATCTCTGCCCAGGCTGAGCCAAGCTTGCCCTGACCTACAGCCTTCAAGGGGAAGGAGATACCAGGAAAGGCACCTTTAACTGTGTTCTGGTGAAGCACAGTTTGTGTGGTCAAAGATGCTCCTTCACCTGTGGTGGCAGCGTAAGGTGTAAGGAAACATGCAGGGTCCTTCCCTAGAGGGAGACACTAGGATCGGAACAGAAAGCTTTGCAAAACCACCTCTGCCGTCAGTGTATATTTGAGTTGGGAGGAGCAGCTGTTGCTAGAAAAATCCCCTTATCCATCTCACACTGCTGGAAGGGATTTCCTTTCATAATTGGGAACTGTGCTGCTGTACCATAAGACTGTGCGTGCTGCAAGCACCGCCTTTCCTCCCTGCCTGTGCTTTGCCTAAAATACTGTACGCAACATCAGCTGCCTCCAGGGCCAGCCCTTCACCTTGCAGCACAGGACACATTGGAGCATGCCCTGCCTGGCTGAGGGTGGGGGCAGAGAGTCCCATGGAGTCAGCATCTGAGACCAAGGTGCAAACCGAATGCAAGGAAAGAGATATTGCCGGGGCCATGGGTTGCACTGTGCCTGGGAAAACCAGCCAGTCTCCTGCTCAGCTGAAAGACTCCTGGGAAAGGCCTTTGGTGAAGGATACTAGGTAGGCACTGTTGATGAAGACTGCAGAGTTGGTTACCAAAGCATTTTTCTTAGTTGCCTAATTGGTGTTGTAACCCCAGAAGAACCCTGGTGAGTCTGACCTAAAGTGATACAATGGCAGGTCACCTCTAGCCTGCTGCCACATGTTCTTGCAGCTGGGAGAAGTAGAAGGGCACAAGTGCTCCGAACATTCCTGTGAGCTTTTCCCAGCTTCCCACACACCTGAAGCACCTCTGTCTCCATGGGGAGCCTCTTGTGCTTACCAGCTGGGTGGGAGGTTGCATACCTAAGGATGGTACGGACTGCTTCTGTGCCTCCTGACTCAGCTCATGAAAAGGCAGTGTAAGCCTTGGGCATATGTGACATCTTCTCCATTGCTAGGTGTTCTGGGTGGGTTACTGAAGAGGCTAGGAAGGTTTATATCCAGTCCATCCTGTAGGCTTCAGGGAAAAAATGTATCTCTGGGACCCGTCTCTCTGAAAGGTGTCTTAAATTACCCATAGTCTTGCAGAATTTGTCTTCAACATGTAATGGTTTGTACAAATAATGTTTAGATAGGGTTGTGGGCAATGTGAGCATATGAACTTCATTTCTTTTAAAAAATATGACTGGAAAAATGGGGCTATAAAACATGCAGGAATGAGGTAAATAGTTTGGTGTCTGCAGAGGAGAATCATAATTCCCTGATCTGTTACAAGTCTTTCAATACTGTGGTAAAATAATAGGTAGCATTTTACAAACTTGTGTAACTTGCTTGGATGTTCAGAAAACCTCTGAAATTTCTCACAGAAGACTGTCTACTGGAGGAGATGTAGAGTTCTGGGTCAGAAATTGGCTGAGGTTCCACAAACAAAGCCAAGGAGTGAACGAGCAATTTTAATGTGACAAGAGCAGAGGGATAAGGTCCTTCACTACTAATGACCCGGAAAAGGTAATGTGCAGCGAGGTCCCTAAAATCTGCCAGTACCCTGGAGTCATTCAGATTTGTCAAGAGGAAGCGACTCCAAAGTGACACCATGTGTAGTGAAGTGGTGTGAGAAGATGAGAAGCATGCAGCCAGGTGTATTGGAAGGAATGATTTGCTCTGGGACTTGGCTGGCTTCTAATTTACCTTGGGCAGTGGGATTGCAGGCTGATGGCAGAGATACTTTTCCTCAATACGCAAAGATGCCATCAGAGAAGTAAATTAATGCTCAGCCACGTGAGGAGTAGTATAAGGAGAGATGCTGAGAGCATCAGGGTGCTGTTCTGGCAGTCAAGGTCATTCCCTTACCCAGGATGTTGTATGTGGTTCTGGTCACCTGTTCCATAGGGTCAGAAGAGAGGATATGTTAGGGATGTGAGGGAGAGTGGTTAGAGCTAGAAGACATCTTATGTCCTGGGAAGGAGAGAGCACTTAGTAGTGAGCTTAGTAGATCTAGAAAAAGCAAATGCTTTTCTTCTGCGCCTTTTTTCACTGTACAAGGAGAACTCAAGGCTGTGGTATTACAGCAGGATCGTACTCTTTCTCAAAATCTGGAACTCGTTGCTGCAAGATACTATTTCCAACCTAAAAGCTTACAAGGTTCCCAAAAAGAGAGAGGTGTAACCATTCATGCTCCAAAGTGTGTGATGTTCCTTTGAGTCTCATCCCATCATTTTTCCCATCACTCCCCCAGAGCTTCTGAGTCTTTAGTTAATTCAGCCAGGGTGAACTATCCTATCTTCCCAATTTATTCCCTACTGTGATCTCATGTCTTGGCTTGTTTTGCTCCTGCTTTTCTGCTTCCTTGTTCTGCTCTAGGCAGCCCTGCTCCACCTCTGTACCTGTGAATTATGTCTTAACACGCTGCTTTGTGGCTTTTCCACTTTGGCTGACCCCCTCTCAATGCCTGTACCCAGCTGGGCTTTTGCTTCTCGGGCTGCCCTTTGTCGTCGGTGCTTCAGCTGTTTTGCAGCTGTGCACCCGTTCGAGCTGAGCTGGGAGGGATCACTTTGAAGCAGAGCTCTCTAGGTCACCGCAGCGAATTGTTTTGTGGTCATTATCCAGCTAGCGTTGTGCTGCGATGCTGATAAATCTCTGCAGCCAGGCAGGAGATGGCCAGGATTATACCCGTGAGCTGGAGGTAAGAGCCCTGCACCCCTTCTGCTAATGTCACCAAACAATGAGGGCTTGAAGGGCAGTGATGCTGGCAGCTTTCTCATCCTTTCGGCAAGCGATGGCTCTTTTGCCCAGCCCAGAGGGATGGCATTTCTGGGAAAAAAAAACCCCAGGCATTGCCCAGAAGTGATACTTCTGCATGGTTCATGGTAGTAGTGAAGGATTTGGGGTGGTTTGTGGATGCTGGATAAGAGGAATCAAAAGCCTGAATAGATCTTCCTTTTATCACTGTTTCTTTGGCAACTGATGGGATTTTCTCACCCCTGTTCCGAAAAGTGGTTGTGTTTCTGCTGTCAGTGTGTCCCTCTCTGAGTTACTCAGTTTGCATTTCTCCATTGCTACCATAATCATATCTGTGTTTCTTATGGAGCTGCTCTGCACAGGAGGAGGACCTCCCCATGTCCAAGCAGTGATGCTGACCTGCATGCCACTGTGGGTCTTGTAACACTTTGGGGAAGGCACTGAAATAAATAAAATATTTGACCAGCTAAATAGTAGAGCCTAAGCCTCCTTTCTACCCTGTGTGGTTGCATCTAAATGGCGTCCAAGTCAGAGGAAGGAAAGAAAACAAGCAGGGGGTGTGACCAGCCCCTGACGGGTGCCCTGGGAGCTGGAGGCTGAGGCCTGCAGTGAAGAGAGGGTGATGATTCAGCCTAATAAAGCTAATGGCTTTATGCAGCCAGGCAGAGGAAATTGTGGGATCATGATGCAGCAACTATCCTATAGCAGTTGGTTTCTATCATTCAGACGTGACTTCATGCCCCCACCACCCCACCCTTTCACTTTTTCCTGTGCCTAAATGCTTTCCCTGCTGAGGAGGGGGAGCTGAGACACCATGTTCTCAGGGAGAAAAGTAGTCTGTGAGACAGCTGCACCTAAATGGTGTGAGAGTGGGCAAACAAGGAAGGGAGTTCTGGGGCTGCATGGTGGAACCGCAGCTGCTGAAGCATATGGGTTCTTCTAGCACCACTGAACTCAGCAGGCTTCTCAGATGTCCTTGTCCCTGGACACTGGTCCCAGGAAAATCCTGTAGCACAGAGAAGCCTGAGCTGGCGGGCAGGGTTGGCCCCTAACTCCAGCAGGGCTACATTGTCATCGAACTGGCACGTGTCTAACCAGCTCTTTCTCTCCTTTCCCCAGGGAAGACGATGAAGCTGTAGAGATGCTTCCCTACGTCATCGCCACCCTGGGCTCAGTAGGGGCCCCCTGCAAAACTCCCACATGCAACAACAACAACAGCACTACCAAGGACTACTGCTACAGTGCACGCATCCGCAGCACTGTGCTGCAGGGGCTGCCCTTCGGTGGAGTGCCCACCGTCCTAGCCCTTGACTTTATGTGCTTTCTTGTAAGTCTACCTACTGTTGCTTTGCCACCTTCTCCCCTAATTAACCATGAAACAAGGACGGTGATCAGATAATTAGGGTTGAGGGCCCCAAATGCCATCCCTGACTTTGCTGCTGGCTTTCTGGCCCTGATCGTGTCTCCTAGGCACTGTGGGCTTAGCCACTATTGACCTAGCTCCAATACCACCACACTGAGCCTCATGGAAGGGTGTTGCAGCCATAAGGATGGGGTTGATGTTGGATCGGTCCTGCGTCGCAAAACTCCCACTTATGTTGCCAAGTCCCTGCAGCTTTATCCACCCAGTGGCTTCGCATGTTCCTCCTTAGAAGCTGTGGAACCACAAATGACATAGCCATAATTTTGACTTCTAGGAACCTCAGGGCCTTTTGATCCTGTGGGGCTACCTTAGCTATTGTGTGTTGCATCCTGGACCTCTGCCTCCCACAGCTATCCAGATAGTCTGGTTTAACAGTCCTGAGGAACTTGTGCTTTCCTGTGGTCTCAGTGTGCTGTTAACTGAGGACCCTGTCCCCTCCTACCTTCCTTGTTCCTGTAGCTCTGCATGCAGAGGACAAGGATAGAGTTGGACAATGCTTTTTCTCACAGCTTCTCTTTTGGTCTCTTTCAGGCACTGTTGTTTGTCTTTTCAATTTTGCGTAAAGTTGCGTGGGACTATGGACGCCTGGCCCTGGTGACTGATGCTGACAGGTAAGAGTGGGAGAGTGGCAGGGGAATAAGATATGAGTAGTGCCCTTCTTTGCTGTGAAGCAGAAGGGATAAATCCTATTTTGTGTGCCTGAGCAGCTGGAGAGGAGAGGCAGATGTGCCAGTTGCATCCCCTGAGCTCCAGGAATAGGAAGAAATCCCCACTTACTGGCTTTTTTGTTACAGCATCCTTCTCCCAACACACGGAGTGGTCCCTGCTGGCTCCATATCACTTATGATCCCTTCAGTGATAGAGATGTGCAGGGGCCCTTACAGAGGAACAGCAGATGGAGGGAGGAGAGGAACAAGAGGTCACAGGAAGGGTGAGGGCTGCCACAGTAAAGGCTTTGTTAAGCCTTTGAAGGTGTCTTTGTGACTCTGCTGGAGGCAGTTCTTGTTAGAGCACTTGACAGTAGTATGCTGCTTTTCCAGGTGTGGTACTGCTGTGCCGACACGAGCTTAGCTCGCATCCCAAGTGCTGATGAATTGGCCTGGGTGTCGATCCTTCCTGCCCAATGCATTTGTGGGCTACAGTGTCTGTCAGCAAAAGCCAGGGCCTGTTGGGGATGGCAGCTCCACAGCAGAGGGAGCACTCCCTGCACAACAGTGGAAAGAGTTGTTTTCTTCCAGCACCAAACTAGGAATTCTGGTTTAAATAAGCGGTCCTGGATAGGGTTAGATAAGCAGCTGTGTCCCTGTGGTTCCTCTGCCAGTATTTTCCTGTTCTGTCTGGGGAAATCAACTGTACAGAGATAGTAGAAGGGAAAAAACAAGAAAGGAGTAATCATAGGAGACCCCAATGGGGAGAGGGCAGCAGGGTTAAGCAGTCTGGATCCAGATGCTGGCAGGAAGCCACAGCTCTGGCCTCCAGGGGGGAGAGAGGGCTGAACTTTCTTGGAGGCAATGCTTGAGCACCTTGGGTGCAAGGGAGTGTGAGCAGTGGCTGTAGGCAGAAAGGCAGAGGGGTGCCAGCTGTTTGGAGAGGGAGAGCTGGTAGGCACAGGGAGAGGGACAGCATGGCTTTGGATCGAGCTGTGGATCAACAGGACTGTAGTTGCAGGGAGGAGCCCATTCTGCTTGGCTCATCCATGGGGTAGGATGAGAGTTTTGAGGGGAGAGGGATGCATGTGTGTTTGTTCCCTGGGTGGGGAGGAGATACTCCCCTTGGAAGGGGAGCTCAGATAGCAGCCAGACAGTCCCAGTAGTCTCTCCTACCTGACCCCGTCACTCAGGAGCTCCCTGCAATGTCCATGGTATGGAGCCCGGTCACATTCCCAGTGAAGCCAGCTTCCCTTGTGGCAGCAAAGCACTCTGCCCCTGGACCAGTGGGTATTCCAGATTGCTGTGATTTGAGGCATTGCTGGGCTCTGGAAGGAAGGTCTTCTCCAGCCTGACCATTGGCAGGTTTCTCTTCTTCAGGATGACGGGGAGCCACGTTGGATGCGTAGTTCCCTGCAAAAGAGGAGAACTCAGCACCTACTCCCGTCATTGTAACCTGTCCCTTTCTGTTTCTGTGCCCCCAGGCGCCGACGCTGGGAGACGGAAAGAGAGGAGCGGGAATAGTATGTTGTTTTTTCAGGGTCTCATTTCTTCTCTCTTGCTCACAACCTCTCTCTCATTTTCTCTTGCAGCTGTCTTGCTTCTGAACTAATAATGTAAATGGCTGGGAGTTGGGCATGAATTTGTGTCTCCCGGTGGATTTGTGTTCTTCTTTCCCTCCCCTTTGTGTCATCCATTACCACAGCTGAATGCACCCTGGTCTTCCCCTAGTAGCCCTTAAATTCTTCTTGAGAGCAGCAGTGCCAGGGAACTCTCAGTCCTGACCTGGGCAGAGGGTGTTATACCACATGCCCTGCACTATCTGCTTGTGTCCAGCTATCCTGCCTTATGATGAAAGTAAACAAACCTGGTTGCCTGAGCCCACAGTATGCTCAGGTCACCCAGGTGCAGGGGAAGCTACTTTCCCTGGTCCTTCTTGTGCCAGGTTGCAACAAGAGCCATTCCCTCGCCACTTGCAAGGGTAGGCAGGTGCACAAAGAAGATCTGGCAGGACTACTCTGTCTTTCCTTTTTACCCCATGAGGCTGCTGGGACCAGGTTAACTGTTGGCCTTTGTCCCTTGTCGCCTAAACCCACACCCAGCAAGGCAGCACCTTTAATTTTCTCTCTTCCCCTTTTGCCCCAGTGCTGCTGAAAGCGTCCTTCGTCACCTTGGCCTGGTGTTGCCGATTAAGACCTGCCATGGGCTGTCCTCCCTGTTCTTACCTCCTTCTTGCCTCTTTTTTGCGTGAGAAAAGACCATCGCCCATGCCTTGCCGACTGTTTGGGTAGTATATGCTGCAGAGGGGTCGATCAGCTGGCAGTGCACAGCCTGCCATGGTTGTTCCAGCCACACTGATTTGTGTCTGAGGCCAGGGCAGCAAGCTGCAGCCTCCTTTTCCCACTTGCAAGGCCTTACCACTTGCAAAGCAGGGGCCTGCTACTGCCTTGTGGGGGTACAAGAATGTGCCTGTTTTTGCAGCTGATCCTTGCCCTCAGGAGCAGAGCAGTTGAAGTTGTGAAAACAGAACCAATGGTAGCTGTGGTACATGGCACAGAGGGGACCTCTTGCTCGTGCTTGAGTGCTTCACTAGCGGTTGGCCCTGCTTCAGGTGTGTGTGGCAACTTTTCACTGCTAACATCCTGTGGAGGGGAGTGAGGCAAAGGTAGTAGAGCCATCATGCTCTGAGGATCTTTAAGGGGAGCCACTTCATTTATCCTCACAAGTGCTAATCTCTCTCCAAGGGGCCACTTCTTCCTGCTCCTGTTTTTCATTTGAGCATGCTGGAGCTATCTGCTCCACACACACCACAAATACCACCCCCAAAGCTACTGCATGTCCTGTGACAGTGTTAGCAGCCAGAAGCCTCCAAAAACCTGTGGAACTCAGTGAGGAAGTCTCATTCTGTCTGTGTTCCTTCAAGGCTAATGGCACATTCCCATCCCAGCTATTCTTTCCTGGGGGGTGCAGTGACAGGTAGTGGGTTAGGAACACGTATATGAAACCTGGTGCTCCCAGCCCCTGAATGTACAACATTGTTCTTTGTGGGAGAGGGCATCTTCCTCTGATGTGTTCCCTTTCTGTGAGAACCAGCAAGTGCCCTTGTCCTGCTACTTGTCAGAGCTTGCAGTAGCCATCAAGTCTCTATTGGCAGCTCAGTCTGCACTGGGAGGTCATAGCAACCCACTTGCACCTGTATGAGGGAAGTGATCACAGAGCCCTGTGGGCATTGCCACCCATGCAGCCACTTCCAGCTTCCCACCACAGCAAGTCCCTTCCACAGCATGCCTGGCCTGCCCTCTTGGAGCCTGTGATTCCCTTGGTCTGAGGCTAGCTGTGCCTCAGACCTCATCCTTCTCCTTCCCTGGCAGGGCCTCCACCAAACCTGCATCATGCAGGGTCCCACCTTAATCTTGTGATTTGGGGCACTCTTGCTTTCACCTACTTGCACTATCAATGCTTTGCTTTAAAAAGTCTCCATCCAGTTTGAAGGTGCTGTTGGAGCTCTCTCTTCAGCTTTCCATCTTTGGCGAGGTTTTACATCCTCTGTCTTCTCAACACTTCAGGTCATCCTGATTATTGTCATTGCATCCCCCTGCACAGAGCTGAGTTATCCTGGTCATCTCATAACATGACACTCCTCTCAGCTGTGCCCTCCAATGCTGCTTCTGTTTTGCCCTCTATTTTTTCAGTACCAAGAAGCCAAAAGCTCATGGTGTCATCATGTTGGGCTCTCCTCAGGGCAGAAATTTCTTCTCAGCAGAAATTCACCCTCTCTCCCTGTGCCCAGCTGCAAGGCCTCTGTGGTTATAAAGAGCTGAAGGTCTGAGAGCTGGGTCCAAGCTGTCTCTGTCCCTTCAGCAGAGCAGAGTGTTGGGCTGCACAGTGGCAAGGCTGCACACCACTGTCTAATCTGCCCTGCTGTAGTCCCCTGACCTTCAGGTAATCTCCTTTCCCCTGTCTCTCTTACTTTGTGCTAGGAACTGAGGACTCAGCAGGTACTACTCTGCTCTGAGAGAGGCCATGTGTCTCATCCACTTCCTTTCAGAATGTTCATGAGGATGTCTGCTTGTTCTCCTTCCCACAGTGTCATCTACCTCCTCTCTAGCACTCGTCTCTCAGCAGCTGTTTCTCTGTGTTCTTGCCCATCTTTCCCTCCTTGAGCCTGTGGTGCCTACAGGGAGACCATATTTTCATTTGGTTTTTTCCCTTTGTTTCTAGCCTTCAGATCAGTCATATTTCTCTTGCACCTCCGCGATCCCAGCCTGCTGTTGTCATCTTGCAAGTGCTATTTAATTTAGGTCTCTGGACCATTTTCTTGCCTCCTTTTCCAGCTGCCCTCTGCCTCTATTTGTAGTGGGGGCTATTGTCAGCCTTGGATGCTTCTGCTGCAGGTTCTTCATCTAGGTCCCTGCCTCTGGCTGGAGTAAAGTGGTCTGTGATATTCACCCCTTTTGCTTTCCTGTTCTTTAGCATGGAGCATTCACTTCTAGCTGTCTGCCCTGCTCCTGCTCAAGGGATTTCCAGGCTGGAGGCTCAGCTGAGGCTGGGAAGCAGGTTGCACTAAGCCTGGCTCCAGGCAGCTGCATTCTTCTTCCTGCACTGAAGCACTAAGGGTGGGGAGGACTGGTGTAGCAGGATGCAGCCTACCAGACTCCTTTCTTCCTCTTCCTGAAGATGAGTGAGGTCCTCCAGGACAGGAGCTGCTCCCAGTGCCTCTCCAGCCATGTCAGAGCCAGAGGAACTGTGACAGCCTCCAGCTCTTGCTTCCTTTCTGCTGTCTAAATCCTGTGCTAAACAGACCTCACCTCTCCTCTGTGGCAGCCTCTGCCAGCCTCTCCTTGCAGGGACTGCCACATAGTATGGGTGCCTTTCAGAAGGTGTCGAACGAGTAGCATCCATGGGCTAAGCCCATGGGTTTTGCCAGGCTCAGCATGCCATCTGAGGAGGGTTCTCTCTTTACTGCTACCTCTGATCTTACCTCTCTCCATCTCACCTGGTGCAAACTGACCTGAATTAACCTCTCGTCTCCTGGGTGCTCTTGGTTCCTGGCCAGGCTGCCTCTTCGCATCTTCTAACTTTCTCCCTCACCTCCCACTTGTCATTTTAGCGTAGCCTCCGCCCTGCATTCTGACAACCATGACCGCTACGAGCGCCTCACCTCCGTCTCCAGCTCTGTGGACTTCGACCAGAGGGACAACGTGAGTAGCCAAAGAGTCAAACGCTTTGCCTTTGAGGGGCCAGGAACCCACAGCTTGGCTGAACCAAGGGCTCTTCACAAGAAACACTTTGGCCTGTTCCCAGCCCTTAAGTCCCACATCTTGCAGTGTGTGAGTGCAGTAGTAGAGCTCAAGGAGCTATGCAGCTCTTAGACATGTGCTTAAATAAATAGGCTCTACATCACTGTGGCTTAACAGACATCTGTCCAGCCTATAATCTCAGCGTTACAAACAATACTTATGTGCCAGCTCTTCCTCACACTGTGGTCTACCTCTAATGGTTTTTTCCTCGCTGAAGGGGAGGATAATCGGTGTGATGGATGGAGGGTGAAGCTCCCCTAGGTGTCCTTTGAGGAGCACTGCCTTGGCCCAGCCTACCTTCCCAGTCCCTACAGAGCTTCTCTTGTCCAGCATGATGGCTGAAGTACCTGCATGCTGAATTTTCTGGGTCTACCTAGGCTTTGGAAAGCTTCCATATTAGCCAGGAGCCCATGGGTTGCCTGGAAGCTTGAGCTGCCAGTTGGTAGGGGACAGCCACACAGCAGAGTCCAACCTGTGTTGTGCTCCATGGAGTAGCACTGTCACTTCCTTTACCTTGGCCCATCTGTGGCTCTGCACATCTGCGTGCTTGTGGTCTGCCTTTCCCCTGAGCCAAGTATGTGGAGGTGCAAAGACACCAGCCTGGTCCCTGGAACCTTTGAAGGAAGGAGCTGGGATAAAGGAACACGGAGTGATGTGAAACCGTCCTGTTTTCTTTTTGCACAGGGCTTCTGCTCCTGGCTGACAGCCATCTTCAGGATAAAGTAAGTGTCCCAGGACCTGCATAGGGGTCCCACATGAGGAAGGAGGGGCAGTGCAGGGTTGTTGGGATGCCTGGTACAGTACAGCTGCATGAAATCTCTGCCCTTGCTGCAGCCCCCTCTCTGAAGAGCAAAGACGGGACTACATGAGGAGTCCTAAAGTCAAAATAAGGTCACACAGTGAGTCTGTGACAGAGGAGAGAACCCAGGCCCATGGCTGCCCCACCTCAGTCCCATTTCAGAAACACTGTCCACTGCTCTGCAAATATACTCATCTCCCTGGCACTCTTGCTAGGGGCACTGCTGTCTGAGGAATGGCTATGAGAAAGGGGCTGGAGAATGCAAGGAGATGCCCTCAGCTTAATGATGCACAGAAGTAGTCTCCCAAGCACTTCTATTCAGAATGCTGTGGGATAGCATCAGCACCTGTATCTTAGCAGAGCAGGCAAGGCCCACCTGAAGGGTATAAGGTGTGTTCTGTTGCCTCTCCTGGGTGACAGAGGGCAGGGCCATGGGGGAGCAGGGCTGGGTAACCATTGCACGCACAGGCAGGTTTGTGCCCAGGCTGCTTCAAGGCTGAGTGCTGGGCTCCCAAACCCAGCGTCTGGCTACAGCTTTGTAGGGCAGAACCAGGGGTACTGTGTGTGCTCAGATCAGGAGGGCAGCTGTGACCCTGTACTTTTTCCCAGCACTTGAGGAAATGTAGAAAATTGCCTGACAGCCTTTCTCTCCCTGGCAGGGATGATGAGATCCGGGACAAATGCGGGGGTGATGCAGTGCACTACCTGTCCTTCCAGAGGCACATCATTGGGCTGCTGGTGGTCGTGGGTGTGCTTTCCGTGGGCATCGTGTTACCTGTGAACTTCTCAGGGGACCTGCTAGGTGAGAACAAGGAGCCTTTGGCTGGGCTGGGGCATCTGCTTTCAACACCATGTACCAGACCACTGGGTAGCAGTGGAGGGCAGGACAGGACTAACAGAGACAAACCCTAACTATTGTCTCGCTTTGAGAGTAGTGCATCCACAGGGTCATCCTGTGTGGCTTGGGTTTTTAGGTATTCTGCAGGTGATACTCTTGTTGTAGCTCACTCTAGTGGTGCTCTGTCCCACTCAGCATTACTGAACATGCTTGTGTCTGCCTCTTTCTCCCTAGAAAACAATGCCTACAGCTTTGGGAGGACAACTATCGCTAACCTGAAGTCTGGGTATGTGTGGGCAGGGGTGGGATGGATAATTGAGGCCCTCAAGGGGTGTTTTATAAATGTTCACTTGCTGCAGAGCCTCATCTCCTTGAAGGTTGTATTTCTGCCCTTGCTGTGAAGCTACTGTCCCTGCTCCAATTTCCAGGCTGAGCTCCTGGAATTTGGTTGTAGGGCATCTGTGTGCTATGCTGATTACACTCATGGCCCCAGTGCCTTCAGGGCCTGACCAGCCTCACACAGACTTGTAGTGGCAACCTTGCATTGACCTTTGTGGTCTCCCTTGTGACAGGAACAACCTGCTGTGGCTGCACACCACCTTTGCTTTCCTGTACCTGCTGCTGACAGTGTACAGCATGCGCCGGCACACTTCCAAGATGCGCTACAAAGAGGATGACTTGGTGAGCATGATCTGACCACTCTCCCAGGCACATTTTCCCATGCCCTGTGGTCAAGTCAGGTAGCCTTGGAGAAAATTCTAAGCACCTCAATTTCCACAGCAATTTTGGGCTGTTGTGTTTTGGCTGTTTTTATTCTGCCTGGCCAAAGGCAGATCACCTTCAGAGCAGCAGTTGTGACTGCTTGTGGGGAAACAGGAGAGGACTGCACTGGGTAAACATGTGGAAGGACCCCATTCTTCCTTAGGGATTGTTCCAGCTGCTTTTGCCTTCTTCATTTCTAAAGGGTAGCCCTGTTTCTGTTCAGGCACCTGCAGTGTATATCCCTAGCCTGTCAATCTGCAGCGCACCCGGGTGCAGGATCACAACACCTAGCGCAAGCACGGGAGAGGGGGAGCCCTGGTAGCTAGAAGTGATGGGGCCACCGTTCTTCATCACTGATGCAGGTCTTGGGAGGGGGACTTGCTGCAAGCTGCAACCTCTCTTCTGGTCTCTTACACCATCCACACCTGCCTGTCCTCTCCTTTCTCTCTTCCTTCCAGGTTAAGCGAACTCTATTCATCAATGGGATCTCAAAATATGCTGAGCCAGAGAAGATCAAGAAGCATTTTGAGTAAGTCTCACTGTGTCCCTAAAGAATGCTCTGCAACAGGGGTGGTTTTATTAGGTTAGTACTAGTGTTACCTGGAATGGCAATAATGCATTGAGAGCAGAGAGCTAGGCAAAATCAGTGAATACCTTTATTTTGGGCCTCTCACTGTTACTTTTATGCTTTTTATCTGAATTTGAAGTATCCTTTGTTTTGTGCCTTGGTATATGCCCAGCTATTTCTTGCAGAGCCATAGGGGTCAGTGTGGTAAGCAACGGACAGGGCATGTCTTGAGATGTAGTTAAGTTCGCAGATGAGATACAGGCAGGAGGTGCTCAAGCAGTGACTGTGGGATGTTGTGCTGCTGCCCTGATCACAGTCCTTGTAGAAAGTATATCTCTTTAACAAGAAAATTAAGTTTCTCTTCTGTCAGAATCTCACTGTCAGGACCATGTTTAGAAGCACCACAGGTAGAAAAGAAATGCTTTGTACCCTTTGGGAACTCTTCTGCCTCCTTCTGACCACAAGTCTTGAAGACAGAGAGGGAGTGTGGGGTCAGAGAGGCTCCTTGCTGCTAGAGGGCAAAAGTCCAGAAAGGCTTCTTGTGCAAAAGCCTAAAGGATGTAGCATTTGCCCTGTATTTTGCGTCCTCTACAAGGGATAGAGCCTGCAGGCTCCCCTGCAAACTCTTGGTATGCATCGCTGTACTCAGCCCAGGACACTCTTCTCAGGGCCAGAGAGAAGTCCTGAACACTTGGAGTTTGCTCGAGGGGTACAGCCTTTGGTGCCAGTTGTGATGAACTGATGCATCTCATCCACAGGGAGGCCTATGCCAACTGCACTGTCCTGGAGGCCCGTCCCTGCTATGATGTTGCCCGGCTGATGTTCCTCGATGCAGAGAGGTAACCTCTATTTTGGGAGAAAAGGCAGAGTGGGCTGATGTTGCTGGTGCCCCCCTCAAGTCACCCTCTTTCTTTCCTTTCTTCCTTCTCTTCCGCTCTCATGTTTCAGGAAGAAAGCTGAGCGTGGGCGAGTCTACTTCACCAACCTGCAGAGCAAGGACAACACCCCATCCATGATCAACCCCAAGCCCTGTGGCCACCTGTGCTGCTGTGTCATCAGGGGCTGTGAGGAGGTAGGGAAGAGCTGGAGGTGTTGGGCAGCAGAGTGTCCTGTGGCTTGGGTCCCCAGATCATCTCTCCTCTGACCTCTGTCCTCCTGCTCAGGTGGAGGCCATTGAGTATTATACCAAGCTGGAGGAGAAGCTCAAAGATGACTACAAGCGAGAGAAGGAGAAGGTTAATGAAAAGCCTCTGGGGATGGCCTTTGTCACCTTCCACAATGAGACCATCACAGCCATGTGAGTGTAAATGGTCCTGTCCTCCCCAAGAAGGTGATTTGTCCCAGCCCTTGCCTTAAATCAGAAGAATGGCAGCACTAAGGCATCCTCTTGGCTTGTGCCTGCCAGCCTTTTGTGTCAGCATGTCCCTCTTTCTCTTGTCCAGAATCCTCAAAGATTTCAATGCTTGTAAGTGCCAGGGCTGTGCGTGCCGTGGGGAGCCCAGAGCCTCCTCCTGCAGTGAGTCCCTCCATGTCCCCAACTGGACTGTCAGTTATGCTCCTGACCCACAGAACATCTACTGGTGAGCAGCTCTGTAGGGCTCAGTGGCCCTGCCAGTGGGAAAGGGGTGCAGCCTCCCTTTCTCCCTCTCCATCTGCTCCTCTGGTAACTGAGTGAGTTGTTCTTGCTGAAGCCCAGCCTGGCTGAGCTAGAGGTCTGATCTGACTGGGAGGGGGAAAGCCTTGGGCTGGCACCCCAAGTGCTGTTCACCAGGCTGGGCTGTGGTGTGCATGTGAAGCCCTACACCTGGTATTCTACCCTGTGCAGCCATCCTGATGCTCTCTTTCTCCCTCCCAGGGAACACCTCTCCATCCGGGGCTTTATATGGTGGATCCGCTGCCTTGTGATCAATGTGGTCCTCTTCATCCTCCTCTTCTTTCTCACCACCCCTGCTATCATCATCACCACTATGGACAAGTTCAATGTCACCAAGCCCGTGGAGTACCTCAATGTAAGGACTTTGGAGACAGGTGCAGGGTGGGTAACACAGGAACCACCCCAAGGCACAACATCCCCTGCAAGGCTGGGGATAGGGAGAGAGATTGTCCTTGATCCCCAGGTCTGGTCAGCCTGACAATGAGGGAGGTGCTGAACCTGGACAGGGTGCGGTGGCAGTCGCAGTGCTGGGGATTTGGCATCAGCAAAGGCAACTGTACCTGTTGCTGACACAAGAGCTGCTGCACCATGTAACATGTGATTTCTTCTCTGCCTTATTGCAGAACCCAATCATCACCCAGTTCTTCCCCACCCTGCTGCTGTGGTGCTTCTCTGCTCTTCTGCCCACCATTGTATACTACTCTGCCTTCTTTGAAGCACACTGGACCAGGTAAGGACAGCCAACACCTGTTCTTACCTTCTCAGTGAGCTGACTGGCTGCTAGACACTTCTCACTGACATAAAGCTATGGGCTGGATCCTACTGCTTGAACCTCTGTCTTCCACTCCAAGCATGCACCTCTCGGGCACCTGGGGACTGCTGTGGACAGCTGTTCTGCCAGTCTTTAGCTGCTGTTGTGCAGCATGGTTGTCTGAGCAGAGCTTCACATAGGTCTACAAGAAGAAGAAAGCTTGGGAAGAGTTAGGGCTGGTCACTATGTGAAATGCTAGTAGTGAGGGAAGTCCTGGCTCAGGTGAGCAGGCAGGGGTGGTGTGCCTGTACCATGTGTAAGATGTAGCTGTTCCAAGGGAAAATCGTTTTAGCTGCTCTGGCTTCTGGCCACAGGGAAAGCATTTGAAGTCCAGAGAACTAGAAGTGTGCTGCTTGTGAGGCACATTCTCCACAGGACATGCAATGTAAACTTTGTTTTGTGGTCTATGTTGCAGAGACTGGTGGGGAGGGCGTCGCCAGCTCCTGGGATTGCAGGTCAAGGAAGGTGATTGCAGAGCCTGTGAGACAAGGGGGAAGGAGGCTCGATAACAGATTTCAAATATGCTGGAGGGAGAGGGGACGTATTCATGTACTAGTAACAGACAGGGTGGGATTTAGGTTAGGTATTGGGAAGTGCTTACTGATGAAAAAGCCATGGGAGCACAGCTTGTGTGGCTGGTGGGGTGACAGTGAAAGGTTAACAGCCTCTCTGCCCTCAGGTCTGGAGAGAATAGGACAACCATGCACAAGTGTTACACCTTCCTCATCTTCATGGTCTTGCTGCTGCCGTCGCTGGGCCTGAGCAGGTAGGGGTTGTGGCAAAGGAAGGCAAGTAGAGATGTGGAGCACAGGGAGGGTTGAGGTGCACTCCTGATTGTTCTCTTATTTATACAACATCTTTCCCTCACTGCACTGATGGCCTGGCCACCATCTCCTTGGGAGACCGGTGTTTTAATTTTGGTTGAGGGAGAGCAGGCTAGACCATACGTGACTGGGTCTCTAGGACTTCATTGACTCAATCTGCAGACACATTGACATGTGCCATGGTGTTACAAATAATGCAGCAAAAGTCGGCCTGGTAGATGAGTACGTGTGAAAAGTCTGCTCGAGGTCTGCTGATGAAGGAGGCATTCTCCACTTCTGTGCTCAGTGTGCAATCCAAATTTTACACAAAACTAGTGAATTCCCCCTTTAAGCCAGTACTTGAGTAGGTTGCCCTGCTCAGCTGGGTGGGAGAGTGTGGGTACAGCAGTGCTCATCTGTTTGGGTGTATGCTTCAAATCTTCCTGCAGAGTTTATAGAATTGCCCTGTGGGAAACACTGATGCATCACCTGCCAGCCATTGGTGTGGTCTCTAGTGCTGAACAGGGGCCAAGGGAACTGTGTGAGGAAGAAAAAACTAGGGAGTGATTGTGGGACAGGGAACTCTTAACTGTGCTAGTTCATTCGTTACACATTGTGGGATCAGGGATCTTTAAGATCTTTAAGACCCTTCCAACCCAAGCCATTCTAGGATATTATTGTCTACAGCCCATCTAAATTCCATATTTGAGATACAACCCCTCAGTGGTGCTGTCAGGCAGCTCCTGAGACTAGACAAACCCTCTGATAGTGGCAGAACAATAGTCCCTCATCCCACTGGCTATGTGTTTGCAACACAGATTTAAAAAGCCTTGTTGCATGTAAACTTGCATCTTGGGCAGGTGAATGCTGTCAGAAGGTTTGCATTTTGACCATAAAGTGCTTCCTTCTGAGGAGTCAATCCCCCTGCTGTTGCCTGTGGAGCTCTGTACTCCACTACTTCCAGAGGATTGGATGGTTTCATATCAAAAAATCAGAATTGAGGAAAATGGGATTTGTTTCTCCTAAGAGATTTTTTAAAAGTCTTGTTGGAGGGTACCTCGTACCTAACCAGTTTCTTCTGTAAAGTCAGTCACCTGTTCCTTACATGGATGTTACGCCCAAACAGAGGAGAGAGGAAAAATATTGATAGGATCAGGGTAAAGGGATAAGAACACACATGAGTGGGAAGCTTTACATCCCTTTTTGAGTGTTGCACTGTTTTGTTCTATTTTTTTCCAGTGTCCAGTTTACATAATGGCTGGTGACACTCAAACAGGGAACAAAACAGTCTATGGTCAGAGCTTTGGATTCTTCTAGAGCAGCTTCTACATATTTGCCATGTGCATTTCTGTCTGTCGCTGCTTCTGATGGTTCATCTTTTCTTCTTGCCTTCTTCCCCCACAGCTTGGATGTATTTTTCCGCTGGTTGTTTGACAAAAAATTCCTTGCTGAGGCTGCTGTGCGATTTGAGTAAGTGGAGTTGAGCAGAAAGACTTTGTTTACAGTGGGAGGTGGTTCTTGTTGGCATCAAAAGGTACTGGGGGCTCCCAAATGCTGCCCTGCAAGGAGGGAGCACCTCTTGTATCCTGCTCTTGCTGCATCTTCCCAGGTGTGTGTTCCTGCCAGACAATGGGGCTTTCTTCGTCAACTACGTCATCGCCTCTGCCTTCATCGGGAATGCCATGGACCTGCTGCGCATCCCTGGTTTGCTCATGTACATGATACGCCTCTGCCTGGCCCGCTCGGCGGCCGAGCGGAGGAACGTCAAACGAGTATGTAGCGGGACTGAGGGGATGGGTTGTGGCCTGCACCCAGGGAGGGGAGTGCTGCAGTGGGGCTCACCCAGTGCTGTGTGTAGAGCTGGGTGTGTTGCACATGCCCACTCAGCTGTCAGGGTCCTCCTGCTGATGGGTCTCCATTCCCTCCTGCAGCACCAGGCCTACGAGTTCCAGTTTGGGGCTGCTTACGCCTGGATGATGTGTGTCTTCACTGTAGTCATGACATACAGCATCACCTGCCCCATCATCGTCCCTTTTGGTAAGCGATACCCCTCCTCCTCCCTGTGTCAGAGATGGAGGGGAGGCAAGAAGGCTGATGTGGGGGAGATGTTCCCTCTCAGCCTTGGAAAGCAGCTGATGCCCCACTCATCTTCTTCCCCTTCTCCCAGGGCTCATGTACATGCTGCTTAAGCACCTGGTGGACCGATACAACCTGTATTATGCTTACTTGCCTGCCAAGCTGGACAAGAAGATCCATTCAGGGGCTGTGAATCAGGTAGTGGCAGCCCCCATCCTCTGCCTCTTCTGGCTTCTCTTCTTCTCCACCGTGCGCACAGGTGAGCACTGGGCTGGGATGCCAGCCCTTAGCCTACTACTGAGCCAGTTCCCTGGCCAGGCTCTGATCCTGGCAGCCTCTAGCCATGGAGCACGGTCACAATCCTTTTGACACCGCCACTTTGGTTTTCCTTTGCCCCAGGATTCCTGGCCCCCACTTCCATGTTCACCTTTGTGGTCCTCGTGATCACCATTGTGATCTGCCTGTGTCACGTCTGCTTTGGGCACTTCAAATACCTCAGCGCTCACAACTACAAGGTGAGGCGGAATGGTGGGTGCAGGACCCTTCTCCTTGGTAGCACAGCTCAACCACAAAGCAGCAGGGGCTCTGGGGGGTCCCAGCCTGCTGTTCAGCAGAGCCTGTCAACCCTGGCTTCACAGAAGGGATAGTCCCAAGGCTGTCCCTGCTGCCTGTATGCTGCTCCTGAGGCGGGACAGCAAGTGTGTTGCCGTGGCAGTCTCAATTTCTCCTTTTCTCTCCAGATTGACCACACAGAAGTGGATGCCATGGACAACAGGCAGAATGGGAGACCTGCCACCAATCTGCCGGCTCCCAAATCAGCTGTGAGTCACTGTCCCCATCTCTGTGCCCTGGCACACTCCTTACCTGAGTTTGGAAAGGGGGAGGTAACTCCCTGTCTGAGTACCTCACTCCTCACTTCTCATTTTTCTGAGTCAGCACCTGGATCCTCCCAGTGAGGGTGGGAGGCAACTGTTGGGCACTGTGCCACTCACCTGCTCTGGGTGATGAATTGTAACCCCCACACACACACCTCTTTCCCACTGCTCCTCAGATGCTGTGCATTTACTTTCCACCTCTCTTTCGGCTGGGACAGTGAATCCAGCCGGGTCAGTCTCCCTTCTCATTCTGCATCTTTGCACGCTTGCACGCCAGCAGAGGCTGTCACCCACCAGGCTTGTCGTAGCACCAACACAAAGGGGTCTCTGTGGACACTTGAAGGCCATGGAAGTGCTTTCGGGACTCTTCTCTCCCCTTTCCAACATTCTGAGACCACAGAGTCGGTTTTGTGAACTTCACCTTGGCTCACTGGCTCACTCCAACTGCTTCCTTCCACACGGTTTTTGTAGTGGGGGTCTACATAGGGCTGCAGAGATGGGGTAAAGCAGAGCCTCCTGCTTCCTCAGGAGAGCAGGGCTGGGATGTGCACATCTAATCTAGTCCTTCCTAGTCTCCAGACACCCAAGGGCAGCAACATTTTGCCAAAAGGAGAATCCCTGTAAGAGGCAGGCATAGCCTTAGAGGACACATCTACTAGGAAAAAAGGCACTGCAGTCCTCCAGTTCACGTGGGCTCCAAAGAGACTGAGAAGCCACATTCTTTCCCAGCCCAGGCGCCCTGTTGCAGAATGCTGGGGTTTGAAACACATCGAGTGTTTCAGGGCCAAGCCCCACTCTTACCCCTCTCCTGGTACATTCCATGGGGTCTGGACCCTTCCTTGCCCTCCCAGCATATCCCCACGCTCAGCCTCATGCATGGTGCTTAGTGTGTTGTGCTCTGCTTCCTGGAGAAGTTCCCTAGACTCACATGTGTTTCTGCTCTCTCCCCACCCCTTGGCTGCCCCATGCCTGGCCCTGACAGAAGTACATCGCCCAAGTGCTGCAGGACTCCTCGCCGGAGGGCGAAGCAACAGAGTCGGAGGAGCAGGGATCGCAGGATGAGGAGCTCATCAATGCAGATGGCATGAATGACACAGATTTCCAGTCGTGTGAGGACAGCCTGATAGAGAATGAGATCCACCAGTAGGGACCTCGAAGGGCGGGAGGGGAAGGAGGCCCAGGAGCAGGGCAGGCTGTGCGCACGGAGACCTGGGAAGAGGCACCCGAGGGTGCTGGCTACTGCCCTCGCCCTCCCGCCCCCCAGGGCCGCTGCCTTCAGTGAGGGCAGGGGCCCTGCTGCAAGCTCTCCATCTCCCTGCCCCTCCACCCCTGCGCCAGCCCGGCTGCTCGGCAGGCATGCTCTTTACTAGCTACCTTCTTCAACCCATCCCTGGACCCCAGAACCCCAGAGGCTGGGGAGGCGGGGGGACCGTAACCTCCGTGGTGCTGCCCTGGACCTGCAGGGAGGAGGAGAGCTGGGTGCTTTGTGGGAAGGGGCATAAGGGGAACATTTGGGGTCTTCTGAGCAGGCAACTTTATCCCCTGTCCTCCTGGTGAGAAACACTAATAATTTATTAGATTTACAGGAAGATGATAAATGAAAAACTTCGGTCAGTCTGTTGGAAACCCCACCCAGGGTGGGGTTGGTTTTTGTTGCACCTTCTCCCTGTGCCTGCGTGTGCCCTTTCTCAACCGCTTTCAGCATCCAGTTGGTGCAGCATCCCAGGAGCTGGTCCAGGCCCAGGGGTGGTGACAGGCTTCCCCCTCACCACAGGGGTGGTGACGGTGACAGCCTGGCTTCGTGGTCAAGGGTGGCATCATGCCGGGGAAGGGGCACTGAGCTAGACAGGCCCTCGCAGAGTGAGGGGTGCTGAGGGCATTTCATGTGGGCAGGAGGAGGCACAGGCAGCCTCTCCCCCAGGGTCCTGTTCCCTCCTCCCCCAGGGGCACAGGCAGGGGTTTGCAGCATCATTTAAAGTGGCATTTTTC
Source organism: Corvus cornix cornix (assembly GCF_000738735.6). Lineage (NCBI taxonomy): Eukaryota > Metazoa > Chordata > Aves > Passeriformes > Corvidae > Corvus > Corvus cornix. Next base: position 31,211,606 of record NC_047056.1, on the reverse strand, counting down.
TTTGCACATTTTACTCCCCTTTCAAACAAATCAACCTCTGACCCCCATGTGGTACTGCAGCCCCCCTTTTGCTGCCCTGTGTCTGCACAGCAGGGTCAGGCTTGGGGGTGGGGGGCTGTGTGGGGGTCTCCTGGGTGCTAGGGAGAGGGGAGAAAGGGTCTCAGGCTACAGGCCCTCAACACCCTGCAAGATGAGCACTGCCTGGTTGCAGTGAGGCCCTATGGGCTTCCTTCCCTGAGCTACTGCAGGGTCTTCCCCCAGCTGAGGTGGTCAGAGAGAGAGGGAGCCCTGGGAGAGCAGCCCCTAGGAGCCCTCTCCAACCAAGACCACCATCTTCAGGAGCACAAAAGCCTCATGGGGCTATGCTGACTTTGTTCACCTGCCCTGACTGGTGTAGGCTCCCCTGCTATCACCCAGCCTGAGAGGGGGGTTGTTCCTCTCCTACCTCTTGCCCTTGCCCCCTCCCTGTTGATAGCTGTGTCCCAGAGGCAGGCAGGGAACTGGATGGGTGGAAAAAGTGGACTGGAGCCCCTGGCACATGGATGAAGGGCTGACCCTGTTTAAAGACACTTTGTGAGGAGGCTTCTGGTCAGTATCAGTTGCCCTCAATTGCTTCCCCCCTCCCCTTGTGTAAAATGTAAAGGAAAATAATAAATCCCTCTGCTATTTAGCTATATTTATTTCCCTCAAACCCTGCCACCATCCTGTTTGGTGCTCATTGCGGACACTATCACCTTCCCTTTGCCTGTCATCTGTGGGTGCTGCAGCAGCTCCCTGGGGCTGTGCCCTCTGGGGCCGGGTGAAAGGGGGGACAGTCATTTACCTTTTCCATCACCCATGCTGGCCCTGGAGCTCCAAGCACTTTAACAGACCAGAACAAGTGAAGTGTCAGCCCTGCCCACCTCAGCTGCTGGGAACAGTGGTCACATCTTATGGCTTTTCTCCCCTGTGCCTCCCACTAGAGGAAGGGGGCCAGACCCACAAAGAGCAGGTGGGGGCCTGCTCCAGGGAGGACATAGCTGACTTTCCTGTACACCTCCTCTATAGGAATCCCAGGCCTGGAGAAAAGGGTGGAAGGAAAAATGTGGGTGTTCAGTGCATGGGGAGGGCAGGCCACCCCAGCTTCCAGGGCTCGGCTGGGGCTGGAGCACACATGGCTGTGAAGGTGCATGGTGAGAGTTGCCCTTCCCTTCCAGGTAGCGGCCAGGAATGAAATGAGCCTGTGAGCTGAGAGTTCCCAGTCCACTCTCAGGCTGGGGTGGGAGGAATGTTGATCCTTCTTCCCTGTTCTCACACCCACCTACTGCCCTTGCTCCTGGTCCAGCAGGTGGGCTGGGATACTATGGTCTCTGTAGGTACGGCCATGCTCTGGGGCTGCCTCTGCGGCTGTCAGGGCCCTGCCCACAGAGAGCTGTGTGTTCTGAGTGGCACTGTCTGTGTAGAGATGTGTATAATACCCTGTATATATTTGTGTACAAAAGAAAAAAGGAAAAAAAGGAGCTATTGTTCTTGCAGTCTTTTCTTTGTGAAGTGTGCTGGGGGCTGGGACCTGGGAGGAGAGGACCCCAGCTGCTGCAGGGCTGCAGGAGCATGCGTGGTGCAAAAGGAGGAGTGGGGAGTCGTGATTGAGCACAAGCCCTGCCCTGCTGCCAGGAGCTCAGCCATGGCTCACAGGCTCTCCCAGCATGAATGGCTTTCCCTCTGACTTATAGAGGCATCAGAGACTTTGCTGCTAAGAGATAAGATGGGGAGCTGCGTGCACTGAGGCTGGGATAGAGGAAGATGGTTTGGGAATGATGTGGTAGGGGAGTTTCACTGGTAGCCTCATGCCAGATGTCAGCCCACCCCTACTGTTCCAACAGCAAGTTACATAGCCACTCCTGCCATATCCATTCAAAACCTGGACCCCTGCTTTGGGTGGACAAGCAGTGAGGGGTGCTAGACCCTTGGAGCACAGAGGAGCACTTTCCCAACACACGATGCTGCTCATTCATCAGCCAGCCGCTGAGTGCTGGGGCAGCCAGCAAAAGCAGCCAGCCCCCAGGATGCTCCCTGCCGCTCTGTGCAGGCTGGAGCTGGCATGCTTCCCGGGAGACTGCTGTATGCTATGTTCCTTATGTTGTGCACAGTGGCCGTTGCTCGGAGGATGGCACAATGGAGCGGCAAGGCCTGGCGTGGGCTGCTGGGAGACGGACAAATGACTCCAGCTCTGTCCCTGCCTCAGCAGGGGACAAAAGATGCCCCGGCCCCGTAGCCAAAGGGCAGGGAAGAGGCAATGCCTGAGAACAAAGAAGACTGAAAGAAGAACCATGCCTGCTGCCAAGTCCCTGCAGCAATCACTGCAAAGGAAAGCTTGAGAGAAGGAAACAAGGAAATTGCACAGGGATTTTGCAGGTGTTTTAGGGAAACTGCTTCTGCGCCTAGGGGGAAGGACACGGGACAGCCTTTGTCACAGGATTATTGAGGAGTTATCTCCTGCCCCAGGAGAGTCTGTGAAAGCAGCTTTGGAGGCCACTGAAGGGTAATAAGGCAGGAGCTGAACAGGACAATGGGGTCACAAGGATGGGCACAAACCCAAAGCAGGAACAAGCCCTGGCACTATAGGCCTCTTACTCTTTGAAAGCACAGTGCTGCCTGCAGTTCTGTGCAGAGCTAAATAATGACCCCAGCAGAGACCCCCTTATGCTTTCAGCCTGTGGCAAGCCTGGCTGGGAAAAAGATGGAGCAGCCCTTGCAACAACCCAGAGCAGGGCACCCCCAGGCCTCCCTCTGCACTAGGGGGGGCAGAACAAGTTGCCTGTAAGAGAGTCCCCTATATAGGGATAGGGCAGTTCTAGTGGGTGCTGGCCAGGACTGGACTGGTCCCTTGTGGGTGCAGCAGCAGGACCATGCTACAGCTGGTTTTAAATGTTTGGGTTGCCCTTCCCTTAGGCAAGGGACACAGCTCCTGGCTCCAATGTGCAACTTGCTCCCTGCTTAGGATGGATTTACCCCCTTGGGGTAAGGTGGGGTGAGGTGGAAAGCAGGTGCCCTGTGCGGCCTAGGCTCCCGCAGGCTCAATGCCAGCTGCTGCAGGGAGGCTGTATGGGCACAGCCTCCCCAGCTGCAAACAGGCACCAGGGAAGGAGGAGCCCCAGGGTTGGTGACGCCCATTAGGATCATCCTTTTCAGCCCTGGCACCAGAAGAATGGCAATACAGAGCTTCTTTCCTGGGACAGGGATGAGCTGAGCTGAACTGCTCATGCCAGGCCAAGCCACGGCAGATATGCTGGGCTAAGCCACACCAGGCCAAGCTGTGCCAATCCATGCTGAACCATGCTATGCCAGGCAAAGCCATGTTGAACCACGAAGGGCTCCACGGTACGGTGCGAAGCCGTGCTGTGGCCATGCCCACTGGTAACAGTACCACCCAGCATAGCTGCAGCGTGAATCACGGAGGGCATGCTGGGGCAGCCCCGATGTGGCTGTGGAAAGCCCCGGGGCAGTGGGATCTGCCCGGAGAGGGCCCTGCTGGCACCCAGCAGCGAGGGGCAGCTGGGAGGTGGGGTGCCAGCCGGGGCACGCAGAGAGGCCGGGGCAGCTGCTGGCAGCGTTGTTGACCGTGGCCGCGGGGACCACCGCACTCAGTCGTGGCAGCAGAAGGTCAACAAGTTCCGGGGACAAAGTGCAGTACAGAGCTTCACCCAGCTAAGCTAGGGTGCCGGCAGTGTGGAGCAGTCACCCGCAAACCCATTCCTAGGGGAAAGTTGCTTCCTCTTTTCCTTCCAGCCCCGGTTTCCGTGGGCACCCAACCCTTTCCTCAGAACAATGGTGGAAGGAGTACGCCCATCCCGGCGGTACCCCTCCATCCCTGGGAGCTGGGAGAGGGTGTCAGCAGACAGAACCTCACCAGCAGTCCCGATCAATCCCCTCCCAGTGTCTGCAAGCAGTCACTGCTCCTTTAATTCCCCCTCCCACTGCCCTCCCGCCTTTGCTCGCACATCCTGCCCGCCGAAACTCCACCTTCCGCGGGGCTGTACCGAGCCGGGCTGGGCTGGGCTGGGCCGGGCCGAGCCGAAGCGGGCAGGGCGGTGGCGGCAGCAGCTTCCGTAAGTCCATCCCCCCCATCCTCACCCTTATCCGACCCCCAGCATGGGGTTAAGCACCGGGGGGGAGCCCGCCGCCGGGCGGGCAGGGCTGCAGGTCCGTTCCGTCTCCCCCTCCCCGGCTGCTTCCTCTGTTCTCTAAGCTTATCCAGGCTTGCCTATCCCTCCCATCCCCTTTCTGTTAGCAGGGATTTTTGCATTAGGTAACGCATCCGCAGAGACCCAGAGGCTTCTCAGTCGGGGCGGCGAGTAAGCTGTATAGCTCAGCCTCCCGGGATGCGCTGCCGACCCCAAAGCCAAGCCCGTATCCCGTCAAAGGGACGGGGTAACATAAAGAGGAGCCTGCGGGAAACGAGGGTTTTTGTCATCCGGAAGGCTGGAAAGGGCCTGAGAACTGCTTGAGCACTGTGGGATGCCATGGGCGGCTGTGGCGTCCTGCCCCGAGCTGAGTATGCGGCAGGATACAGTGTGTCAGGGCTGATTTTGGGGAAGGGAACTCCCTACTTCCGTTGATCTTCAAGCACAGCTGGCAAACCTGAGGTCTGCAAAGATTTTTGGCTGGACTTCAACAATGATGCTGCCGTAGGGTTTTGCAGTATGCGCAAAAGGGCACAAGGTGTCAGGGACCCTGCAGGAACCAGTGTGACTTTTTGCTCCCACCTGGGAGGGATCAGAGGTGCCTCGAGTACTGGAAAGCATCATATTGCAGTTGGGTGTCACTCGTGGTGGAAAAGTGCCCTGGGGGCTTGGCTTGTCTCATCACACCCCTTCCTCCTCCGTGGAGGACCTGCAGTGTCTGTCAGCATCAACCTGGGGAGGTGTCAGCAGCTGACCCCATTGCTTTAAAGACCCATGTGGTTCCTCTCCCATTCTGGGGTCTGAAATGCTTTTCTTTGCTCTGCGCTTGCGTGACCTCCGTCTGCCACTGAGCACAGCCTTCCTGAGTATTTTGAGCCACAGAGCTAAGAATAACTCATACGGTGCCTGTGTCTGCACACAGCTCCCCATGTCCGCAGCCATGGCCGGTGCCGGTAGGTAGGGTGGGAAAGGGTGCAGGGAACCTGTCAGGGGCTACAGGCAGGGGAAGTTTCATGGCCATTGTCAGGCTGTGCTGGGGAGTTTGGGAAGTGGGAGGTGGAGGCAGTGTGGGCAGCTGTACTTGGGATTCCTCCTCCCTCAGGCCCCCCTATGTTCTGGGCAGTGTCTGGGACTGGAGGAGCCATCCTGCCAGCTCTGCAGGCACCGAGTGCTTTGCCACTGGGAGAGACTGCCAGGGCTGCAGGAGTTGTTGGAGGACCTCCATAGATTTGGGACCACCACAGAGGAGAGAAGGGCTGGCGCTGCCCTGGAGAAGGATAGTGGGTTTAGAGCATCCCAGAGCAGGCAGAGTAATGGGGAAGAGTAGATTTTTCTTCTGAAAAGCTTCTGGCTAGGACAGCCACATGGGTTAGCAGCCAAGTTTATGCCCTCTGCATCTGCCAAGAGCTTGCACCCGTCTCACTGTTGCCTGCCTTCCCTCTGGCTATCACAGCACTTCAGGACAAGGAAAGCAGCCTCTCTGGAGCCAGGCTGCACCCTGCTCCCCTGGGATAGGGTGCTGCAGAGGGAGCGGGCCAGCACTGGCATTCGAGTTTGCTGCTCTGAGAGAGTTGCTGGCTCCTGGCTTATTTACCCAAGGACTACTCCACTCTCTCACATGGAGAAACTTCTGAACTATTCGGCACCAGCCCTGCCAAGCAAGAGCTGAGATGGCTGGGGAGTGGGGCAGGGTGAGCCGCAGGTGCCAGTGGGCTAATGGTGGTGGCACCTGCCCCATGGCCCTGCTGCAGGTGACACTGCTTGCATGGAGGCTTGGACCACATGGCCCCAGAGCCCCGTCCAGCCTGAGCGGTGCAGTGGGTGTGAGTGCTGGCTGCTGCCATGGTGTTGGGCAGGGCTGAGGGCAGCTGGACGGCGGGAGGGCAGCTCGGACTTGCCCACCGCAGCGGACGCGGTGGGGCAGGGCTGCGGGGCCAGACATTCCTGGCAGCTGTGCCATGCTGGTTCGAAGCTCCTGGCCGTGCTGCTGGTCAAACCCCCGGGAGGATGGCCGGGGCGGGGAAAGGTGCGGGGTGCGGGCTCTGCGGTGTCTGTCCTGCCCCGCTCTCCTGGTGCCGGTGTGCCCCGCTGCACTCCGTAACCCCTGCCCAGTGTCTCCCAGCAGGCTGCTCCACTGGCACTCGACGAGACTTGAGTCATCCTCCCTGTGTGTGCGTGTGCTGTCCCGCCTCTCCCTTCCCTGTCCTTCTCTGGCCCCATAGCTAGAGCTATCTGCCCCCGCTGGGCTCCTCCCTACCCGGCCCTATTGACTCAGTACTCAGGAAGCCGGGGCGGCTTTCGGGGAAGAGGGAAAAGAAGAGGGAGAGGCCCCGGGGGGTGGGAGAAGCTGAAGCGGGCTGAAGCGGGTGAGGAGGAGCCGGGACAAGGAAAGAACCCGGAAAACTACGCCGGGAGGAGAGGCTGACGGGGTTGGAAAGCGTCTGAAATTCCTCCGGGCACAGCCTTTTGGCGTAGCGGGGACGGGACAGGACCCATGACCTAGGTGCTGGGGGGTTGCCTCCTCCCAGCCAGCCGTCAATGCTGGTTTGCCCTCTCGGTGTCCCCTAAAGACAGCACGGCTGCGACGGCCAGGATGTAGGACAGGGCTCAGAACGGGGCTGCTGCTGGGGATGGGGTCTGGGAGGTTCTCCTGATGTGTGTGCCCACCTCTGTGTGTCACTGGGCTCACTCCACCAGGCCAGTGCTGCTGCAGAAGGTCCCTGCTATGGGAGTGGTGGGGAATTGGGGATTCAGCCTCCAAGCCTGGCTCTGTGTGATGGCTGATATCCCCGGAGGGCAGAGCCAGGTAGCGGGCCCTGCCTCAGCCTGGCCATGCCTGTTCTGTTGCAGGGAGCGGAGCTGAAGGTAGCAGTGCTGGTGCCCGGCTATGATGCCCTTTGGTGGGATGGCTGCTCGTGTGCAGAGAGACCGCCTGAGAGCCGAGGGGCTTGGCCAGCACAACAACGCCATCAAGTACCTCAGCCAGGACTATGAGGCCCTCAAGCAGCAGTGCATTGAGAGTGGCACCCTCTTCAGGGATCCCCAGTTCCCAGCTGGCCCCTCTGCCCTCGGATTCAAGGAGCTGGGGCCACACTCCAGTAAGACGCGGGGAGTAGAGTGGAAGCGTCCGTCGGTAAGTGCTGGGCTTGCTTCTTCTCAGATTGGGCTGGCATCCCTGCCTTGCACATCCGCACTGATGTGGTCTGCTGAGCTGCAGACTGGCCCTGGCTGGCACCCCTCAGGGCTCAAAGTCCCTGGAATGTTGCAGAGCCACTTTCCCAAGGGGCCAGGGCCATTCCCCATGAGTGTCTGCTCAGAAAAGCATTGTGTTTAGCAGGCACTGCTTTCTCTGGGCAGCAGACTGTGGGCTTCAAAATAGGTGGGTTGTGTTGCTGTTTCTAGGTGTCATGGCATGGATGTGTCACCCTCAGTAACTGGGGCTTTTGAGAGTGCATAACCCCTGGTGCCATGAGGGCAAGGGGAATGTCATCCAGCCATGTGTTCCCATGGCTACAGCAGAAGATCTTGCCCTGACTTACCATGATGGCCCTGGGGTTGCAGTCAAGCAGCCATCCCTAGCAGAGGGCAGGTGGGGTGCATCTTGCAGGGACCATATACCGTTTCTCTCGAGTCAGAGCTGCAGTGGGTGCCAGCCCTGCTAATGCCCAGGCCCTGCCAAGATCCAGCACCAGCATCTGATTCTGTCCTTCTGCAGGAATTAGTGGATGACCCTCAGTTCATCGTTGGCGGTGCCACCCGGACGGACATCTGCCAGGGGGCTCTGGGTACGTGTTGAAGCTTTGTCCCTGGACCTTGGTACAGACAGTAGTGACTGGGGAGGGTTGGGTGGCTGGCCCTTTCCATTTGGTGAGGTGGAAACTGCAAGTCAGAGGTCATCCTGTTCCTCCTGGCAGCTCTAGGTTAAGGTTCCACGGAAATTAGTTGATGTGTGCACAATTTGACCATGCCGAGATCAGGGGAGATTCTGGGTGCATCTATACCTGACAACAATGCCAGGAGCTGCTCCAAAGAGCTCCCTGCTTGGTAAATGGTGAGGGATGGCAGCTGCATGACAGTAACAAACTGAGGTGGTGGTGGTGGTGACAAAGTGCTTGCCAAGCAATGTGGTGTGGCAGAAGGGAATCGAGAGGTGTACAAGTGATGATTTGTCATTTCTCCAGGGGTGTCTCCCAAGGCAAAGGCACTGAGACAAGGAGAAAAGTGTTAATGGGCTGGGTAGGCTGGAAGAGTTGAATCACAGCTGGGATTTTGTGGTCATCAGAAACAGATCTTGGTACCACAGAGAGTGTTGCCCTGATTGGGAGCAAGTAGGGCACTTGATGGGGAGTACTGTATACCTTAGCACATACAGCATGCTGTTTTCAGGGCTGACTACATTTAATATATCCAGTAATTAGGACAGACCTGAGGTGGCAACTGGAGTGCATAACAGCCTGAAGTACTGTGGTAGTGTTCACTTGGTCATTAAAAACTCTGAAATGGCATTTTGTCAAACCACAGCCCAGTTACATATTACCCAGGCTCAAGGCTAAGGTGTGAAAGGCTTCAAAGGCAAAAGAGAAAAGGAAATCAAGGCAAAGAATTTAAAGCACAGTGCTGGCCTGGAGCAGCACTTGTGGTTAAGATCACTCGGAAAAGTGAGGTGGTGCTGCTTGCAATTTGAGAAGCGGGGGCAGCAGCATTAAACTGCTTGCTTGATAAAATGGCCTTTTTACATGCAAAGTGTAATTCTGGTGCAGAACTTGCTGTCTGAGATATGGAGGGCAGTCATATGAATGAGTTCCAGGAGGGTCTAGATAAATGGCTGCAGGAGGGGGCTGTTGGTGCTGACTGTGTGTGGTGTCCTGGGCACAGGCTCCAGGTGAGGGAGGATCGTTCCCTGTTGCCTTGAGCTAATACTTCTCTCTGTGGGCAGGCTGAGCAAGCTTGGATCCCTGAGTTCTGCTTGCTGGACCTTCTCTGGTTTTTCCATGGACTTTCTGAGCTGGGGAGCCCCAAACATTTGCAAGGAGAGCACACTGTGGGCTCCTAAACATCCATCACCTACCCTCCCAGCTAGGAAGGTGATGGGTACCAGCTTCCTCTCCTTCCCCAGGTGACTGCTGGCTGCTGGCTGCCATTGGCTCCCTCACACTCAACGAGGAGCTCCTGCACCGCGTGGTGCCCCACGGACAGAGTTTCCAGGAGGACTATGCTGGCATCTTTCACTTCCAGGTGGGCTGGGAGCTCCTGGCCCTCCACAGGTGGTGGGCTGCAGCAGAAGTGAGGGTGGTGGGTTGAGGCCATCCCTCTGGGTAGGGATGAGCAAGCCATGTGGTGTTCTGACCTCACCCCGCTCTCTCCTTACTCCCCAGATCTGGCAGTTTGGTGAGTGGGTGGATGTGGTGGTGGATGACCAGCTGCCCACCAAGGATGGGGAACTTCTGTTTGTCCACTCGGCAGAGTGCACCGAGTTCTGGAGTGCTCTGCTGGAGAAGGCCTATGCCAAGTGGGTACCCCCGTGGTGGGCATGTGGGCGGGTGGGGGGCAGGGCACTCACTGTGCAGGGCAGAGGGAAGGGAGTCTCCTCTGTCTCTGTCCCTGCTTGTGCTGGGTGGCTGGGCAGCAGCAGTGTGCTACCTCCTTGTCTCCTCACGCACCCCTCAGGCTGAATGGCTGCTACGAGTCGCTCTCGGGGGGCAGCACCACCGAGGGCTTTGAGGACTTCACGGGCGGCGTGGCAGAGATGTACGACCTGAAGCGGCCACCGCGCAACATGGGCCACATCATCCGCAAGGCGCTGGAGAGGGGGTCCCTGCTGGGCTGCTCCATCGACGTAAGTGGTGTGCCGGGACCAGCGGGGCTCAGCTGGCCAAAGTGAGGCCTCACAGCCCAGGGCTGTATCAGCAGCCCCCTCGCTGGGACACTGCATGGGAGGTTACTTCCTTTCCCTCTTCCACAGCACCCTTTCCAGAGGCAGTGTGGCAGCCCTGTGGCACAACACGTGGTGCTGCAGCCCAGTTGCTGTGAATGGGCTCCTTTGGATGGAGCGGGGCTGTTCATCTCAAGTGCAGGACAAGGGACTGCCCATGACTCTGGCCATGTCTTGCATCAGCAAATTACCTGGAGCATGGTTTTTAAATTCTGAAGTTTGGGTGGTTCCCTGATGGATCGTCGGGGTTCTGTGCTAGGGAAATTGTCTTTAAATTGTCCACAGCCAGCAGCCTTTGAGCACAGGGAGCTGCTACCTGCTACTTCTCTTGGCTGGAGCAGTGCAAATCAAGAGTTCTCCACACATGGAGGGAAGGGGTAGGGATAGGACTACATTAATTCAATCCTATTGACTTGAGCATTACACATTCTCCTCAGATCACAAGTGCCTTCGATATGGAAGCAGTGACCTTCAAGAAGCTGGTGAAGGGCCATGCCTATTCTGTCACAGCCTTCAGAGATGTGAGTCACCTAGATTAGACTTTAATTCCTTAGCAGTTACAGCCTGAACAGTGGCATGGGCTCCACCTCCTGTGTCTGGTGTCTGGCAGGTGAACTACCGGGGTCAGCCGGAACAACTCATCCGCATCAGGAACCCCTGGGGTCAGGTGGAGTGGACTGGAGCCTGGAGTGATGGGTAAGCAGGACAGGAGGGACGGCAGTCTCGCTCTGTCAGGCCAGCAAGCGCTGCGCACACAGCAGTCGGGCACAGGGCACTGCGGAGGGGAAGCTCACAGTGTGCCGTGCCCTTCGCATCAGAAAGAGCGGAGTTGAGGGCCAGCTCTGAACTGCTCTCAGTGCCCCTTCAGGAGTCCCTATCTAATTGTCTCTCTCCTACTTCTCCAGCTCCTCTGAGTGGAACAACATTGACCCCGACGAGAGGGAAGAGCTGCAGCTGAAGATGGAGGATGGAGAGTTCTGGTGAGTGCCAGAGCAAAGTGCTGCTCTATTTCAGCAGCCAGTCTGGGAATGAGCAGAGGAGCTGGGGAGAGATCCTGCTATCATGCTTCACCTGAAGCACATGACCTGCCTTTATGAGCTGGCTTTCCAGCACTGGAGAGCTTGCCAGTGTTTCCTCATCTGATCTAGTTAATAATTTTCCTCCCTTGAAGGAAATTTAGGCCAACTAAATGCAAAATAAACATCCTTTCTTACCCAAAGCCAGCACTAGGCTTTAAATAAGCTATAAGTGTTTAGGGTAAAAGATTTTACTGTCACTTAATTCTCCTAAAATGCTAGCTGGGTCCAGAGCTGCTTGCGCTCTCCTCCCTCCCCACAGCAGTGCCCTGGCCTCAGCCCCTACCTGCCTCCCACAGGATGTCTTTCCGGGACTTCATGAGGGAGTTCTCCAGGCTGGAGATCTGCAACCTGACCCCCGATGCCCTCACCAAGGACGAGCTCAGCAGATGGCACACGCAGGTGTTCGAGGGCACGTGGCGCCGGGGGAGCACTGCTGGGGGCTGCAGGAATCACCCAGGTACCTCTGGCCTCCACATCCGTGCTCTTGGCAGCTTGATGAAACTAGGTATCTCATCCACACATCCCCTTCCTCCCAGCCACATTCTGGATCAACCCCCAGTTTAAGATCAAGTTGCTGGAAGAAGATGATGACCCTGGGGACGATGAGGTGGCCTGCAGCTTCCTGGTGGCTCTGATGCAGAAGCACCGTCGGCGGGAGCGGCGGGTGGGAGGTGACATGCACACCATCGGCTTTGCTGTCTACGAGGTAACCCCTGCCCGCCCCAAGGCTTCTTCCCTGGGACCGGCTCAGCCCTGCCAGTCCCGCCTCAACCCCAGCCCTCAAGGAAACCTTTTCCACCAGCTTTGGCCAGCTGTGGGCTAATGCCCCCATCCTGTGCTCCCTGCAGCTGTAAGGGATGGGGCAGGTACTGGGATTGTGATATTTTTTCCCCTTTTCCCTCTATCTGCAGGTTCCTGAGGAGGTACGTCCTGAGCTGTCAGAGCCTACACTGTCTTGGAGGGAAGCACAAGACTTGGCAAAAACGGGTTGATGCATCCAGTGGCATGGGATCTCCATGGCTAGGGTGCTAGTGGGTGCTGGGCACCCCCATGTGGGACAGTAGGGTGGCTCCTACTGGATGGGCAGGGCAGGGCTGTCCTACCTGATGGGGCTGACATTGGTCCCACCACTCCCTGTGGGTGCTTCCCATTGTGGTCCACAAGAACATTCCTTCCCCCAGGCCCAGGGCATGCAGAATGTGCACTTGAAGAAGGACTTCTTCCTGCGAAACCAGTCCCGGGCACGGTCGGAGACCTTCATCAACCTGCGGGAAGTGAGCAACCAGATCCGGCTGCCCCCGGGCGAGTACATCATTGTGCCCTCCACCTTCGAACCGCACAAGGAGGCCGACTTCGTCCTGCGCGTCTTCACCGAGAAGCAGTCGGACACGGCGTGAGTCCTGGCCTGGGAGGGACACCCCGTGTCTGTGAGCAGTGCGATGTTTCCCACTGCAGGCAGCCTGCTGGCTGGGGACCCTGCTCATCACTTCGTTTTCCCCTTTCTGCCCCAGGGAACTGGATGAGGAGATCTCAGCAGATCTGGCAGATGAGGTAGGAGCCGCCACTTTGGATCGGCTGGTGCTGAGGCTCCGGGACTTGGGAGGGGGAGCTACAGGCCGGGGGTGGCCGGCTGAGTCTGGGGTGTCACTGTGGCTGGAGAGGGGCTGGGGTGATGGGGATGTGGGAACTAACAAAGATGAGATGAACAAAGAAGAGCTTCCTTTCCAGTTGGCATTTACTGAGCCTGGGGAGGCAGGGCAGAGCCTGGGTTTGACCACTAACCTCTTCTTTCTGGTTTGCATCACCCCAGGAGGAAATAACTGAGGATGACATAGAGGACAGCTTCAAGAACATGTTCCAGCAGCTGGCAGGGGAGGTGGGTATGGCTGTGCCAAGCTCTGGAAGGCCCCCTGGGGAGGGGAGGAAAGGGAACAGGACCGAACCCCTGGCCGTGGGAGTTCCAGCCCACCCCGTGCTCACTCAGTCTCATCCTGCAGACAAGTCCATCTTTACTCAGCCCAGCTGCCTTCAGGGATGGTGTGATGGGTAGATTTGGGGAAGAGCATCCAGCTGTGACCAAAACTCTTCTGGGTGTGCCAGAAATGTAATGGCATCCTCATGTTTTGTGACTAAGGCAGAGATGTTTAGGCAGGAGGGGGACAATGGCCACAAGTGGGGTGGAGAGCAGGCAAGGGGTGATGCTAATGCTGATTCTGCTCCAGGACATGGAAATCAGTGTCTTTGAGCTTCGGACTATTCTGAACAGAGTCATCTCTAGACGTAAGCACTACTCTTCCCACCCCTTGCTCCCTGCAGCCCAGGCTTGCTCAGCAGGTTGGGTTTTGAGGCATGTGCTCAACCTCCTCCTTTCTCCTCAGACAAAGATCTGAAAACAGATGGGTTCAGCCTGGACTCCTGCCGCAACATGGTCAACCTGATGGATGTATCCTCTTGGTGCTGTGGGCTGGGGCCAGCTTTCCTGGTGCTCAGCCTGCTGGAAACAAGACTTCTCTGTTGGAGCTGGGGCTTGGCTCTCCCGCAGTGCCGAAGCTGTTCAACCGGTGGAGGAAAGGAAGGGGTCCTTATGGCTTCAGGGCTGCCTGCTCTATACTCTTTGGCTTTGGGAGCAAGTTTTTTTCAAAGGGCCATCACTTCCCCTGCTTGCTTGGGCCCTGGCTCTGCCACCAAAAGCCCAGCATGGTCCCATTCCATGCCTTCTACTTTCACCTCAAAGAAAAGCTTCACTTCCCATGGGCTCCCCAGCCTGATGTGCTGTTGTGCCACCCAGCCTTTGAGGCACTCCTGGAAGGGAACAAGGACTACTGGGCTTCTTGACCCCAAACCATCCTGTCCAGCTGTTGTGGATGAGAGGTGTCAAGTGACAAGAGCTATGGCTGGTGTCCTGCTTGCACAAGGACATGCAGCTGAGGGGTCAGGCAAGGAGCACCTCTGAGCCCTTCTCCAGCCTGGCCCTACAACTTCCCTTTTTGCTGCAGGCCAGCCCAGCTTCAGTCCAAGGACAGCACAGCAATGTGCTTCCTACAGCAGCAGCACGGCTGGCCCCAGGGAATGACATGGCAGCTAGTTCCCTTTCCTTGCTGGATTGCAGTCTCTTATTTTGCCGATGTTGCAGGATAGAGGGGAAGGTTGGAGGAAAAATTGGGCAGAGCAAGTGTGTCCAGGCTTTTCTTGCCTCAGGTGGCTGGGATCTGGGAGCTTTGCCTTTGCACCACCCCCTTTCCTGGCTGCTTTGACCTCCTTGACCCTCTGCTCCCCAGAAAGATGGCAGTGCCCGCCTTGGGCTGGTGGAGTTCCAGATCCTGTGGAACAAGATCCGGAGCTGGCTGGTGAGGAGGAGAGGGGGCATGGTGCACTGCACAGGGGTAGCCCCCCTCCTGGGGCAGCAAAGTGAGGGGACAGCCAGGGTGGAGGCCAAAGGAGAGTCTTCCCCTCATGTCCTCTGTGATGTTTTTGCAGACAATCTTCCGCCAGTACGACCTGGATAAGTCAGGCACCATGAGCTCCTATGAGATGCGCATGGCTCTAGAGTCAGCCGGTAGGTCTGGAGAAGGATGGGACTGGGCTGGAGGCTGGGGAGGGGGCTCCTGCTGTCAGAGTCCTGTTCCAAATAGCAGGAGAAGGGTGTAAGCAGCCTATATTGCATGCTTGAAGCCAACCTGTTGTAGTGAGATGTGGCCCATGTATGCACCAGGCTTTCTCCATCCCAGCTGTGCCAAGTGCTGGAGCCTCAGTTAGGGATGCATGCAAGATGGTCCCAGCATCTGTCCTCCTCTGACCTGCAGAATCCCATCCTGGCAAAGCAGAGGCCTGGGGTGGATCAGTGAGCTAACTAGTCATATATGGCTGCAGGGAGAGCATCCCCTCTTCCTATTGAGGCTGGACACAGTGCCCTTCCTTGGGTGGGTTGGTGGACCCTTTGTGTGGGTGTATGGACTTCCACAACTACACCCTGCTCTCCTGCCTCCCTGGGGGGCTGACTGCTCTCTGCCTTGCAGGTTTCAAGCTGAACAACAAGCTGCATCAGGTAGTGGTGGCCCGCTATGCAGACAGTGACATGGGCGTGGACTTTGACAACTTTGTCTGCTGCCTCCTGAAGCTGGAGACCATGTTCAGTGAGTGATGGCCCTGGGGCAGGGAGGGCAGGAACAGAAAGATGTGTTGCTCACCTTGTGCTTGTGTCCCTGCAGGGTTCTTCCGTAGCATGGACGCTGAAGGCACTGGCACTGCTGTCATGAACCTTTCTGAGGTGAGAGCTCAGCCCAGTGGAAGGTGGGGTGGGAAACAAGGGGACATGGCATTAAGGTGGATGGGGCACCTGGGGTGGGTGGTAGAAAGCCCTCCAGCCCCCTGGGTAGGGAAAGAACCCATAAAAGATCAAGATGAGTAAACAGAACCGCTGCAGGCTCTGTGTTTCTTGGAGGGCTGTTAAAACTGGCTCATGAGAACATGCCAAAAATGCACCCTGCTCATCCCTTCTCCCACTCCTTCCCAGTGGCTGCTGCTGACGATGTGTGGCTAGGAGTTACAACAGATCCGCTGCAGCTGGAACACCCCAATGGGCCAGGCCTACTCCAAGTGCTTCCCCTTGGATCCGTGGATACAGGATACTCTTCCCCCCTTGCTCCATCCCACACTGAGCCACCAGCCCTGCCTTCCGGCAAGCCTCACACCATCTTCTCCAGTGGACCAGGGGTCAAGGCAGGCAGGGGATTCCCTTCTCCTCTTCTGGGCTGGGCTTCTCTCCACTCCCCCTTTCTCCCCCTCACCCCAGAACAGGAGGAGGGCAAGCAGCATGGGGTACCTACGAATCCCTGCATGGTGGCAGGCTGGGGGCCAGCTGCAGAGCAGGGAGAGGCAGCTGCTGGGGCATGAGGGGGAGGACACTCGTATCGCTTGCTCTAGTGCTGACCCATCCCCTCCGGCACACGTTGCCTATCTCTACACCCACACCTGGAAGCATCAGCAGGTATTGCCTTGCTCAAGCAGCAGGTTCCTGAGGGAGCCAGAGTGGCCTTCTGGGAGGAGGAATGGTCATACTCGATTTCTTGAAGCCCTTGCACTGTACTTGTCACCACTAAACGCGACCAAAGCATGGAGCCTGCTGGCTCTTTCTGCGTGGCCTTCAACACATCCCTCCCACCTCCATGCCCCTGCCTATGCCCACCACGGGGTCAAGCCCTACAACTCAAGCACTGAATGTTTCGGGGCTCCTCCATCATGTGAACACATGACCCTGTAGCGCAGCAGCTGAAGCTCCTCTTTTCCACATGGGCACAGCGATGCCGTCACTGTCACAGCAGCCTGGCCTCCCCTCCCATCCCTGGGATCTCCTGGGACATCTGCTGCGCTTGGTCATGGCCCACAGCAGGGCTAGAGGCAATGCCTTCCTCCAGAGAGCAGGGTGTGGTGGTTTAGGGGGGGTCTTCAGCACACAGTTGGGTTTCTTCTCCCAGTCCCTCATCCTCCCACACTTACACTCTCCTCTTAGCTTGGGCTCCTTTGCCCAGTGCAGATGGACTCCAGTGCCAACATATTTGCACTTCTCAGTGCTACTCCATTCCCTTCCCCTTCTTCTGGGGTACTGGGGTGGCTCCAGCCTGGCAGTGGGTGAGGGCCCATCCCGTGCCCTGTAGAGGCAGGCAGGCAGTTTGCTTCCCCCAGACCCCTGTTGTCGCTGGAGGATGCACCCGCAGCAATAACCACTGCTGCCTGCCCGGCAGCTCTGCTTCCTCACCCTGCTCACTGTGCTCTCCAGGAATAAACAGATCTGTTAGACGTGTGGTCCGGGCGTGACGTGGGGTCTGCGTCCTCCCTCTGCTCACCATGGTCTGGTGCAGAGCCAAGCCCAGGTCATGCTGCTTGCCCAGCCTGGGGTACAGATGGAGCAGCACCACCAGGTGCAGGTCTTGCTGAGGGGCTGGAGATGTCCACATCTCCTAGACACCTTTGCACGGGTGTCTTAACGCTGACACGTGGGGCAGCACTATGTAAGAGAGAGGGAAAGGAGCACTGCTCTTAAAGAAAGGTGTCTTGTGGAGGCTGGGGAAAGAAGATCCACTTGGATAGGATGGAGTTAACTACGGAGCTGGTGGAAGTGGAGAGCAGCCTGGAAATCTGGACCCTGGAAGGGGATCAAAAGAGGTATATTTTTTCCCTGGGTAGAGCCTGTGGGAAGTGAATGTTTTCCCCTGCTTCCTTTGGGTCATGCCAGGTACAGCTAGAAGCAGAAGCCTTCCAGGAAAATGACAGTGGAGTGCTGCATGGTGGGGCTTTTCATAGCATGGCTCAGAGCAGGACTTGCTCTCTGTGCATCCTGCCCCTTGCTCCCACTCCAGAAGGACATTGCAGCCTGGATGGCCCAGGGGTGCTCAGCATTTGTAAGAGGAGCGACCTTTCATAACTTATCCATCCCAGCATCTCAGGATCCCTTATATGGGTGCCCTTTGGACCAGCCCAGCTCTCTGGGACCAGTGTCCCCACCGTGGGGCAGCACAGAGTTCTGGGGCAAGCCAGCCTGGCTCAGAGCATGGACAGGAGCTGAGGTGTGCCAGCAGGACAAAACAACCCCTCCAGCTGCCTCACAAGGCTGCCCTCTCCTATAGAGCCTCCCCAGGGCTGGATGGAGGTGGGCTGCTTGTGCTTGTCTCTTGACTACCTCTGAGCTGAGCTGCCTCCCTGTGGGGTGGGAGTACCTTAGGGCTCGCCAGCCCGGGCTTCCTGCTCCTCCATGCAATCCCAAATCCCCTGCAAAGCAAGGGCTCAGGTGGGGACAGAACAGGGGTGCAGGCATGCAGAGCTGTCCCAGCTGCAGGGCTTCGTCACGCACACACAGGCCCAATTGTAGGGCATGGTGACACCCTGGCTTTGGGATGACAGGTGCCCCTGGCGTAGCCTTACCAGAAGCCCCCTCCCTCCCTCCCTGCGGGTGCCAGCTGGCAGATCCCTTCTCTCGCCGGCCCTGGCAGCTGGCAGGCCAGTATCAGCAGGGGTCAGCAGGCAGGGGCTGCCCCAGCTGCCAGCTAATGCCACTGAAAGTAGCCTGGCTCATCCCCCTCATTGCAAAAGGGACAAGGAAGATGCCCAGCAGAGGCCTTAAATGCTGAGGTGAGGTGAGTAGCAAGGGGGCCAGAAGTGACCAAAACTGCTCTTAGCTTTGGGTTTGTCGTGGGATGGGCACTAGCCAGGAAAAGCCAGCCCAGCCAACTTCTGCCTTTCCCACACCTATCCCATAGTCTGTGTTGGGTGGGCCAGCAGCACCCATGGATACACAGCACTGCTGCTCCTGCTCCCCAACATCCCAGAATTTCCTGCACCTCATATGGCCCTGCCTCCCACAGCCCAGAGCTGCCTGCCCTTCCTGGGGATTCCCCCTCTCCCACCAGCTGCTCATGTCCATCCCCCAGGCACAGGAGGGGGGCCAGGACCGCAGCCCATCCCCACCTGGCCCCCCCAGCTGCCCCAGCAGCTGGGCTCTGGCCTCTCCCCCTTGGCTACGCTTCACTCTGCCCCGGGCCCACGGCTGCAGGAATGTCATTCCCGTGGGCACAAGGGGCCTTTGTGTGAGCAGAGACGGGGAGTGGGGGCCCAGCCCAGCATCTCAAGCTGGGGCTGGGGAGAGCCACAGCTGAGGGCTCGTGGGTGGGCAGCAGCTGACTCTGACATGGCCCCACAGCTCCCACCCAGGCACGGCGGTGTCCCTACTGCTGCAAAGGATGTCAGGGAGGAAAGCCCTCTCCTCATCCTCCTTGTCCCTCCAGCACCAGTAGCATCCTGCGGTCACTGCCAGCCCAGGAAGCAGTCCCAACATCAGTACAGAGCTGGCATCACACTAATAAGCCTTGGCACCCATGCCAAAGGATGCTAGAGGCTCAGCCACTCCACAAGGGGAGCGGGAGGGCTGAGACTTGGGGCAAGGGCCAGGAGCACCAGCCAGTAGCTGCTGCATTCGGCCTTTTTCAACAGCTGCCGTCTCAGTGCCAGCAGCAGGGAATGTGCATGGGCTGGGGCTTTCCAGGGCCTGGCCACAGTGCATTAAACAGCCTATTTATAGCACTTGTGTCCCTCCTCAGCCGGAATGGCCCGTGTTCCTCCTGCACGGGGCTGGGTGCTTGGGTGCCACCAGTGTCCCCACCACCAGCACCCTCTAGGATCCCTGCCAGAAGGGTGAGGTTTCCTATAACAAAAGACTCTTGGCCTTCCTGACTCTCATCTTCCTCCCCTACCATTTCTGAGAGCTTCCAGTGCTGTCCAGAGCAAGATTTGCAGCAGATCTCACACATCTTGTGAAGAGGTACCCAAGGGTCATGCCCTTCCTCCCAGGATCCCTGCTAAATCCTTTGGAGATTTTATCACACAACAGCCTGTTTAAGCATCGGCTCTGTCCCCTGTGCCTCCCTCTGAGATGGCATGAGGGCCTTGCCCTCCCACGGAGCAGAGATGCTGTTCTGGGAGCAGGCTGAGTGCTGGCAGGTCACTCATGGGGTGGCTTGTGCTGGCTTTGCCTGTTGTGTGACAGGCAACAGGACTGCTCGGAAGACATTCCTTCCACAGACAGGCAGCAGCAGCCAAGAGGAGTTGTACCAGGAGGTAGCACAGCCATCTCCTGCCCAGATGCTGGCATGTCCCACACCCACGACCCTCCAGCTGTGCCTCCTCTGATGTGGCCTCCCAATGGTCCATCCTCTCCCAGAGGAGATGGAGGTGCCGGCTGGCTCCAAGCCCAGGAGCTGCCCAGAGGATGTGTGGGCTGTGAGCTCACCCCTGCTCAGCAGCAAGAAGGAAGGGGCTGGGCTTTGGACAAGCTGAATTCCCAGGGCTTTGGGATGGCAGGGAAGGGAAGAGAAGACAAGAGGACAGCTCTGCACAGTCCTGCCACCACCCTGAGGATAGGCCCCTGTGTGAGCTGCTTCCAGCCCTTTTATCTCACCAGCATTGCTCCATCCACAGGCTTACCAGAAGCCCACACCATCTTTGTGCTGCCCAAGGGCATCTCTTTCTCCTTGTTTGCCAATGTGCAGTTGCTAACTGATCATCTGAGAGGAGTAAGTACTATGGAGGGGTATACAGTCCCTGTTTAGGCTCAGGAAGTGGATTTCAGCCCTTCCCATCAATTAATAGGCAATATGTGGTTATGCAATTGATACAATAAAGAAAACAGATGCCTGAAAGGAAGCGGTCTTGACACATACCCAGCAAAACATAAGCCAACCATCTGGTGAGGAATTTTGAGTCCCCTGGTGGAGAGGGATGAAACATAGACAAGTAAAAAGTGTTGAGAGACAGAGCAGTGACTGCAGGACCAGAAAGTCCTCCATGAATCAGAGAAGTTACAGCAAGGCTCTACGTACCTTGGCCTAGGAAATGCACTAAATCTTGCGTTTCGAATTAGATACTGGTGCAATTTTGTTTTCTTTCAAGGTTGCATTCTCTTCCCAGCTCTGTGCATGACTGGACAGAGGAGCAAGTTTACATCCCT
Organism: Corvus cornix cornix; assembly: GCF_000738735.6. Taxonomy (NCBI): domain Eukaryota; kingdom Metazoa; phylum Chordata; class Aves; order Passeriformes; family Corvidae; genus Corvus; species Corvus cornix. The sequence continues at coordinate 31,190,936 of NC_047056.1, read as the reverse complement.
TCATCTCCCTGGGCTGTACTTTTGCCCAGTTGTGAACAGAGGCTAAAGACCTTGACGTTCCAGATGGGGAAAGTGACTCGGGAAAATCTCTGCCTTTTTGGTAAGAGACAAAAAATCTGCCTTTTCTATGAGTCCCAAGAGCTTGGCAATACAGCCCTGTCCCACCTTCTTCCCAGTGCTGGGATGTTGCAAGCATCTGGCTCTCAAAGCAGGGTGAGAGCCTCCTGTGCTCCCTCCCCGGGAAGAAACAGGTTTCTGCAAAGGCCACACACTAGAGGCCCCTTTGTTCCCAAAGAATTTTCCATCCCCTCCCGTGTGTATCTCAACATTACACTCAGATACAATGTAACACTCAGAGGCAATGCTCCCAGGAATGTGCTGCCACACCTCTTCACCTGGTCAGCACATCCCTTTCCCCGTGGGGTTGGAGGACAGGATTCCTCCAGTAGCGACAGCAGGATGATCAGTTCTCCCAGCTCAAGGCAGGGCTTTTCCTAGGAAAAGGCTCCCTGGTGAATAAGATGTCCACTCTCCTCCATTACTGTCATCACTAACACTGATCTGGGATGCTACAATTTTCACCCCAGTGGTCCTCAGCCTGCTCAGAGGTAGGATGTTCCAAGTGCCCTCTGCACAAGGTGAGGATATTCCCAGTGGAGCTGTACTGCTGGGGAAATTGAGGCACCAAGCAAGGCTTATCCAGCATCGGCTGCAGCACAGTGAGCCCAGGAGTCTCAAGAGCAGGCCAAGCACTGCACCCACTGCCTCCCTGATCAAAGGGGAGACACTCCCTCCTGGGGAAATGTAAACCCTGGCATAGCTGCAGCAAAGCTTTGGCTCCTGCTTCCTTGGTCTGAGCTCTTCCCGCTCCCCGTAGGGCGGCCAGCACGGGGCTGGCGGCAGCGCACACTGAGCCCCACGGCCGCTGACCACAGCAGACCAGAAGCCTGGGAGCCTCCAGGAGGCCAGTCCCAAGGGGCTGACGTCAACCCCGGTCCTTGAAGCTCTGGGGCCGTCGGGGAGCTGTTTCTGGTTTCAGCACATGGTGTCCCCGTGCTGAGGCACAGCCGGCCTGCTTTCCTCATCCATGGCTGGCTCCCTGGGAGGAATCCGTGGGGCTGGGAAAGGTCACCCTGGCTGAACTAACCACCCTTGGATGGGACTCACTGGGCAAGGGACAGCTTACAGCAGGCAGGCAGGGAAATAGAGCAGTAGCTTTTGGTCCCTCATGTCTGTTCATTCTCCTAAATTCTTCTTGAGTGAGAGCCAAGAGTAGGGCCTTGGCAGGGTTTTGGAAGGGAACAACAAGGGGAGGAAATGAAGACAGACAGCCATCAGGAACAAACAAAGGTTCAGCACAGGAGGGAAGCGGAAGGGCACAGATGTGACCATGGACCTTCCTGCCTGCACTCTCACTCTGGCTAGCTTGCTCTCCCCTGGCTGCTTGCCCCAAGCTAACTCGGCTTGGGAACCCTGGAACAGAGCTAGGAAGTGCAGGACACTGCTTACCATCCTGCTCTTGAGCCACTCATGCAGCCAAATCAAAGCTCTTTCTCAGGGGAGTTCCCAACTGCTCCTCAGTGTATGATGCCTTGGGCCATCCCTTGCCCACTCTCCTTGTTGGCTCACCTGGTCTGCATTCCTGGCTCTTATGGGAGCAGGGTGACAATTGCTGGCACTGGCAGGGAATGACAGGCAAGCATATTTCGGACTCAGCTGCCTCCTCAGGGGCTGTGGCAAAGCGTTGTAGTGAAACAGAACCCCACCCTGCCAGCCCACATTTCTGTGGTGGGCAGATGTTGATCCTGCCTTGCCCCCCTTCTCGCCCCTGCACTGACACCCCGACAAATGGGGCCTCGGCTGCGAAGCAGTATCACTTTCAGGGAGTGTGTGTCGGGCCTGGGAGGAGGGGGCATTTAAATGAACAGCTGGGGGTTTTTGTTGTTCCTTTCCCTGGAGTTGTTCCTGTCGTTTGGGCTGGTGGCAGGTCCATGCTGGGGAAGCTGAGCAGTCCAGGCTGCTCCGGGATAAAGCACTGAGTGGTGTCCCAGAGCAGGAAGGATCCCAAGGAGGGTAAGAGCGACCAGGGCAAGAGGTGGGAAGGAGCCCCCTCCAGTGCATCTCCCTCGAGCCTGCCCCAAGCAGCCCCCCGCTCTCAGGGGGGTGAGGACCCCTCCAACATCCCGCTCAGCTCGGACGTTCCAAAACGTGAGGAGCCGCCGAGCACCCCGCTCCTGCAGGTCAGCCGGGGTGTGACGCCGTGCTCGCAGGCTCGGGGGCAGCATGCCCGCCCCGCCGCTGGCCGCCCCGCTGCTGCGCGCCCTGCTCGCCCGCCTGCTGCCGCTGGCCCGCCGGCGCCTGCTGCCGCCGCTCCGCCGCCTGGGGCGCCGGCTGCGCTCCCGGGAGAGCCGCCAGGCCCTGCTCACCTGCCTGCTCTGCCTCCTCAACCTGCGCAAGAAGGCGGACGACTGAAACCGGCCGGCCACGGGCAGGGACGGGACGGGACGGACCCGGCAAGGCAGAGCAGGGCGCGGCGACTCCTCCTGCCTGCCCGGCCCGCCGCGGGAGGAGGGACCGGGCAGGGGAGGGGACGCGCCCCGGCGGGGGCGGAGGGCCCGCCCAGGCAGCCGAGGCCGGACGGCCGCCTGCGTCTCGCCGCTCCGGCCATGGTTGCTGGGCCGCCCCCCGCCCCGCTGCCTCCCGCCGCGGGGCCGCCCCGCCGCTGAGCGCCCCCGCCCGCCCCGGGGAAGGAGCCGGCGCTGCCCGGGCGATCTCCATCACCCGCTCTCCCGGGCGGCGGGGGCCCCGCACCGCCGCCTCAGCCCACGGTGCCCGGGCCGGGACCGCCACTGCCCGCAGCGGGCAGCGGGGAGGGCGAGGATGTCGGGCAGCACGGCGAGGAAGGTGCAGCCCTTCACCATCAGCACCAGGCTCTCGCTGCCCAAATGTGCCGCGGACTTTCCCGGAGACGCCTGCCCCGGCATCGCCCTCGCCTCCGCGCTGGACAGCCACCGCGGCCTCCGTCGCAGCATCAACGAGCGCATCTCCCTCTACCTGGCCCACGCCCGGGCCGGCCCCGCCGCCCCCGCGGAGCAGCCCCGCAGCCCCAGCCCCGGTGAGGACGGGGGCACCGACGAGGACCGGCTGAACCGCAACTCCCTAGCCCGTTCCATTAAGAAGATCACGTTGTCCAACTGGTACGGGGACGCTGGCACGGGAGAGACAGGGGGACCCGGGAACCCTGCCCGCGCCGGCGGCGAGAGGAACCACAACAACAACAACAGCAGGACAGGGAAAGCTCAGTTCAAGGTAAGCGATCCCGGTACCCTGTGCCCTGCTCTCTCCCCGTCTTCCGTGCCGTTCCCCATTCCTCGCTGCCAAGGGATGGGTAGGTCCTGGGGAGGCTGCGCCCATCCCTGTTGCCTTGTCCCCGTGCCGTCCAGGCAACACTCGCTGCAGGGCTCCTGTGGTAGTTGTTCTTCCTCCCATGTGCCCCCCACGCACGTCTCTGTACCATCGGGCTGGAGGGCAGGAAGTCTTGGCGGGTGAGCGGAGATGAGCTTTCCCCGGGGCTAAGATGAGCCAGAAAAGCCCTGCCCCAGAGCCTGGCTATGGAGGGCTCAGCTTTCGGGGTGCCTGTGATGATGCCGTTGTGTGCGGGGAGCTGGGAACTCACCTCCTCGTTTACCAGAGGGGAAACGGAGGCTGGGAGAAGGGAAGTGACTCATGAAGGGCCACACAGCCAGGCAAAGCTGGGACAAGGCTAGGAGCAGGACCCAGGGCTCTCGGCATCCCCCCCCTTCCCCCCTCCCCCGCCAAGTCCGAGCGCTAGCAGGCGCAGAGGTACGAATTCAACAGTGCCGGAGCCCGGGAGACCCCCTGTGGGGGTGGGATGGGGCGGAAGGCATCTCGGAGACGTCGCAGTTTCTGGCAAGAGCAGGCAGGAACTCCTTGGGATTTAACCCTGACCTGCAACAGCTGGTTTCCCGGCAGGATAGTGCTAGGGAGAGCCGCACAGTCCACTGCCAAAACCCTCATCTTCATTGCCAATAAAGGCCAGGCACAGCCTCGCAAGAGGTGCCGCTTCCTCCGGCACGCAAGCAGCTCCTCCGCTGGGCGGCCGGAGTCTGCGCAGCCCAAAGGGCATCGGCATGAGGGCTCCCCTCTTTCATATAAGGAAGGGACACGTGCTGGGCACGGTGGTGTGCGACTCTCAGGAGGCTGCCAGGATCGGCCCCTCCTCCCTGTCCAGCATGAGCGTGTGGAGCTGAAAGAGGTGGGCAGGCTGCAAGATGGAGCTTTGGGAGGGAAAGAGGGAGCTGGGGGGCCAGGGAAAACACGTGGGATGGCATCTGGAGGAGAGAAGGGACACTGTGTCCCACACAGAGCACGGTACTAATTTCCCAAGCATTCCCCGCAGTCCTTGGATTTGCCCTTCGCTCCTGCCCCGCAGGAATGAGGGCTCCTCCGGGATGAGCACAGTGCTGCCTAGGAGGGTCTGGCCCCGCTCTTCTTGTTCGTGGGAAGTCACTGGCGCCTATTCTATGGGAATGCGGCAAGCATATGTGCCGTGTTAATTTTGCTTCTAGCGGGGGAAAGAAGTGTTTGCAGAGGCGGCAGCTGAGGCTGCTGCACTCGTTTCACATGTGGCTTTGCTCATGTCATGAAGCCTGGGGTCCTGCTGGGGGGCGTTTAGCACAGCACCTCATGGATGCCGCAGCAGGCACAACTCCTTCTCCCAGACTTCGCTTGCTGAGAGAGTTTGTTGTTTTGCCGGGTCGAGGACCCAGCTCTAGCCAGAGGGACTGAGGAGGGGGGGCAGTCCCGGTGGAGCAGCTCTGCGGGAAGGATGAAGTCATCGTTGTGCTGGCAGCCCTGTTTTCCTGCGGCTGACGGATCGTGAGACAGGGACTTTAAATAAAGCTCCCGTGTCACCTGCAGGCTTGTCTCCCACGGCTGAGCCCTGGGGGCTGGCGTGAGACATTACTGCATAGAACTTTTTAGGGTCTTATGCCTCACAAGCACATCACATTTAGCTCCCTATCATTCCCTAAATATGCATCCAAACCTCTCAGCCCCGTGGTCAGGCAAGGGGTTGCCTTCCCCTTCTAAAACCATCCTGCTGAGTTCTCACTGTGCCTGCTGGGCTGTGATTCAGCCTTGTACCCTGCCTGTTCTTCCTGCCTGGGATGGGATGCTGTGGCATGTGGCAATGGTCTGACCTCTGCAGCCACCAGCCAGGCTTTGCAAGCCCCTGGAAAGGTCCAATGGTGCTGTTCTCCAAGAGGCTGTTGGGCTGTTTGTAGGGCTCTGAGCCTTTTTGGTGGCAGCAGCTCTAGTGCTGGGGGCTGCCATTCATGTCAGGACTCTTCTGCAGTCCTGCAGAGATGGTGGGAAGCCATGTTCTGTGGAGGGAGGGAGTTCTGACTTCTCTAGGTTCATTTCCCTTGGACAGTGTCCTCAGTTTGGAGTGGCCTGAGCAGAGGTAGGCTGGCTCTGGCTGATCCAGCACCCCATTTGCGGTGGTCTAGGAGGAGGAGTTGTCAGGGCAGCACACATTGTCCACCACCCTGTTTCTGTTGCCCTGTGCCTGCTTGGATGGCTGTTAGAGACAGCAAGGTGGCCGCAGAAAGGGAGTGGAATGAGGTCCCTAAATCAGCCTGTTATATCCAACAGCCCAAGAAAAGATCCATCTGTAGAGGATGAGGCTTAATGCCCTTGGGCATGATCCAAACAATCCCACGCACCTCTCCTCCTGGGGCTGTGCTGCATCAAGGATAAGGTAATGTGGAGTTCATCCTGGACATCCTCTCTGTGCCTGGCCACAGTTCCTGGACTTCCTTCCTCCTGCCTCTCCTGCTTCCACCCTCACCCCTGACCTTTGGAAGCCCTTCTCTGCAAGCCAGCTGCCCCCTTAACTTGTCTCCCAGCTAGGCTGAGATCAGGGATCAGCAGCTGAGAGGATTCAGGTTCATGATGTTGGAGTTAATGTCATCCTGTGCCCCCATGCCTCTGCCCTACTGTCCTGGAGGAGGGAAAGGAAACCTCACTCTGAGCATCCTTAGATGACCAGGGACCAGTGGTGATCACTAAACAGGTTTCTGCTGGCTTTGGAGTCAATTCAAGGAGAGAGAAGGGTATGGGGGGTACTGGAAGCTAAAATGGAGAAGGTACTGAGCAAAGCTGGTGTAGGAGCTCTTGCCACTTGCTGAGCATGTGGTGGGAGCTGTGGATGCTGTTCGGAGGAGCCTGGCCTCGGTGTATAAGGGGGGATGGGCAAGAGCCCAGCCAAGCAGTGTCTGGGTGCTGCCACAGCCACCTCCGTCCCTCAGCAGGGGGAGGTGGGTGAATGCTCCTCTGTCTCTTTGGCTGCTGGGACAGTTGAGCACTACCAGGCTCACAGCTGTGCCTTCCTGCCTCTAGGTCTTCCTCAGGAAGGATGTGGATGCAGAGGACAAGCAGCAGGAGCCTGGGAGTGTTCAGGCCAGTGTGTTCTGCTCTCCGGTGGACAGATGTTCTCCCTTCTATGTGGTATGTCCCCCTGCCCTCAGCATTAGGGGGGCCTGATGTGCAGCTTGGAGCTGAGCAATGAGGCTGCTCGCAGCCTCAGGTGTGGATGGAGCCTTGCCTCTTTCAGAGAGTGTGGGAGCAAGCTGGGCATGATGGGGCAAGGGATCAGCCCCCTGCGTAGCACCCAGAGGTTTTATTGATTCCAAGGGAGCCAGATTATGGGCTCCTCCAGCCCTGGCTGAGTCAAGAGACTAAAGATCACAGAGTCACAGGAGGGCCTGAGAATCTGTGTTGCTATTAAAAAAAAAAAAAAGAAAAGACAGAGGATTTCTGTAGTTCTTGTGGTTAAGTAGAACAGGCACTGGAAAGTGAGTCCCATGCTGTCAGCAGGGCAGCACATGCCAGAGTGCTTAGAGAGCCTGAAACAGTTGCCTGCACCCCACTGCTCCACAGGCTCCTGGAAAATTGTTCCCTGGTGGGCTCAGGGGCAGCTAGGACCCTGTGGGGCAGCTCACACCCAGTTCTCTCTAGGAGGAAGGGGTGTCCCAGGCTGGCCCCAGAGCAATTTCTGCCTGCTGAGAGGAGGCAGCAAGCCCTGCACCTTTGAGTTCCTCCTGAAAATGCTCAGTTTCCTGTTTGCCACCAGTTAGTATGCAGTTAGATCCCCATCCCTGGGCAGAAGGGTGGGAAGTAACTGCCCGGGTGATGGTGCTGTCCCCTGGGCTGCGTGCAGCTGGGCCCAGGGCTGAGTTTGGAGAAAGGCCAGCACTTTCATTGGCTGGCCTTTGCTGTCACCCCTGGCAGAGCTGGAACCCTGACAGAGGGTTTTGTCAGCGTCTACTGCCCACAAGGCTGAGTCCCAAGGGAGATGCTGTACTCTCCACTCCCTCCAACCACTCACTGGGGATGGGGGTCTTGGGTGCCACCAAAAGAGTGGTGGGGCTTACCAGGAACCTGCCCCATGGCCCCTCCATCCCATCCCCTGGCAGTGTCCCCCTGGGTGACACCAAATGGATGCTACAGACGTGAATGCTCCTCACTGGGATGCACATCCTCAGGCTGGAGGGGCAGCAAGCCCTCTATCCATCTCCAGTGTGGGTGCTGGGACTGGCCCAGGTGCTGGGTGCCCTCCCAACAGCCTGGAACGACCCAGGGAGTGACCCACTTGAGGGACAACCCAGCAACCCCCTGCTGGCATTGCAAAAGTCACCAGTGTGGCCTTGGTAGAGGGAAGTGGTACCTCAGTGTGCTGGAGGAGAGCCCCAAATACATCAGTGAAGGAGTGGAATCAAGAATAAGGCATGCTGACCTACTTAATTTGGGTTTCTGAAATGCTCCTGGGAGGTGATGGGGAGGGCTCCCTGGGGCACCACACTGACACCCCCACCCCACCTCTGCTCCCCCCAGCTGGCAGGATCCCCAGTGTCATCACCCCAGAAAGAGAGCCCTAAGGGCAAGGAGTCTGCTGCAGCATCAAGATGCAGCGGGCGAAGCGTCATGGGAGCAGGCCCTCTCCTCGACCTGAGTCCTCTGATAGCCCAGTTCAACCGGGAGATGCTGCAGGTAAGGGCAGCTGGGGCACTCACCCGAGGGGCTGCACAGGAAGCGGGCTGCAGGGCCACCAGCAGCGGCCTTTCATGGGAGCTGTGGGGTGGGGTGCGCAGCAGGGAGGGTTGAACTCCCAGCCCAGCGAAGCCATGGTTGTGGCATGAGATCATGTTTGGCTGCCTCTCCCTGGCTGTCAGCCCCAGGGAGAGGGGGTCAGCCCACACCAGGGCCCTGCTTCCTCTCCATGTGCGCATGCTCCTCCCATCCCCCATCCTCTTCCTCCTCCTCTCAGACCCTGTCCCTCCCCAGCAGCATGGGAACCGAGATGGTGGGAGGGCTGCTTCCATGTCATGGTGGGAAGAATGCGTGGATGTTTGCACTGGGGAGCAGGGTGCAGCGAGGAGAGATGCTTTGTGCAGGGATGTGCTGTGCCGACTGGCCTGCTTGGGCAGGCCCAGCTTCTCCTGCTGGGCTGAGGCAGATGCTGGAAAGGAGTGAGGTGCTGCACACCTGCACACCCCCATTGCCACAGATGCTGTTCTGAGTGCCTGTGCTGGCCACCTGCTGATTCCCGGAGCAAATGGGTTGTCAGCTGAACGGGTGCGCTCCAGTCCCTGTCACAGCTCCGGGAAGGTTTGGGCTTGGGTCCCCAAAGCCTTGAGATGCTCTGGTGGAGGCCCCCAGCCATGTGGCTCTTTGTATGTTGCAGGCAGAGGGCTGGGTGCGAGGCAAGCTGCGGGACCTGAAGGATGGCTGTGACCTCCAGGACTGGGAGGAGGTGGCTCAGACCTTGCAGCGGGACATGAAGGATTTCGAGAACACGCTGATAAAGCTCAATCAGGTGAGGCCAGGTATGGCATGGAGTGGCATGGCTCCTGTTACCCACAGCACCTGTGTCCCTGGGTTCTCTGCAGCAGAGGGTCCCTGGGAACCCCTGGTGCTGAGTGGGTCCCTTGGCCCCACAGATGGGCGAGCAGCTGATGTGGAGGGCAAGCCCCAGTGCTGAGGCAGTGCGGAGGCAGCTGCTGGCCCTGCAGGACCAGTGGCAGCTCCTGAAGCAGACGGCTGCCAGCCAGAGCAAAGCCCTGGGGGGGCTGCGGAGTCTGCAGGACTTTAACAGGAAAGCCGAGCAGCTGGAGGCGTGGATCAAGCACAAGGTTTGGGGGGTGGGAAGCATGGTCTGGGGAAGGGGACAGCCTGCCTGTCCCCCCATCTTCTCACACCCTTGCCTGGCCCAGGAGGAGAAGCCCTCTCTGGCAGCCCTCCTGCAGGAAAGCCCGGACAAAATCCAGCTCACCCGCCGCATCCTTGACTTGAAGCAGGTGAGAGGCTGCTGGGGGGCTGCTGGTGTGTCAGGGACACCAACCACCTTGAGGCTGGGGCATGGCATAGGTCCCTGAGGAGGGATGCTGATGTCTTTCCTCTCTGCTTGGGCCAGGAGGAGCAGCAGTTCCAGAATCTGCATAAGGAGCTGAACAGCCTGGCCCAGAAGCTGGAGAAACAAGGCAGAAGTGAGAGCAGAAACATCTCAGCCCGGCGCAAGCACCTCAATAAAACGTGAGTGGAGGACACATGGGCTGAACAGGGCTGAGCTGAGCACCAGGAGCTGACTGACTGGGAAGCAGGACCCCCCAGACTTCCTGGCCTAGCTCTGCACAGCTCCCCAGACAGGCACAGACTGCCATTCACCTTTCCCCTTCCACCTGCTCAGGTGGCTGCGGCTGCAGGGGACCCTGAAGGAGCACCACGAGGCTCTGCAGCTGGCCTTGGAGGTGGCCTCCTTCCTCCAGCAGGCAGATATCCTGCTCGAGGCCATCCATGCAAAGGTATTTGCACTGGAGCCAGGTTCACCGTGGTATGCAGGGCTGTTGCATGGCCTGAATGAAACTTGGTGGGCAGCACCTTGCTCTTGTCCCCTGCATGGGGACAAGGTCTCCTGTGGTCCTGGAACTCTCAGCCTGGGGTTTGGGGAGGGAACCAGGGCGTGGAGAAAGAGAGCCAGGTTGGCAAGTGCAGCTTTGCACTGTTTCATTCTGCTGGAGCTGGGAGCAGGGCCTTATCCTCTTCCCACTGCTGACCATGGCCTCTTCTTACAGCAGAGCAGCATCTGCAGTGCAGGGAAGCCTGGGGAGGGCAAGCCATGCCAGGATCGGGATGTCAGGGACATAGCCAGCCAGGTGATGGTGAGTGCAAGGCTATTCCTTGTCCTCTGAGCCCTGGGGAGCATCCTGACAGAGGGGGAATGTGTGCCTTCCCAGGTCAGCTCTGCTGCCTGCAGGGCTGTGGGCTCTGTGGGCACCCCACAGCTGCGTGGGTGGCTGAGGCTGTGTGATGGACAGGGGAGTCTCCCCGGGGGCAGCAGAGGACTGGGATCAGCACTCGCTGCCTCTTCTGCCCCCACAGGGCTGGTGATGCGTTGTCATCACACAGTCGCCCCATGGCCATGGTGGTTTGTCCCTCATCAACCCTGTTTCCATCATGTCCCAGCTGCTCTCTCTTCTCCAGATGCTGGATGTGACTGTGTCCCAGCTCCTAAACCTGCAGCCCAGCCTGGCAGCCCAAGTCACCTCAAGGCACCGAGACGTAAAGGAGAGCTGGGCGCAGCTCCAGCAGGCACTGAGGTAGGGCATAGCTGGGCAGGAGCACCAGGGTCCCAGCCCTGACTTCCCAGCACTGGAGCCAGAAGCTTGGGAAAGACCTGGCTTAGCCCCTAGCAGGCTGTCTCTGGGGCACCAGCTCCACTCAAGGTCTCTCTTCATCCTCTGGTCCCTGGGCCTCCCTTGCCTTCCTTTCCCAGGGCAGAGAAGGCTCCAGCACGGGCAAGCAGTTCCCCAGGGGGCAAAGCTGCAGCTCCAAATGTTGAACCTCGAGGAGATGATAGCAGTCATGGGGCTGTGGGGAAGGAAGCAGCCCCCAAATGGACAAGAGGACTCGGGAGCGTGGTAAGCACTGTCTTCCTCCAGGTGTCTTCAGCTCCTCTGCTTTGAGAAGACAAGGGAAAGGAGTTCAGGTGTTGGGCAAAGTCCAAGCCGAACACTCCTGGATCTGGTCCCGCCAGTTATGGGACGTGATAAGTGCCAGGCCCGGGACAAAGCAGTGTATGCTTTGTGCTGGCCGAGGAGGAATGGGAACCTTTGTGCCGCAGGTACCAAAAGATGTGCTGGAGAAGATGTCAGAGCACAAGAAAGGAGAGGAGAGCAGCCCTGGCTCCCCAGCAGTGGGACAGCCCCCTCATGGAGGGGACAACAAAAGGTACTGGCTTGTGGAGGTGGCTGTGGGAGTGGGACAGTCAGAGGGGACAGGGATGGGGTTCCCCTGTGCAAGGGGGGAACCTTGCAGTCCTGACTGTCCCTCTCCTCTCTCTGCTGGAGGAGGAGAGAGGCAGAGGCTGAGTGGGGGATGCGGCAGCTGGAGGCCCAAGTGCAGGACGTCTGCCAGGTAGTGAATGCGGTAACGTCTCCCCAAGAGTCCCCTTTGCTCCCTGCCCATCCAAGAGGAGACAGTGTTGGGAAAGGACTCACTTCCCTGACCCCCTCCTGTTGCTTGTGGGCATGCATGCTTGTGCACACACCCTTGGTCTGGGCACTAACCCGGCATGTCTCCTGCTCCTCGGCAGACTCTGTCCCCACACAAGGAGAGTGTGGGTATGGGAGTCCCCCCATGTCCAGTGGCGAGCCTGGAGGCAGCACGGATGCAGAAAGAGCCCCTGGCCCCCAGCTCCAGTGCCAGGGCTGTGCTCCTGGTGAGCCTGCTTGGATGTGAGGTGGGGGATAGGACTCCAGGTGGGGCCCATCCTAACTGCCCTCCCTGCCTCCCAGGAGGGCCCAGCACAAGGGAAGCCTCCCGGGAGCCCTCAGGTGGAGGCCATGCTGCGGGAACTGGGGCAGTTGTGGGAGGACCTGCAGAGGAAGCACCAGGAGAACGGTGTAGTGCTGCAAGAGATCGATAAGGTATGTGGAGGCAGGGCTGGGGTGGGCACAGGGCGTGCTCCAATGGCAGCAGCTTGCTGGGGATCACCAAGCGAAGCTGCCACCTGTGGGGCCTGGAGCTGCAACACTGGCACCGACATCTCTGGCTGGCCTTGCAGCTTGCACCCTTCTCCAACTGTGCTGCCAGTGCTGCCGGTGCCCAGGTACCCACAGTGCGATGGCAGCACGGCTTCTGCCTCCTCTGGGTGGCTCAGAGCCAGGCTGATGGGTTCTCTGCTCTCCCTGAAGGCACTGAGGCTGGTGGGGGAGCTGGACCAGGCTGAGCGGTGGCTGCAAGCTGTGGCTGGGTTGCTCGTGGAACCAGCCACCATGAGAAGCCCAGTGGAGCTGCGCCAGGACCTGGAAGAGATGGGCCAGCTGGAGAAGCAGCTCCTGCTATGCGGCCTCAAGCTGCAGGCACTGCGGGAGGAAGCAGCAGGCGAGTCGCCCACTGAGCACGAGGGAGCAAGGAAGATGCAGAGGAAAGTGGAGATGGTGGAGGACAAGTGAGTCCTGGGGGAAGGTGCCTCTTCTCTGGTCCCCAGGCTGGGTGGGGAGGAGGATGCTGTCCCTGAGGAGGTGCAGAGGCTGCCAGTACCTCTGATGGGCACCTCTCCCCACAGGTTGGCACACGTGCAGGCAGCCCTGCGGCGCCGGGCAGCAGATCTGCGGGACTCCTTGGTGCTGTCTGAGTTCCTTCAGGACCTGCAAGAAGAGGAAGCACGGAGCCAGCAGGGATCTGCAGCGGTGAGCAGCGCGGCCGGGCATCCCTTGGGATCACACAGCACCTGGGACTGGACCGAGGCTTGATCTGCAGTTGGCAAGGGGACCCTATTGGGTGCTCGCCTCCAGCCCAGCTGCCTGGGGTGTCACTCCCCATCTCTCTTACATCTGGTGTTTCTGCTGGCTTCAGCCAGGGAGCGGGCGTTGCGGCTCGCAGGGGTCTTTTCCCCTGCACTCAGCCCAGGCTGAGCAGCCTCCAAGCAGTGAGGACATGAGCCACCCCTTGGGAGAGCTGCAGGAGGCCGTGGAAATGCTGAATGATGCAGCGAAGGAGCGAGAACGGGTCATGGAGGTGGCAGCGGAGACAGAGAGCCTGGAGCGTCTGGTAGGGGATGGAGGCAGGGGGCCTGGGGTTGCAGCTGGGTGGTTCACCTACAGCTGGACATGCCAGCTAGTTGGGACAGGGCATGCACCTCGGCCATTCCCAGTGGGACACAGGGGCATTGGGATTCATGGGGACCAGTCTGTGAGAGGCTGGTGTCCTTGTCTCTCCTGTGGCTGGCACCTGCCCATTGCAGGTGCATGGCAGGGTGTCCCCAGGCTGGGGTGGGCTGGGGCTGTGTGGCAGGTGGTAGCACAGGGGGTTCCACCCTGGGGCTAATCTTCCTCTATGTCCCCTCCTGCCCATCCAGGTAGCAGAGGTATCCCCACAGCTGGAGGCCCTTCAGTGCAGAGCCAAGGCGCTGTCTCAAGACATTGCCCTAGCAGAGAATGGCTTCACCACAGTGAAGAGTGAGAAGGACCTCCAAGGGCTGCAGGGCTTGCTGAGCTGCCAGCAGGAAATGGAGGTGAGTCAGGGGAGCACGGGCAGGGAGGTGTCCCGGCTGGCTGGGGCTGTCCCAGTGAGGCACTGGCCCCCCTCTGGGGGCCCAGGTGTTGTAAGCCTTGGCACACTGTGGCAGGCTGGGATGGAATTTTCCAGCAGAGCTGAGACCTGCCTGCTCTGCTCCCCTCTGATAGCATGGGCCAGGCAAGGGAACAGAGCTTGCATCAGCTCCACTGTGCCACCACTCGGCTGCCAGCACCTTACTCATCTTCCCACTGGTGGGAAAGCGACTCATGCACGCAGGGCAGGGAAGCCAGGCAGTTCTGTGCTCTTCCCGTGCTCCCCATCAAGGCTAGCTCTGCCCGCTCTCTGCAGCCTGTGTCCCAGCATCCTCCCCTCTGTCCCTTCGTGCCAGAATGCAGGGGAGCACAGCCTGGGTTCAGAGGGGTTGGATGCATCTCGAACCTTTCCTGCCTTCTGATCTTTAGCATGCAGTGTCGCAGACCCTGCAAGGGCAGCTGCAGGAGCTGGAGAGGGCGGCTGCCCGCTTGCAAGAGCTGTGCCCCGCTCAGCAGTGCCCCATCAGCCAGGAGCTGCAGGAGACTCTGTGGGCCTGGGCAGGGCTGCGAGAGCTGCTGCAGGAGACCCGGCTCCGTGTGCAGCAGGCCAGCCGGCTGCGGCACTTCTTCAAGGATTATTTAGCCATGATGTAAGTGGCAGTGAGCTGTTGGGGTTGCTTGTGTGGTGGTTGAGGGGGAGCTGGTGAGAGCATGGCATTGGCAAGTATGTGGGCAGTGCTGGAGCTGCAGCCAGGCGTGACCATGGGGAGCCTGGAATGCAGGGTTGCACCACAGCTCTCTGTTGTGAGGCAGCCCCACAGCATCTTGTCCTGACCCAACAGCCTTGCTACAACCCCACTGAGCTGCTTCCAGCTATCCCTGAGCATGGGAATGGCTTCCCTGGGGCCTGCAGGGCTGAAGAAGGGTTGGGTCGTTCCTCAACCTGTCTTTCACGTGCTCACAGCTCCTGGACGGAGGACACGCGGGCTCAGATTTTCTCTGAAAGCCCAAGCAGCTCCAGTGTCCCGGAGACTCCGTGTGAGGAGCTGGAGAGGAGAATTGAAGAGAAGCTCAAGGAGTTTGAGGCACTAGCAGCAGCAGGGCAGCAGCTGGTGTCTGAGGAGCACTACCTGAGTGCAACAGTAAGGACAGGGGAAATAGGGTCGGGGGGAAATTCTCAGCACTCCCTGAAGTCCTCTGGGGACAGACCATGAAAGAAAGAGCAAAGGGTACCCAGTAAGTGGGATAGGGGCACCTATGCCTCCCTGGGGCTGCTCAGGGCAGGAAGAAGTTTCACCCAGCAGTGGATCCTGAGATCTGAGCTGCTGTGATCCCACTCCCGAAAACCTCCTAACTTCTCTGTAGTGAGATATCCTGGTAGGGCCAGTGTCCCTGGGCCAGGGGTTCTTGCAGGCTGCCCAGCATCTCTCCTCCCCTCAGATAAAGGAGCGCTTGGAAGAGCTGCAGAGCATGCTGGGCTGGGTGCTGGTGCGCTGGCGAGCACAGAGGTATCAGCAGGATCTGGGGAGCAGACAGGAGGACAGGAGGGACCCGGAGAGCCCCTTGAGCATGTCCCCCACTGGTCAGGTGAGTACCCAGCCCTGTTGAGACTGTTGGGGAGAATGACCAGCCTTGAGGCTGAGGGTAGCAGATGCACTGGGTGGAGTGGGTGGTGCAGAAGTAGGGGAGGGATGTGTGCCAATACCTCTGGGAGTCTCTGGGGTTCAGGCAGGGCAAAGGGAAGGCTGTCCTGAGAAAATACCTGGCTCCAGCAGCCCTTCCTTCATGTTCCCTCTCTTGCCTTGCTCCCCAGGAGCAGCATGCTTCATGTGCTCCACCCCATATGGAAAGCATCCACAGTCCAGCGAAGTTCATGCCTTGCTCTCTCCTCGAGCCTGTGCAAAGATTAGAGCCAAAGCTTCCAGGGAAAACAGCCATCTCCCCACCAGCATCAGGCCTCTCAGATGCCCCACCAGGAGTGGAGCAGAGCTGGGGGGAGCCCAGCAGCAAAACACCCCACGGTGCAGAACCCCCCAAGGAGGCTGCCACCTGGGATCCTGCCGAGACCTCCATGCTGCTGCTGCCACCGCGGGGCCCCTGCGGTCTTGGGGGGACGGTCAACCTCATCCTCAGCATTGGCAAGAAGGGCGAGAAGAAGAAGGCACAGCCGCTGGCCAGCAGCGAGCGGCCAGGGGAGGAGGCACTGCCGACGGTACGTGGGGGATGGTAGGCGGCTCTGGCAGAGCCACGGGCAAGCAGCCACACAGCCAGGGCCGCTCTCTGGAGCTGTGTCCCATGCAGACTGGGGGGCTGTGGGGTAACTCCCAAGCTGAGACCCCTCTAGGCTGTTTCTGAGTGAGCTGCTGGGACTGTGTCAGTCTGAGAGGGGCCTTTGGCCATGCTGATGCTGAGTGATGCCTTAGGGCTGAGGCCGGCTTGTGCCACCCACTTTGCCTGCGCTCTCCTGCTGCAGCTCCTTGCCCACTCTGTCCTCAACTCTCTGTGTGTCTCTCTCTCTGCCCTTGCTCAGCTCCCTGCCACTAAACACTCAGGCTGTAAAACCTTTTGGAAGCGTTGCCAGGGGCTTTTAGGAAACACTTGGGGTAGTTTAAAGCGAAAAAGAAAGCCACCTCGCCAGCTGGTGGAAGAGGTAATGTTCCGGGGAAGGCTGCATGCTGGGCAGTGTGGCTGCATGGTGTGAACCTGCCTGCCACCAACTCTCCTGTCCATGCCACTGTGCTCTGTTGGCACTGGTCCAATGGGAGAGAGAAAACCCTTCTGGTGCTGTGGGGTCCAGAGTGTGGGTGCTGGGACAGGTGAGGAGGGGGCCTCAGGTAGGGCTTGCTGCAGTTTGGCCCTCCGTTTAAGTAGTTTCGGTAGCCATGGGAGGTATGGCTAGCTGGTGGCCAGTGGGAGAGCCTCCCTGCTCCATTGCTGGGGGACAGCAGCAGTTCCTTGTGTAGCCAGCTGAAGGGGCAAGGGTGGCTGGGGCTGTGTGAGGTGCATGTTTTGCGGGGGCGTGGGTCTCACTCCAGGTTGCTTGGCTTGTAACCCTGGGGCTGGGAGTCTGGTGATTTGTTGGGGCTTGCATCCCTTTGTTGCTCCAGAGCCTGTGCAAAAAGGTCTGTGTGTGAGGAGCCCCAGGGGCAGCCGGGCTCAGAAGCCCAAGGGAGAGGGCAGGAGGACAGAGAGGCCAGAGGGCACTGAAGCAGGGTGAGGGGCTGCTGGGCTGCCAGGAGGGTTTTGGTAAAGGGCACCATCCAGCCAAATGGATACATGGGGACACTGCTTCAGCTCCTGCAGACTCTTGCAGCTGGAGAGGGTCTGTGAGGAAGGGACAGGGAAGAGTCTGCACTCAACCCCTGCCCTTGCATTCATTGCTTTACTGCCTGGAGCATGCAGGGCTGGCAGGGGATGGACAGCAGTGACTGCTGTCTCAGTAGCCACCCAAAAGTGACGGCTTGGAGGTCAGCAGTGCCAGGGAAAAGCTGTATGGCAGAGTCACCCCCAGCTGTACCACACCTGGGGGACTCCATCATGGGCAGATTCCCTTGTCTGCCTCCACCCTGCCTGCACTACAGTGGGAGCAGCCCTCGGGGGACTGAGGTGAAGCCATGTTGCTCCCAGCACTGCACGTGCTGCTGGTGAGCATTTTTGTCTGCCTGCCCCTGCTGCTCCCTGCTTTCCCAGATGCAACATGGAAAGGGGGCAGTTGGCACAGGGTGGTGGAAGCTCCAGCGATGGGAATCACCCCTCTCTCCTTCTCTGTTTTCTCAGGTGCAGGTGGAGGCCAGGAAAACCTGCACCGCAAAGCGGCCACCCGCTGTTGTCCGCCACCCTCCAGCAGCCAGCGGTGGGATGCCGGCTGTCTCCCACACCCTGCCTAAGGCCAGGGCTGGCTGTCTCTTCAACAGCCTGCAGCGGCGGGAGCAGGCCAGGGCAGAGCAGGCCCGGCTGCTGACTCTCCAGGGCATCATGGGTGACAGCTCCCTGCGGCCCACACCTGAGGAATGCTATGGCCCCAGCAACACATGGCCTCAGAAGTATGGTCGCAGGAAGGAGGGGCCAGGGACAGCTGCTGCTGGACCCCAGCTTGGGGAGCTGCTCCTCTATGTCAGGAACCCACTGGTGCAGGACATCGATGCTGAGTGTGGGGCAGCCCCCCAGAACCCCTGCCTGCCTAACCCAAAAATCACATGCCCCCGTCTTTCCCTGGGCTCTGTGCTCAGCCTGGAGCTGCCACGGGACGCAGTGGTCCTGGGGTGCCACCGAGGGGCTGTGGCACAGCAGCAGGAGGCAGAGGGGCAGGAGCAGAGGCAGGATCAAGGGGTGAGGCTGTGGAAGCCCACAGGCACACATGGAGTTGAATGGCAGCAAAATGGGCACAGTCCCCAGGGGCCCAGCAAGAGGCTGGGGACGTCCCCCAAGAGTGAGAAAGGAACGTGGTTTGAGGAGGTGAGCTTCAACCCCAGCTACAGCCAGCAAAGGGCACACTGTGCTGGGAAGGAGTATTGGAACCTGCAGCGCCCCAGCAGCACCAGTAAAGACCTCCTGGACTCGAGACCAAGCCGGCCGTCCCGTGTCGGTATGGGGGATGAGCTGTCCACCCGCTTTGGCCACAGTGACAGCCCCAGTGCCACTGGCAGGGCCAGGCATCACAAAGCCGCTTGGCTAGAGCTTGGATCATCCCCTGCCAGCATCCCAGGCAGGGCTGGAGCCATCCCTGGCCCTGCCTGTGCACAGCAGCCAGCCAGCGGCAGCCAGCCCAGAGGGTCCCCAGCTTCCCCTGCTGCCCTGACCCAGCTCTCTGTCTTTGAGTGGGCACTGGGGTCTCCAGAGCCCCAGAGCCCTGCACTGGGCACTAAGGAAATCTGCCACCCTGCCCACAGGCAGTTTGAGGAAGAGGAGGAGGAGCTGCAGGCCATCTGGGATGGGGCCCACGAGCAACAGGCACAGAGCCCACCAGGAGGCAGCTGTGCCAGCCACCGGACGAGCAGCAGGGCAGGCAGCTTGCCCAGCCCCAGCACCACTGCTGGTGGGCCCCTCATCCTCTCATCAGCCAACAACGTGCTAGTGGCCAAATTCACCCTTCCCACCACTGCCCAGCTGCTCCACAGCCCGTCGGGAGAGAAGAGCCCCAGAGTGGAGCGCAGTGGCAGCCCCAGCAGGCTCAGGGTTTCCCCCCACATGGAGGAGCTGGTGTCTGCAGCCCCCTTGGATGCCTCCAGCGCCTGGAATCAGTGGAGTCACGGGCAAGAGGGGAGAGAGAGCAGCAAGGTGAGATCCACAGGCCAGGGACTCTCCCTCAGGGTCAGGTAGGGGGCTGGGGAACACCCGAGGCAGCAGCTGGGTTATTCACTCCAGCAAACATAACCTGTATTTGGGGACTCCCCAACTCCTGTGGCCCCTTTTCTTCAGCTGGTGGGGAAGGGCTAGGTGGGGTATTTGGGGTCCCTGCAGCACACACATTCCCTGCCAACCCATAGCCTTAGCAAGGCAGCACTTCACCTCTGAAGCTGACACACATCCCAGCCCCTGCCCAGGTGAGGAAGTTGTTCCTGATTGTCATCCCACTCCCACTTTGGCATTGCACACCAGGGATGGGTCAGATAGACCCCATGTGCATGATGGAGGCTGAGCTGGCACTGCCAGCCCCAGAGAAGTTCTTGCTCACCCTCTGTGCCCTTGCAGGTCCTTCCTGGTAAAATGGAGTTTCAGATGATGGAGGGCACGCTGGAAAGGAAGCATGTATTGCAGGCAGGAGGGAGAAAGGTACAGACATGGCTGTGGGGCTCCTTTGGGACAGGGGTGCTGGGACATGGCGGAGGATGGAGGGAAGCCAGGGATGTTCCTGGAACTACCACGGCAGTGCTGCTGGCCATTCTGGAAGGGCAGAGCCTCAGAGGGGCTGAGTTGCATTTTGAGTGGCATGAGACCATCTGTCTTCTTACAAACCTGTTGGCATCACAGCTGTCCCCTGCTTGTATCCCACAGGCCAGCTGCCGGGCCTGGGGCCTCTTCCACGCCGTGCTGATGAGGCAGACACTATGCTTCTACCAGGACCGCAGGGACAGCCTCAAGGTGCGGTGGGGGAGACTGGGGGACATGGGAGGGGGCTGGCAGCAGGGTGATGGCTCTGGGCCCCATGGCCAGGAAGGCAGAGCTGTCCAACCCCACTGTTGCTCTTGCTTTCCCTTATGCTGCAGAGCTCCGTGGTGGCCCTTCCCCTGCACCTCTCCGGGGCGGTCTGCACCCCAGATGCCGAGTACACCAAGAAGACCAACTGCTTCAGGCTTCAGTGAGTTCCCAGTCCAGGGCAGTAGCCACAGCCCTCCCCAGTGTGGGCAGACATGTACCAACACCCCCAGGCAGGACCAGCTCAGTCCAGTGCTTAGATGAGGATTTCCTTCCTTCTTTCTCATCTGCTTCTCTTCTTTTCTGGTCTGGTGGGGGCTGTGGCATCTGCACTCCACATCACTGCTGACCTGTTTTCTCCTCCTCTCCCTGCAGGCTGCAGGATGGTTCTGAATACCTCCTGAGGGCCCCCACCCAGCCCCTCATGAATGAATGGGTCTCAAAGCTGCAGCAAAACTCAGGTGAGCAGCCCTTGCTGGCAGAGCAGGGACCCAGCTCTATGTGGTTACCATGTTTGTTCAGCCCCTGCTGAGTCCTTTGATACCGAGGGGGGTCAGAAGAGAAGCAGCACAACATTGCCCTCTGATTTATGCATCCTTCTAGCCTGCCTTGGGAACAGTAGTTCTCTGCCAGGCAGGATTTGGAGGCTTTGTTTTCACACCACATACACAGCTATAAATCAGGAATAGCACAACTGACGTCAGTGGTGCCTCAGCAGCAAAAAGCCCGTGTCAGGAAAATTATAATTGTGCCTTGGTCTTCCTCCATATCCTCTGGGCCTGGAAATGCCTTGCTTGCCCTTGAGGCAAGGACACCTGTGATACTGAGGTCTTCCTGCTGCTGTATCCATACCTGAGGAGTTCAAGCTCTGTTCTGAGATCCTAGGCTGGTTGTCAGGACCAAGAGCAGGCACTAGAGCAGGAGGTTGGAGGATGCAGCCATGCAGCATGGGCACTGGGATCAGGGACTGGCTCTATGCAACAGTCCTGTATGGGACATCCAGCAGGATGTTTGCTGTGCCCCCAGGTTTCCCTGAAGTGGATTACTTCCAGGCGGCAGCACAACATGTCGAGGGCACTGCTGGTACTGGCAGGTGAGTAGCCAGGAGCTGGCCAGCTGGGTCTTGTTATGACTCTCTCCCACATTTGCCAGTGTGTGCTGCTCCAGCAGGACATTGGTGGCCAGTCTGGTTAGCGAAATCTCTGCTACTTTCAGTTTCAGCAAGGTCTCCAGCCCTGGGAGCTCCCACCTCCAGGGACATCACCAGGTGACGACCACCAAGAGCCAGGAGGTTGTGGTGTTACCCTGCACAAGCACACTACTGCAGCGGCCTCTGGGCAGCCAGGATGGCCAAGTCGATGGGACTGTGGAAGCAGCAGGTGACTTTTCTGTCTGGTTGGGTTGCCACTGTCCCCCAGCTTCTGTTCCCAGCCCAAAGAAGTACATGGCAGACAGCTGGGGGAGGCTGAAGGCTGTCAGTCAGCCTTGAACTTGGTGGTATCTGGGCTAGGAGTCTCAGGGCTTGGGGAAAGGAACATTTACTTCACTTCCTGGGTTACTGAGATAGTCATACATTTCCCTCTTCTCTTTGGGGCTGACACAGGGATGTGCTGTGGTGGCCTTGCCTTGTGACATGTGTCCATTCTGCTTCAGAGAATGCTCAGGGGACTGGGCACAAGGAGCAGCAGTGGTCACCCAGGGGGTCCCCCGGGCTGTGGGACAACATCTGCCCAGAAGACGACTATGGGCTCGTGGCCAACAAGAGGAGGTCCTACTCCTTCACCTCAGGTACAGTGCTGATTTTGCTGTCATCGCCAGGAGGTGGCACCACTGCCTCTGTCCTCACAGACAGCCGAGGACAGATGCGATGCTGCTCCAGCACGCACCTGGTCCCTACATACCTGTGCCCTTGGCTGCAGCCCCCATTTGGGGAGGGCCCTAGAGGGTTACCAGTGCCTGCTGGCACCCTGCCCCTACCACTGACTGCTCCTTCTTGCAGCCACCTACCAGAAGATCACCCCGCTGGCTGTGCCCAAGGAGCCGGTGGAAGCTGGGAGCAGCTACTCTGTCACACTGTACATAGGGGAGCAGGTGACAGCCATGCCCCGGGCACGCTGCCACTCCTTCATGGCCCGAACAGGGAGCCCCCGGGACACACTTGGGGAGAAGACCACCAGCCCACCTCGCACCAAGAACAAATCTGTCTTCAAGAAGTTCTTTGGGAAGAAAGAGTGAGCCCCAGACAAAGGGAGAAAATGCCCTAACCTGCCTCTTATCCTCCTCTCGGGCCATTCTGGCATGGTCTCTACTCCCAGCACCAGTTCACAGCTCGCTGCCTCCCCAGGGGCAAAAGGCTGTGCCAAATGGCTTTAGCCGGCCCTGGGGCTGCCCTGTGCCCCAGCCACTGCAGCCCCCAGCCTCAGCCTGGTGCTGAGCACCCCTCCTGCCCAGTGCTCTCCCTGGGTGCTGCTGGTTCCCCGGGCATCCTGATGACACACAGCACAAGCAGAGGGGGGTGGATGATGGTTTTATTAAAAAATAAATAGATGTTTAGTCTGGGAGCCTTTTTGTCCAGCAGCACCCGTTGGCACAGGAGGAAAGGAGCTCTCTGCAAGGTGGTCCTTGCTAAGGAGTCAGGGAGCTTCAGATGAGGAGGGGCCTGCAGCGAGGTTCAGTCCTGCTTGGGGGGAAGCCTGAGCCGTTCGGTGCCTCTCACGAGGATGCTTTGTCCTGTGCTTCCTCTCTGCCTGCACTCAGCCCAGCTAATCCCACAGGCTATCAGGGCCCCTTTTCCCTGCCCTGGGAGTTCAGCAGGGCTGTCGCTACCTACAGAGTAAATACTCCTGCCTGCACAATGTTGCCAGGCCTGCCCAGCCGTGCTCTCTCACAGGATGGCTGCCAGCCTAGGTCACAGCAGGTGAACACTGCATGACATGGACGGGGCCAGGGCTGTGTGGCTAGACCCCCATTGCTGCAGCCCAGATATTTTTGCAGTAACTTCACCAGACCATGCCAGTTTCAACTGCCCCAATTGCTGCCTGTACTGGGAAGGGGAGAAAGCAGCTGGTCCAACCTGCCCTGAGCCTGTACCAACCCAAGAGGGAGAAGGGGAAGTTTCTAGGGTCGTGGGTAGCAGATCCTCTCCCTGTTGGGCTGTGAGGCTCAGCTGTGCGCACCACTCGCCTCCTCAAACACAGTGTGGGGCTTAAAATAGAAGCACTGGCTGCAGCCCAGCTCTGCAGTAAGGGCTGGGAGAGCAGAAATGCTCCCGCCACCCCATCTCCCTCCTGCAGTGTTCCTGGGGCTGGGGACGGGCAGTGAGGTGGAGGTGGGCACACGAGGGTCACCAGCAGAGGGACTTTCTCCACGTTCCCAGCAAGAGGTGGAGGAAATGCCGGTGCGAGGTGCTGCTGTGTGGGCGGGGGTGTGCTTTCTGAGCTTCCCCTGTGTTTTACCACTGTCCACTTGGCTCCATAACTCTTGGCTCTGACACCTGTTTTTCTCCAGCACCAAAGCTCAGCTGCCTCCACTTCCTTAATGGGAAGAGACCAGCAGGATGGTAGGGCTGGGAGGGGAGATGCCCTGGGCAGGGGCCAGGCCTATCCAGGCCAGCGAGGAAGCCAAGGCACAGCATTCCAGCCCCAGCAGCACATACCAAGAGAGCAGCTGGTGGGCTGGTGCCAGTTCATTCCTGAGCATCTGCGGGGCCCGGCAGAGGGGCAGTGGGTGCAGGGTGCTTTACTAAGGGCCCCCCTGCTGGCCCCAGAGGTCAATGCTGACCCATGGTGGGGTGGGAGCTCAACAAGAGTCCCACCATGGCCCAAGTCCTGCATAGCAGCATGGGGTGACATGTGCCTCTAGAGAAATACCCCATTCCAGGGACGATGCTGGCACCTGCAGCACCATTTTCAGTACCCCCCTTGTAGTATGGGCTTCATTGTACCCCCGAGGCAACAGGCCACCCACAGCCTTCCCCTCTCCTCCCCTGTGCTGGCACTTGGCCCCACAGCAACCCGCTGACAAATCCCGCCTTTAGTTCCTATGGCAGAAGCCAATTCCCCCCCCCACTAATCTGCCCGTGCATGCAGCCTCCACCTGCTGAGCCAGCGGAAGCCGTGCTCAGCCAGCCCCAGCCAGCACCAGGGCTCTGAAACCCACTTCGGCTGCAGAGCCTGGAGGGTGGCAAAGCCTTTGCACCCTGGTCCTCCTGCCGTGGGAAATCCAACCCTGCTTAGCACCAGGCAGTGAGGAGTCTGCAGGCAGCATCATCTGGCATCAGGAGAGCTGAGCTATCCAGGTAAGGGCCGGGTGCAGGCAGGGAGGTGACCAGAGTAAGCACTGTCCCTGATGTGCCTTGTTCTGCCGGCTACCAAGGAGAGGGTCTGGTTCCAACCCCCTTCACTAAGCCAAGGTCTTGTCCTCCATTTCGGCTGCTCGGCAGTCCTGCTGCAAGGTCACCCTGCAGCCGGAGCCTGTGCTGAGCTCTGGAGCCATCACACACTGAGGGACCCCAGCCAGGGTCCGGAGCTTTCTAGTCCCCAGCTGCAAGGAGGGTTCGGAGCCTGACCCCGGCGCAGAGGGGAGTGAAACGGGGGAGCAGCAGTGGAGGGG
Organism: Corvus cornix cornix; assembly: GCF_000738735.6. NCBI lineage: Eukaryota > Metazoa > Chordata > Aves > Passeriformes > Corvidae > Corvus > Corvus cornix. Next base: position 31,166,556 of record NC_047056.1, on the reverse strand, counting down.
CTGGCTGCGGCACCCTGCCCTCCTTGCCTAGGCAAAAGGACAGCGCGGCTATGCCCCCCTCCCGGGGCAGTAGGGCCAGCTGTCTGTTCCAGGAAGAGGGGAGACACTGGGCAAAAGCCAGAGCACCGGGCATTCCTGTGCCGGAGCTGCGGTAGCGGGGCGACCCCAGCAGCATCCCGCCCGCAGGTGCGGCCGATGCAGCTGGGGGGGCCGGATCAAAGCGGGCTGCAGGGGTGGGGGCACCGGGCTGCAGTCCGGCGGGCCCGGAGCCGAGGGCTGTCCCAGCCCGCCCGCGCGGTGCCCTTGGCGCGGCGGGAAGCGCTAGGACCCGGCGTGCCGCGGCCGGCAGCGCTGGCACCGGGCGGTGCGGGACGGGACCGTGCCCTGCGGGCGGCGGCGCCGCGGGAAGGAGCCGGCAGCTCCCGGGGAAACGTGTAAGCGACGTGGTGGTGCCCCGGCTGCCTCGGGTGCGGGTGGGCGCTGGGGCGGAGCGGGACCCCCGGCAGCAGCGGCGGCAGCGCTCGGGGAAGCCCTGGCAGGCGTCCCGCGGCCGTGCGCGGCGGCCGGGGCTGCGGAGGTGGCCGGGGCTGCGGAGGTGGCCGGCTGTCCGACCGGGGCTCCGACCCTGCCGGTGCTGGGTGCTGCTGCCTTCCCTTCCCCTCCATCTACAGGACCCCCGCGGGGCCGGTCAGGGAGGCTGTCCCGGGAACGCAGTACCACGGGGCAAGGAACGCCTCCCCTCTCGCCATCCCCCGATACAGCCAGCTGGGGACGGTGTTTGGTTACCCTGCCCGTGGAGATGTCACCCGACCACTGGCACGGCCGCCGCTTACTGGCCCCGTCATCTTCCTGTGTCAGTCCCAGCCCTCTCTGAGTGCTGGCTCCCTCCCTGCCCCGCCAGGCACATGTTCCTGTACGGCCCCAGGGCTGCCTGCACCACAGGGAACACCTTCAGGGAGCCCTCCACGTTCTTGGGGTTCTTGGGGCTGTGCCACCGCTCACGTCCCTGCCAGAGCTTCTTCTACAGCCCAAATCGCCTCTTGCAGGCCCTTTGCCCCAGTAGTAGCTGGGCACTCTCCCATGACCCTTTCTATTTGTAGATTGACCGCTGGAAGCTTGCCCTCCCCCCTTGCACCATTCCCCATGCAGGTCCTTTCTCCCCAGGCACCATTCCCTGGCTGCCCTCGGTGTGATTTGGCCCAGCGCAGAGGTCCTGGCTGCGTTGTGAGTCCAAGGCATGACCCAAGGCTTGTTTGCAGGAGCCTGACCTCGTGTGCAGGCGGAAGAGAGGTGAAGGTACAGGCAGAGCAGGGTTCGTAGCATGGCCCTTGACCCAAATGAGTGGTGCCTCTCAAGGTCAGGGCACTGCCCTGCTGCCCCAGTAAAGGTCTTAATGCAAGAGGTGAGAAAACAGGGTCCCCACTGCTGCTTTTTGTCCTTATACCTCCAGTGCCCTGATGCTGTCCTGGGAGGGAGTGGGTGCTGTAGGGGCTGGAATGGATCAGAAAATGTAGGGAGTGAGGGAAGTTGGCACAGTTGGGTGGTAGGAGATAGTGAAACTTATCTGTCATGATCCTCGGGCTTGTGCAGGGAAGGTGATGGAGGATGTGGTGGAGGAGTACCAGCTGTGTTCCGCCAGCTGTTTTGTCCACAGACATATAAGAAATCCTGCCATTCGCTGCCAGGAATGGTTGGAGCATCCCTGAAGGCAAGCTGGATTGCACTGGGACCAGCAGGATGGGCGATACGGGCAGCAGTGGCAGAGAAGCCTGTCCAGAATCAAAGACAGCAGCCCTGCCCTGAGCTACTGCCAGCAACAAGACCCTCCAGGGATCTCCAGAAAGCTAGGCTTTCGTGGAGCTTTTTTCCTTCTTGAGAAGCCTGGCTTTTTTCAGGGAACCCAGCACCTCCATGACTGCAAGTGCAAAGCAGGGCCAGCAGCAGCACTGCTGGGGACTGTATAGCAGCTCAGCTCTGCTGAGATCTTCCCAGCTCTGCCATCCCAGGATACTGCAGTAGCAAAAGCCAGGTGAGACTTTCCCACCTGCTTGCATCCTCTGGAGATGGCAGATCCTGTGTGGAGAGTGGAGAAGACAGGGGGTTGGTGATGTCTGCAGCTCCTCCCCAGAAGAGGGATCTTTGTGGGAAGCCAGCCACCAGTGTTGTAAGGGCTGACTTTTGTCACCTGGCTTACCAGAAAAGAGATTTACTGGGTCTGGGTAGCAGTGTTAGAAGAGCAGGCTGTTTCCCCAGAGACTGAGTCTCTATCAGCTGAGTATGCATGTATAGAGTAAGCCTGAGGCCATAAGTCCAGGGGAGGGTAGTGCCAGGAGGCCCTCTTGTTCCTGGGGCACTGGGTCAGTGGCACAAGGGTGCTTCTGGATGCCTCACAGCCCAGGATGAAGGGGAGAGGGACGCAAGCTGCCTTTTGGGAAGTAACCTATGCTGAGGAGGTGCACTTCATGCCTTTCCCCATCCCATCCTTGTGGAACTTGGGGTTCTCAGGGGACCAGCCAGGACTCCTTCTGTGGCCTGCAGCTGAGCAGCAAGCACAGCCCCACATGATAGTTATCATGTTCAGGGTGACTGTCACAGTGTTGTGTCCTCATGTGATCGATCCATCCTGACCCTGAGATCTGATTCCTATCCCTGCCCTTCTGCACAGTGTGTTACCTACAGGCAAACTCGGTTTCTTTAAACCACCTTCAAACAAAAAGCCCTTGCTTCTGCCCTGGACTTCCCTGCTTACTCCCAGATTTCCCAGCTCCCGCTCATCCCCAGTCCCCCCACGGATTAGCACAGCACACACAACAAGCCCACTCTTCGGGGTGCCTTGCCCCACTTTGTGCACTTGGCTCCCAGTGCCATTTATTCCCCCAACTCCCTGCTGCAGCTCACTGCCTCCTCATCCTCATGGTGACCCCAGTGCTCGGGCCCGTGCCTACCCTACCCTAAACCCCCCGCCCGAGGGGTGGCTTGGCATACCTCCCCACCCTGGAATGCCGGACCCTTTCCCACCAGCCACCAGCTCCCCGCTGCTGGGAGAACGCCCCAGCTGCGCTCCCCGCACGCTGCTCCCCCGCCGTCGCCGCCGCATTCCGCGGGGCCGCTTAAGCCCGCGCCCGGCTAATTCCTTCCCCGTGGGCTCCCCGTGCTCCCGCTCCCGCCGGGAGAGGGCCCGCGCCCCGCGCCGCCGCCAGGGGGCAGCCGCGGCCCGCCCGCCGATGAGTTTGCGGGTGCTCAGCGCCGGGCCGGCCCCAGAGCCCCACAGAGCCTCACAGAGCCCCCCAGGGCCCCCCAGAGCCCCGCAGGGCCCCCAGAGCCCCACAGAGCCCCCCAGGGCCCCGCGGGGTCGGGCAGCTCTGCAGAGGGGTGGGAAGGGGTCAGGGGACAGTGCCTCCCCCCCGGCGACAGGCCAACTCTGCCGCGCTCCCCCCGCGGCATGGGCGCGGGACGCTGCAGGCTCCCAGCCACGTACCCCAGCCCGTCGTGTGAGGGGTGCAGGACCCCCCGAGGGTTTCCTCCTCCCTGGTCCGTGTTACAGCATCCTCTGCCCACGGGTGGAGACTCAGCTTTGCAGAGGGGCTGAGGAAAGGGGGGAGGGCAGTCCCAGCGGTACCCTGGCAGCTGGGCTGCTGGTCATGGGTTTGGCCTGCCCTTCTTTTGATGTCCCATGGTTGTGCTCCACTGGGTGGCCTGGGGGCCTCGTTTCAGCTTGGGAACCTGCGGAAGCATGACTGGCAAGGAGAAGAAATGATGAACGGCTGGTACTGTTGGGAGCTGTGGGAAAGGGCCCTCCTGGAGACCTCCCTGGGGGATGTTTAGGAGCATTCAGCCACAGCTCCGCTGTTGATTCGCCCAAAGGGGAAAGCATGACTGGATGGACTTAGTTTCCAGACAGGATTTAGTCAGCTTTGCCAGACATTTGCACAGAGCGGAATTCCTCCACACCAGCCAGCAAATGTCGGGCCAGGCACAGACCAGGGCTGGCACGGCTGTGAGAACTCCTGGACCTGTGTTTGGAGCTCTCATCTCTGCAGGTGGCCATGTGCCATGGTCCCCGTGGTGAGCACAGAGACTGCCCAGGAGCAGGCTGGCTGGGAGAGCAGGTGGGCACCTTGGCCCTGCCCTGCCACGCAGGATGGGCAGACTCTGGCTGCAGCAGCACTCCCTGAGTGCCGGAGCATGGCTCTGCCTGCTGCCACCAAGGTGCCTCGGGAAGGCTGATGGGGAGCCATTGCTTCAGGCTATCCTCCAGAGCTGGGATTCACCCATCCTCCAGAAAGCCGCCTTCTGCCTTTTAGATGGTTCTGGGAGTCGCTGGGCACCTTGCTACACTGGGGTGTGGATGGACTTTGTCGAGGGGGGAACAGGACCACACGGCAGCTGCCACCCCTCTTCCTCTTGCCAGGTTCCCTGGCTCCCAACAGTCCACAGCTCCCCCACGGTGTTTTACGAGTGTGGCTGAGTGCCAGCCAGCTCCTTCCTTAATGGCTGTGCTCCATCGTGGGAGACTGGTGCTGCCAGCTAAGGAGCAGGATGTGCCCCCGGCACTGCTTCAATGGGCCAGATGACCTTGACTATAGTGTGGCTCCCTCTGCCAGCCCCAGCTCCATCCTCCGCCAAGGAGACCTGGTGTGACACCCTGACCGGGTGCTTGGAGTGGTCAGTGCCCGGGGCTACCATTTCTGAACGCCACAGGATGTTCCTGCCTGTCGATGAGCCAGGGGTTAACCCTGTCTCCTCTGGTACAAATGGGGCCTGAACTGTGTATCTTAAGTTTATCCAGGCCTCAGCTTGGGCTCTGGCAGGCGGAGACTGCCTGCTGTGAGGTAACATTTCACCCTTGGCCGGTGGCGGCACAGCTGTCACTCAGTAACTAGCACCCAGCAGCTCAGCTGGTAATTGGTGCCATTAGTCAGTATTTACTCCCTTAATGCTTGTAGGAGAAAGCACATGGGCAGCTGGAGCTCGGGAGAGGGTAGCAGCAGTGCAGGGAGGGAGGCAGAGGGTTGGGGATGGATTGCCAGGGAAGGATTGTGCGAAGGAAGATGGTGAGGATGGGAGACCCTCAGCAGTGGCTTGGGCAGAGGGGCTTGTGTCCCCCCATCCTGACAGCAGGGGGATGCCCTGTGTCCCAAAGATGCTGCTGTTCCATTGGGGCAGGCTGCCCCCACCTCCAGCAGCCTGAGAGGGGGCTGGAGTTTGACTGGACCCCACTGTCCGTGCCAGGTCCCAGGAGCCCTGTGGGCACCACGGGTCCCTTGCTGAACTGGGACCAATCAGCGGACAATGGGATTTGTTTCTGCTTGCCCAGCTGGAAAACACCCATGGCCTTGTCACTGGGCTGGGAGGCCCTTCCTTGTGTCTCCAGACCATTTGCTCACCAGGGCTGTGAGTGCTTTAGGAGTAGTGGTATCACCACATTGCATCTCAGTGCTACCAGCAAAGGTGGATCCTTAGCACGGGGAGATGGTGAGGCTGATTGGGAGCAGGAGCCTCCCCCTGCCCTGCCTTTCCTTGGAGGGTTTCACCAAGGGCTGCTCTGCTGCTGGCAGTGAGCTCCTGCTGCCCTCAGCCCGCTAGTGAAGAAGTCACAGGCAGCTGCCTGACTTTATCCCTGCAGGCCGGATCGTGCAAGGAAGCAGAGGGACGACAGGATGCTGGAGGTCTGCGTGGCTCCCTGCAAGCGGTGATGTACCAGCTGGATCTCTGTGCCACAGGCAGAGTTCAGGAGAGTATTGCAGCCCACTCCTTACCCACCTCATCCCAACAAGGCTCAGGCCATCAGGTGAGCATGACCTCTGCCTTAACCACCTCATCCCAAAATGCAGGGCACCGAGAGCCCAGGGGTTACCATCAGGAGTCCTGCAAGCAATGACTGGAGATCTCCTGCCCCAAAAGGGTCTGCCAGCAGCTCTTCAGCCAGGACCCTGCTCCAGGGTCAGCTGGGACCAGCAAGGGAAGAGGAAAACTAGAATAATTGGTCCCCGAGCCATTTGCTGATCTCAGCAACAGGCTGAGATGCTTTGTTGACTAACAAAGCATCCATGATCATTGTAGTCTCACTATAACTGGATTCCTGGGAGCCTGCAGTGGGTTTTTTGCCCCCGTTGGCTAATAGATTAATAACGCGCTGGCACTTGACAGAGGTTTGGCACCTTCTATGTTTCCCTCCATGTGACTGATTAAAATGCCCCTTTCCCCCCTTTCCCGATAGGGCTGCCTTCTCACACACGCAGGCAATTGGATACAGCTGCTAATCTGCTTGCCACTCCACTCCTGCCTGCCTGCTCTGCCTTTCAGACATACTGGCTCTCTGTTTCTCTGCTCCATGGCACCGAGGGCCAGTGCAGAGGCTCTTTGAGCTGACTGCCCATGCCTTCCTCTGGAATGGGGCAGGCAGCATCCAACGGAGGGAAACAGTGTCACTGTGGGTCGTGCTTGCAAAGGGAAGGGTGGCTTTGCAATGGAAAGGAGAGCTGGATGGCATGCAGCCCCCTGGCCTCAGCCCTGCTGCAGGCTGATGGCCTTGCCATGCCTCAGTTTCCCCTGTCCCTAGCACAGGCACATTACAGGGAAAGGGAAATCTCATTGCAGAGGAGGGCTGGTGGGTTAATTAATGTATGGTTGCAAAGTGCTTGGAAATCTCCAAGGAAAACGGTCGACGTGGGTGCCAAGTGTAAAGGATTCTGAAAACATTAAGTGCCTGCAAATGCTGCCTAGCTCCTCAGGCCCTAAAACTCAGATATTGCCCAAGAGGCACCAAAAATATTCCTTCAGCTCATGTGATGCATTATCCACTGCTCGGAATAAATCTCCCTTTTTGCTCTTGCTTTCCAAACCAGCTGTTTATTTGTTTTCCCCTTTTGGATTTCATAGCTTTAGTTAAAGCAGGGAATTGCTACAAGGGAGGAAGGAAAAAAAAAACCCAGCTTTTGTGAAAGGTTGGCAGCAAGCATCATTGAAGGGAGAGCACTTCGCCTGTTTGTTCTGCCTGTTACAAACTAGCTGTGAGCAGAGCGTACAAATTGGGCTCCAGGTGACGGCGTCGCAATGCCCGCAGTGCATGTTCGAGTTTTCAGAAAGAAAACTCAAAGGGCTGGGCAGCTTCAGCCCCACCAGCATGCTCTGGGAAGCATGTCCATGGGACTCCCAGCCTTATGTAAGGGAGAGGCTTTGCTGGCTGCCTTCCTCCCTTGCCTTCTCCCTTTGCTCTGGGGAGCGCAGCAATCTGCCAACAGCAGCAGCGTGTTTTGGCACTGTGCTGCTGCTTTGGGGATGGAGAGGGTGGGAACGCAGCAAGCCCCTGGGCCACACTTGAGGCTGCCTTTTCTCCTTGCCCAAATTACACTGGGGAGAAACATCTAGATCTGTGGGTCATGCAGTGGTGGGCCCAGTACCAGTGCTGGGCAAAGCACAGCTGTTTCCAGTTTGGAGCAGAGACTGTTTTCGTAGCTGTTTGTTTTTTCTAGGAGGTTTGCTATTGTACACGCAGAGGTGAAGATGATAACATGAGAGTCACTTGGGAGCAGAGGGTTCTTCAAACACAACACCTTTGCCAAGATGAAGCAAGGCAGCTTGGCCCTGCAGCAAGTGCTCATGTTTGTGGGGCAATAAATGAGTTGTTATTGGCTGTGCAATTTGTTACCTTCCCATACACCGCAGAGGGGGTGTCACCCCTCTGAAACTGCATGCTGCCATTGACATTACACAACCCAAGGACTTGCATCACTCTTGGGAGCAGCCGTGCTCGCTGAGGGGCTGAAGTGCCTCTACAGAGAAGAGAACATTGAGTGAAATGTCTCCTGTCCTGCACCAGCCAGGGCTGGATTTTAAAGGACACTCACTCTCTCCCAGACTTAGCCTTCTTCACCCCATGGTGTCTTGCTCGCTCCAGGTCTTCTACCTACACAAGAGAAGACATCATTAGGCCCCGTCCTGCAAGTTGGTGATGGGTTGGTGCACAGGTCTGTGCAGGGAAGCAGCCAGCAGCCCGTGCTGTACTTAGGAGCTGGAAGCTGCCTTTCTCCGTGCCTCCCCTCGGGCCTGTCTGCTGGCCTCCTGTCTGCCTGCGGTCACCGGTGGCTGGGACACTGTTCAGCGCTAATGGATTTCAAACCCCCCCTCGCCAATGAGAGACGTCTCTGTTGAGAGATGTTGATTCCCCTGCTTGGGGGAGTGGCTGTGCAGACAGGACCAGAGCTGCAAATTAGAGAACATTTAATCCTGTACTTTGGTGATGGTAAGTGCTACGAGCCCTGCTGCTGAAAGCCTGGGGTGAGGCAGTGGTTACACCCACCCTGTCCTGAAGGAGAGACTTCCTGGAATATCCACTCAAAGGTAAATTTTGTGGTGTTTCTCCTCCCGATGGGGTCTGAGGTTATAATGATGCTGAGAGCCTTGTCCTGGCTTCTGGAAGCACAGTGTCAGTTTGGCTGGGCAACGCCAGTCTGGACCCTGTGCTCAAGTTCTTGGGGGAGTTGGTTCTCACAGCTTTTAGTCTGTGCTAAAGTTGGAGCTTATATAGAGAAAAATAAAATTGTAGAGATGCTCATGCTGCTTAGCAGCAAGTGTGGACATCACAAGGAGAAACACGGCACCCAAGCTGCTGTGGCATCCATGTTCCAGGGACTACCAAGGGGGCTTGTGGGGCTCTGTGGGTGACAGCATGGCACATCTCAAAGCTAGAGAGGAGGTGACAGGAGACATCCCAAGCAGGCGACCTTGCTTTTCTGTTTTGTTCAGATTTAGCAGAGAAGAGAGGAGATAGGAGAGGAGAGAAAAGACGAGGTGAGGCAAGGTGGGGAGAAGAGAGGTCTTGTCTGTGTTGTAGCTTAACCAGAAGACCTTCCAGATCAGAATGGCTTAGGGAAAGGGGCCTGAGGAAAGGCAGGCCCAAGGCTTGGATCTGTCATTGCCTGGGAGATGCAGCCTGGGAGCTTTAATTGGACATGAGAGCTTTTAAATTTAATTTGATCTGATATGGATCTTAAATTTAAGAGAAGAGCCTCCTGTCTTACTATCTGGCAGCATTGTCTGCTGCTCCCTTCATGTTGTTAGTGTACCCTCGTATCTGACCCCAGAAGCCCATAACTATGACAAGTATCTCTGACCAACGCAGAGGGAGAGATCCAGCTGTGGAGGCTGCTACTGAGCAGATCAGTGAAGAGGTCTCTTCCTCAGGGTGACACTCTGCAGTGTCATCGTTGCAGATCAGAAAGCACTGGTAGTTGTCTCAGCCCTGTAACCACTGCCTTTTTCTTGGGCTTTGAGGACTTTTTGCTTATGTGGCAATGTTTTGTAGGTCTGTCTTAAAATACAAGCTTGGTGCTTGGATTCTGCAGGAAGATGTGTGTTAGAGATCATCTTGCTGAGAGAGCGTGAGAATGAGAATCTGCCAGAGCTTTCGGGGGTGGTTAACTTCTGGTTTTAATTTCTAACCCAAACTGATCACCATCTGCAGAGAATTTTCTGAGGCTGTTTATTAATGGAACAAATGTTTTAATGGTCAAAGCTGCTGCGGGGACTTCCTGGTGCCACTGCCTGTGTCCGCCCAGCACAGTGAATGGAGAGAGCCAGGAGTGCCCTGTTTTCCTTTAAACACCCAGCTACATAAAAAACCCCCAAACTTGTGTGACTGTTTAAGTGCATTGATATGAGGTTAAAAACAGGTGCACTCCCCTTTACTGGGGGACAAAGTACCTGAGGAATCCTCCACGTTTGCAGTTCAGCTGAGCAACAGGCTTTTATCACAGCGGAGTAGATATTTATTCTGGAAAGATAGGAGCCTGGAGGCGGCAGCCTGAAAAAACTCATCTTAGAGTTTGTTCCTGCCCTTTGGATACTGCATACACACGGTACTTATATCCTCCGAATATAGGGGGATTGCTAAGGTTCACAGGGCTCTGCACATTGCCTGCCATCCTGGGTAGCACCACCACGAATACACAGTGCAAAAAGCTGTCTTTAATCCTCTCTGTGACTTACAGAATCATAAACGGTTTGGGTTGGAAGATCATTGAGTTCCAATCCCCCTGCCATGGGCAGGGATGACACCCACTAGATCACTAACTCCAGACAGTTATTTATATATGTGTATACACATGCGTATGTATATATACGCTTGTGTATGTATATGTGTACGTATATATACACATCCGTATATGTATAAATAAGGATATATATTACACCCTTAGGTGGTGACTGCCAGCAGAGAGTGTTTTTGTCTGGATTAGAACGCAGCATGTGGGACAAGTGAGGAACGTAGCAAACTTAGGGGCCAGTTCACACTCCATTCAGAGCCATACTTTAATGCATAGCTCCCGTTACAGCTATAATATTTACTAACGCATGGAGATTAACGCAAACCCGGCGCTGGGTGCGGCTCCGGAGTTAGAGAGGGCTTGCTCTGCTCTCTCTTCCCAAGAAGCAGGCGGCCCGCGGCCGGGGGTTTTCCCGCCAGATGCGGGGCGTGGAGCTGCAGTCGGCGTAAAAATGGGGGCGGGCAGGGGCGGGCAGGGGAAGGGACAGCAGCAGAACGCGGGGCGGCGCGGACAGCGCGGCGCAGGTGGGTTCCCCCCGAGGTGCGCACGGCTGCCCGCGGAGGGGTCGCGGCTCTGCTCACCCTTTCTCTCCCGGGGGCGAGGGGGAGCGGGGAAGGGGCGGGAAGCGGGGAAACCCGCCGCCTCTCCCACGCGGGAACCGCGTGGCACTGAAGGCGGCAGGAGGGGAAGGAGGAGTTTAGAGAGCGGGACGGAGGCGGCGGGTTCATCCGCACCGGCGAGAGAAGGAGCCGGAGCCGGCAGGCAGCGGTGGGCGCCTGCGTTCCAGGTATTGGCTCAAAGTCGCCGAGCTTTTGGCCACCCCGGCTCCCTCCGAGGCTCCACGAGGCGTTTCAAAGCTGCCGGGTGCGTGGGCAGCCCTCGGAGGAAGCCGGGGGATGCCCCAAGCTCAGAACCCGGCGCCACAGCGTGGGGAGAGGCGGCGTGCGAGTCGCGGGTTGGGGGGCCGGAGGGGTGTAAGATGCACAGATACTGCTTTTTTGGGGGGGGGGGATTCTTCCTTGCTACTTTGCACGGCAACTACAAATCCCCTTTCACAGTTACTGCCGGGGGGAGAGCATGTGGTTTTGGGGATGCGAAGTGGAGCGGCCAGCACGTGGCTCTGGGGATGCAAAGCGCACCGATGCTCTGATACTTGGGATGCAGGACTTCACCGAGGGGTTTGTGCAGCGCTCCTGCGGCCGCAGAGGTGCACATCCCTGCCGAGCAGTGGCGCGTGTGCACGGCAGGCAGTGTCTGCCACCGTGCCTCAGCCGACGGGTGTTGTGGGGAGCCGCTGGCAGGTGCGTGGGCAGGGTGTCGTGTGCTGCTGTGCGAGAAGTGGGGCAGAGCCCCCTCGGCTGACAGAAAAACTGCTGGGTCAGGGTTGCTCCAGGTCCTGCTCAAGAAAATGCTCCCAGTTGGCTGTGGGATGCTGTGGAAGATTTCAATGAGTGTTTCTTTCCATTCCTGAGCAAACCGTCAGCGTTAAGGGAGAGCCTGGTCCAAGCAGAAGCACCAAGAGCTCCTGTAGAGCCCTTTTGTGCTGTCCTCCTCACCCCTGTAGTTAAATCTGAGCTTCACACCCCTGCTAGATGCTAATACTGCCAGACCAACACAGTCCCTGCCTGTACTCACCAGCACTCCCATCTGCCTCTTGGGAATGGGCTGTGGAACTGCAGACTGTGTGGGAAGGCAACAGCGGCTAAGCCCCGGAGCTGTGGGATCGCAGACAAGTAAAGCCTGTATCCTTGATCCCCAGGGCTAGGGGCTACAGGAGGAATTTGTGCAGCTGTTGGCCACAGCTGGATGCACTTCCCGGCAGCTCTGAAACAGAAAGCAGCCCAACAGCCCCTCAGTTCCCTGTTGTGAGCAGACACAGTTGAGGGACTTCTGTGAGTGCCGACATGGGAAATCCCACTCTCTTTCTGCACTGCATCCCAGCTTGGTGGCATTGTTTCCACTCACCAGCCCCTGGAAGGTGCTGGACGGCCTCAGGCTCCCTCGAGCCTGCCTCCTCTGCAAAGCTATCTCAGGATATGGCTGTGCAGGGATGCTTTTCCCTTGGGTTCACTTTGTGCAGCTCATGGGCCACTGATAGTGTCAGTCCGGTGCTGACACCACATGTATGCCCTCCAAAGCACTCCTGCTCCTGCCATTGCTTTTTGCTCCTGGAAAAGACAGGTAGGCTTGCTCTTGGCTCACCAAAAAGGTTTTCACAGAGCAAAGGCACCTTCTTTTCAGCACCAAGGGCTGTAACATCAGACCCAGAAGATGCTTTGCAGGATGACTCTTCCCTCCACAACTAGCACAGACACGAGGTGGAGGCTTACACTGTATCAGATACCTGGAGTGAGGAGGCTGAAGAAATTCACTTCAGCTTGAATCAGTAGATGTAGCACCAGCACACAGGACAATATGGCACCTGCATCCTGCAGTTGTCCCTTTTCTCCAGTCCTTGCCAAGCTGCATAATTAACTACTGGCATCAATTCCCAGCATGACATCCGTGCTCTCATTATCTTGGGCTGGGAGGTGTTAATGAGCTTCTTCCTCTTTAAAGATGAGCCATGGGCTTTGTTGTTGCCCTGGCCTGACCTGTCTTATTCCTTGTTGTGGTATGGGGGTAAGCCAGGGTGTGGATGACAAGGTGCCCGTTCACCCACTCCCATGCTGCACCTTCCTCACTCTGCCCAGCTTCATTCCCAGCTCTCCTGGCAGAGGCAGGGCTTAGGGAGCAGCCCATTGGGATGGAGGGAGCCCAGGACCACCTGTGTGCCCTGTCCAAGTGGGAAGGCACCAGCCACTGGCTTTGGGAAGCCAGCAAACAGCTTCTGGTGGTTTTCACGGGACACATGTAGATCTTGGTTGTTTTTGTTCAGTGTAATGTCCAGGCCCTTGGCAAGTGCTACGGAAGCTGCAGCACCTGCTCTCATCCACAGAATTCCATTCTCTAGTGGTCCTTGCCAGCTCCGTGCTGACCCCACAATGTAAACCTCGCTTACCTCCCTGTGCCTTCCTGAGCTTTCCCAACACCAAGCTCTGTCCTGAGACACCTGCCAGCCCAGCACTGTGCTGCTTGGGGCTGCAGGACTGCCAGCTCCCAGAGTCTCATCTCTGTGCTAACTCTTACTCAGCTGCCAACAAGCTGAGGCCCAGAGCACTATGTGGAGTGAGCTACAGGCATTTTCAGCCAGGCAGAAGTCAGGGTTTTACCAGCCACACAGCTATTTTGATTTGATTAAGCAGTGCTATAGGAAGCTGTAATTGCTTCTTAGGTTAAGAGTGTGCAAGATGTGGGATGGGGAACAACTGTGCAGAGTAGGAGCAGACCCTGGGTGGGTCTGGTTACATCAGGATGCGTGGTCTGGAGGGTCTCAGTGCCCCAGCTGAGGCAGCAGCAAAGTACTGCACCCCATTTTCCCACTCCAGATTCTGCAGACCTAGCTGGGGGGCTGTATATGGGCTCTGGGGTCCCCGTGTTGGAGAAGAGCTGTGATGCTGCATGAGGAATGCTTCTGAGGATTGCTGTTCCCATGAGACAAGGGAAGCTGTTGTGTAGGAATAACACTAACAGTCCTTCTTAATTTCATTGCTGATGGAGGTGATATGAAAAACATCACTGTTGTGACCTTTTGGTCCTGCTCTGGCTTGGAGCAGGCTTTTTCCTGGTCTTGCCAATCCCCAAGAAAGGGGAGGCTCAAAGCTCTGTGTGTGTGGCTTTCATGCACTAACTGTGACACAAATTGGTGAGCCTGGCGTTCTGGGTGCAGTGCTCAAGGCTCTCTTTCAGCCTCTTGGTTAAGCCATCGGTGAGCACAGTCAGGTTTTATCTCCAGGAGACCAACTTTCCTTGGGGCCAAAAGGGAGCAGAGACCTATTGCCTGCCTGGCAGCTCGTACAGAAGCTGTCAGCAGGAAATCAGGCAGATTTCCGCAGGGCCTTCTTGCTGCTTCCTACCACACGACTGCCAGTGAGACTTGCTTTAGTTCATTTGCTTTAGAACTAGTCTGATAGGAAGGCACCTCGCTGTGAAATTTCCAGCTGGAAATTCATGGAGTGAGCAGACCAGGAAGCTGCAGAGGGAGGAGGCAGGTGTGGCTGAGTGGGCAGCAGCAGTGGGACTGGAGGGTCGTGCCATCGGCCTCCCATGTGCTGAGCAGCTTGCTCTGGCCACGTACTGAGGCTCAGTCATGGCAGCAGGACTGTGTCATCAGCCGTGCTGTGCCAAGGGCAAGCCATCAACCTGAATGTGTATCTGCGTCCCCAGACTGACACTGAAGTGGCTCCAGCCTCCTGCAAGGCTGCTGGGGAGAGGGTTGTCCTGCCTGGGTTGCCCTGCTTGGCTTCTCTGCTGCCCAAGCTGTGGCTCCAAACATGGTCCTCATCCCTGCTTGGTTCATTTTTCCTTGCACATCCAACCACTGACACTGTGCAGGGACACAGAGCCAGTTTACACCTGCAGCTGAGGGCCTGCTCACCTGGCTCCAGCCCCTGAGGGCTTTGGAGTTTTGCTAGAGTTTTTGTTCATGGTCATAGTAAACCCTCATGAGAAGAACTCCCCTGTTTTAAGCTTGGGGATAACCCCTGGAGAACAGCCAGGGTGGCAGGAGGGACTGGTGACAGATCTGGCTTCTCAGTCCTGCCCAAGGCTCAGGGTTGAAGGAGATGCCAGCCTTATCTGCCTTGCCTGCTCTGCATGTGACAAGCCTTGTTATTTCCTGGCCTCAGGACCAAGTTGGAGGCAATTCCATATTTTATCCTCCTTCAGTGCTGTACGCTCAGCTCCCTGATGGTATTTGCTCTGGACTGGAGTTCTGCCCCCACAGGGAGCCCAGTGCCACAGGACGCACACAGTGCTTTCATCTCATTAAGGTTTGTAGGTGTTGGGCTGTGGCTGAGGATGGCAGGGTTGGGTGGGTCTTCGTGGCATCCTGGCAAGAGCAGGAGTGTTATCCATTAACCACAGGAGGAGACAGACCAACGGCAACGCAACCAAGCTATTATGAAGTGATCCACCCTACCCTGCAGCTGCTCCTTCCCGTCTTCACACCCACTCCTTGTGGCCACGCAAGGCTGGCGTGTCTGTGTAGTGAACCACATCAGGACATCGATCTGCCAGTGTGTTCCTGGACAGGGCTGTTACCCCGGAGGCAGCGGGAACGGGGTGCCCACATGATGCAGAATCCATGCCTTGCGGGGGATGAGGGAGGTGCTGAAGAGCACTGCGTTCTCCTTGCCTGGGCTCTGCAGCTGGGCTGCCTCCAAAAGGGGAGCCTTTGACCAGAAACAAAACAGCATCAGTAAATAGCCTGGCAATCGATACTCAACACACAAGTTATCTGCTACCAGCTGTCCCTCCCTTCCTTCGCTGTGGCTGTGAGGGAGATGCACTGTGTCAGAGGGGATTGCTTCAGCAGGGCTCAGCCCCTGGGCTCCCCATCCCTTGGCATCACTGTGGGAGTGCATCAGCATCCACCCAGGCAAGCCCTGATGGACACCTTGCCAGATGGCCAGCCCACCTCAGTGAGGCTGCTGTAACCTTGGGTCTCCCAGCAGGGTGTCTAGAGCTGCCTTCATCTCCTCTGCTCCCCACATTAATCTGGGGAGGCTGAGAGGCTGGTGGAGCCTGCAAGCCAATGCTAGCGGCTGCAAAGTGCCATTTCCACATGAGCAGAGCACTTGGTGGCTCGCATCCAGAGTTTTCCGTGCTTCCCTGGGATATCCTAAGGATACTCAGGGTCCCAGACAGGCTGCGATATCATGGCTGTGGCACACTGGGTGGTGGCTGTTTGCATGGATGTAGCAGCACAGGCTGGGATTTGGAAGGGACGTGACTTGCTCTTTCCCAACTTGTGGCTGGGCTTATTATTATTGGTTGTGTGGGAGATTCTGTTTTGATGGGATTTGGGCAGACACAGCTGTCCCCACCTCCTGTTTTCTCTCCCTGCCTGATCCTACTTGCATAAAGATTTCCCTGTTTTGCTGCTGTTTAGCCAAGGCCAGTGCCAAGGGTGGGAGGTTTGGGCTCTGACTTATTTGCTCCGAAGGAGGTGTCTGCCTCGAGTCTTGCTTTGGCTCCTCATGTGAGACCTTAGTCCTGCCAGGCTGTTTGGGGAAGCTGACTTATTCAGGGAAGAGGGTGCCAGAGATGGTGCTTCTGCCCTGGGTGTTTGCTCCAACTCCTTTGCTTGCACCACATCTCTGACAGCATGCTGCCTCCTTGGCTTTCCATTCCTTGGTCCACGGATTGTGGGTTACCCACACAGCTCTTCTGTGTCTGCCACAGAGCAGGGATATGGCAAACCCAACTTTCAGCAGGCAGCATCTTTCCTGCTGGGAAATGTGCAGGTGTATGTGGCTCCTCGAGTCCCTTCAGCTTCTGGGACTTGTGGGGACCCCTTTACCCCACTCTTTGGAGATGGCTGCAGCTTTGGAAGTGAGTGATTTGGCACAAGCAGACCCAGACAGGACATCCATCCCTTCCCCTTCCTTTTGTTTCTGGGGATTGTGGGGTGCCCCTTGGCTGGGACAAAGCGGGTTTTTGAGGTGAGGGGGGATAGACACTCTCTGTCTCTTGGAGCAGAGCCACTGTGAAATAGCTGCATTTAGCACCTGAAGCCAGTTCGGGATTTGCAAGATGCTGTGGCTGTCCGGGCAGTGAGCAGGATCTTGGGAGGACGGGTGGCTGGCAGACAGACTGCACGGGACCCCGACAAGTCCCAAAACCTGCTTCTGTGCTCACCATCCCCTTTCTCAGCAGGGCTGCAGACATTTAATGCCAAAAGCAGCGGTCAGCCAGGGCCCCTATTCTGAGCTGGCCTACAAGCGAAAAGCCCCTTTGGTCTGTGGGGACCCAAGATAGCCCATGTATTTCTGTCCTGGCCACTGGGCACGGCTGACATGCAGAGGACAGAGCCAACCTCGACTCGCCACAGGCCAGTGGTAGTTGGCTCCTGCATGTCTGTCCCAGCTTCTGCCAAAGGGGGCTGCTGCTCAGTGGGGAGGAATTGCCTCTCCGAATTTTGGAAGCTGGGGAGATGGTGACACCAAGGGAAGATTTTGTTGTTCTGGCTCTGATTTCATTTCTGTGTCCTCCACTAAATTGGAAACAGCTGTGCAGCCCAGACCAGCCTCCAAAAAACTGCTGAGGGGGAGCAAAATGATCTTTGCACCCCAAACAGGGCTGGCAGCCTGCTGTAGGCCTTCTGCTGGGCTGTCCAGGTGTGAGGGCAAGGCTCACTTTGTCCTGCCCTGGGGATGCTCTCCCACCTGCTCGGGGGACAACAGTTCAGCAGCTCCCACTGGGTTTGGGCAGCTCTTGCCTGCTGAGGGTCCTGCCAGCTCTGCACCTTTGAATCTGGCTCCATCAAGGAGGAAGCCAGAGTTGGAAGGACAGCCTCTCTCCTGGGAGGTGGAGGTGCCGTGGGGTGCAGGAGGTGGCCAGGTGGCAGGGGGTTGCTGCAGGCAGGTGCTCTCACTGCTGGTTGGCTGCCAGCTTTTCCTGCTCTTCTAGAAGCATCCCCATTTTGGGGACAAGTGAGTGAGGGCTCAGGCTCTCCTTGGGGAAAGGAGTTCTTGTAAAGTGCAGGATGGCATTTGGGGTGGGAGAGTGGTTGAGCTGAGCCCTCCAAGCCCCTTCTGCCTTGCCCCTCACTGCAGGACTGTCTTGAGGACCTCTCAAATAGAATGTAAGCTGTCCCCATCCTTCTCCTCTGGACCTTCAATGCAGGTTTCTCCATGCTCAGCTCCTTTATGTTGTTCCTGGCCTGACTCCTTCTGGGGTCTGCCAGCTCTGAGCTCAGTCCTGGAGCCAGGAATATGAAGCAATGAAGGGGGAATCATCTCCACTCTACATCCCAGCACCCTGGGGGCTGCTGGGGGCAGGTGGCCTCCTGCAGTCCTGCTCTTCCTCTCTGGTGCTGCTCCCCAAGCAGTGACCTTGGAGTAACCATGTGTTATTGGCTGATATGACCCTACCAAGCCCAGGAGAAGGCAGGCTATGGAAAAATTCATCTTACCCCTCTTTCATTCCTTGGCTGTGGGATTCTATCCCCTGGGTTTCCTCCCACGCATTCAGTGAGTCCTTATCTTCAGACTTGTCTGGCTAAGAGCTGTTTTGCTCTGGTCCTGTTTTGCTGTAAGCTCCTCTTCGCTCCCCTCAGCTGCAGACATGAGGGGGAAGTGGGACATGGTCCTGTAGGCTCAGCCCACCCCTCTCACGTGCTTCAGCTGCTGCCTAAGGTGTGGCCAACCAAGATACCATCAGTGCAGACAGACAGGGATTCCTCTTGAGCAAGCCTGAACACAGAGAGGGCAAAAGCTGCTAATGCAAAAGAGGTGCATCTGACAGCCACATCCTAAGGGGTCTTACCTAAGCGCTGTCCCAGCCCACCAGGGAGCATCCCTCTTCCCACCCGTGTGGAAATAAGGCTGTGGGATAGCCAGGCTGCAGGCAGGCAAGAGCCATAGCTGTGCTTTGTGTTGTGCATGGTTGGGATTGCCTTTGTCCTCTGTGCATAGCTGTCCTGGCATGTGCTGGCCTGTGCCACTACTGCATCAAGACCCAGGCTCCTCTGTGCAAGGAGGACCTGCTTCCAGCTCGGGGCTGCCTCTGGCTGCTCCTTGTGCTCCCAGCTGAATTTTACATTAATGATGTCCGGTTATTCTCCCCAGGTGTCCTGTAAGGTTTTCTCCACTTGGAAGCGGAAACGTGGTTTCCTCCCATTGTGCTTCTTCCTGCTGCAGCCTCCAGATCGATTCCAGGGAAGCACCCCTTCCAGAAGCACTTCCCCTCCCCGTGGCCCCCAGGCAGCACCTCCACTGGCCATGCTGGCACCCCTGGGGCTTGGACCAGCCCTGCAGACATGGGCTGTGAGGGTCTGCTGAGGATGCCAGGCAAGGATGAAGGTTTGGGGTGAGGCACCCCCAGGCTCTCCCCAAACCCATGATGGTCCCTCAGGAAGCCATGGTCAGGTGTTGTGAGCTTGGTATGAGCTGTGCATGCCCACAGTGGGTCACCCTCTGCCCCTTCCCACCTTCTTGCAGTTCCTGGAGGTGCTGAAAGCTGCCTGGAAGCACCATCCAAGTCCTGGAGATGGTTTCTGCCTGGGCTTGGAGGCTTCTGCAGCTGCACTGAGTGAAGCCCTGAGCAAATCCCTCCCTTTGCCCTTGGGAGAAAGGGTCTTTGTTTTAGTAAATTTCCAACAAATGGAGTTTGAAGCTAGCCCTGGAAAAACATGTCTCCTTCCACAGCCTCCCAAGAAGCAGGTCAGGGTTTTGGCTTGTAGGGGATGGTCCTTTCCCTGGGCAGAGCAGCCTAAGTGGGTGCCATCAGAGAAACTAGCTTCTTGGAAGAATCCTGTCTCTGCAAACAATCTCCTGACATCAGCTTATCTCTTCTCCTCTGACGCCTGCTCATAAATGACGTTTCCCCCCCCCCCACCCCCCCCCCAGCTCCTGCCCTCCCCCAGGCTCTTGTATCTCCTCCTGCATCCCCAAACCACCGGCCCTGGAGCAGGCAACGGCTCCAATATTTGTGGGGCTTTTCCTACCTCTCCCAAGGCGGCATTGTCCCTGCATTGTCCTGTGGCCTGAAGTGACAAGGAGCAAGGGGCTGGGACCACCCTGCCTTTCTGGTAAGCTTGTTGTGACATTACAATGTCCCCCTGCAGCGTCTGATGGGATGCTGGGTGGGAGCACCCATCTCTGCTCCTGGGGGGTTGTATGGGTGCCTGGAGGGGTTTTCTCTGGCCAGGGACCAGACTGCACCTGGCCTTGGGCACTCACCACATGCTGAGGAGAGAGGTGTGTGGGTTCTTCATGGGGCTGCCATCGATGGCATTTGACCAGCAATAGTCAGGGCTGGGAACCCACGCAGCTGCCCCGCTGGAGAGGTGGATGTCCAGGGCTTCCTGGGACTCAGTAATGTCACCTAGGGTAGTTTTAAGACTGGCTCTGCCTTCTACCTGATGGGAAACCCTTCAGCGACAGTGCTTGAGTCCCGACAGGCCCTGGGGAATTTGCTGCCCAGCCGGATCGATTTACCTGCCAGGGGCAAGGGCCCCCAGGGAGCCTCTCAGGGCTCCTTTAACTCTCCAGATAAGGGACTTTGCAGCTGGTTGGTCTACGCAGTTCAAAACACACCAGGGCTTAATGCTCCCCCTGCACCACCCGGCATCCGAGATAACAGCAAGTGCTGGGAGCGGCATCAGTGTCCACAGCTGTTGCTCTACGAGGAGTTTGTGCTGTCTGCTAGTGCAGCAAGCCCGGAGGCAGAGGGGGTCTAGAGATGCCTCTCCTGTTGTCCTTGGAGGAGTGGAGGGATCGAGGTGAAGCAGGTCAGAAACATTGCCCAGGGACCCTCATTCTGTGGGGTGAGGGTGTTGCACAGAGCACCTTGTAAGAGGTTTTTTTCTGCTGGCCGAGCCCAGGCAAAGCAGTGGACTTTGCAGACAGCAAGTCAAGGGAGAAGGCAGAAATACCTGCTCCCTTCTGCTCCCCTGCTAAGCTCTCTCCTCAGGATGCAGGCATGGAGTAGGGCTGGGAGAGCAGATGGCATCACAAGGCTGTTTACTGAGAAGCAGAAAGGAGAAGAAGAATATCAACTTGCTGATGGAAACCGCTCACAAAGCACTCCAGGACTAGGAAAGCTGCTACAGGATGTTGGACAGATCAGGGATCAGAGAAAGAGAGACCATAGCAGAAAAGACAGATGAAGCTTTTGCCCCTCTGTGAGCTCCACAAGAGCCTGAGCAGTTTCTTCCACCTTCCTTTGGGGAGCTCCTCAGAGCATCTGCAGAGGCAAGGTTAGAAAGCAAAGGTAAACAGCAACAAGTGTCTTGGGCTGGGCAATGTTTCCCAGAAGGAAAGGGAGGATGAAGTGGCTCGCTGTGACTGTGTGGCCTCTAGTCATTCATTCACAACTGCCCCAGCCCCCAGGGACTGGGAGGAGGGAAAGATGACGTTCTTTTCTAAGAAGGGCGGAAGGAACTTCAGGGAAAAGCCGACTGCTGAATCTGCTGCGTGTCCTGGGTGTCTGTGCAGGGACAGGGCCTGTGGGCAGGTGGGGAGGCTCCTGTCGAGGGGCCCCCAGGACTGGAGCAGCACGTCCTAGGGAGTCTGGGCTCAGAGTACCCACACTGCTTCCAAAAAAAAAAATTCCAGTCAGCTTTCAGCCCAGTTTTTAAGGGAACTTGCTGGTCAGGAGGGAAAGTCCTTACTTGGCTCCATAATTAGTATGAAAACAGGAAGGAGGATGTAGGAGTCAGCAGTCAGTTTTTGCAGTGAAAACATATCTTTGCGTTGGTCACATGCTTTTTCAACACATTCATGAGTGACCTGGAAAAGGGAATGAGCAAGGAGATGATAGGGCTTTGCTGAGGTGATTGGATTACTCAGGTTCATGGGGACAAGTGCCAGCTAGGAGGAGTACTGACAACCATTACAACACCAGGCAACTGAAATTCAGTTTAGATAAATATCAAGTGATAGACAAGGGGGGAAAGGGAAAAAGCCCCAGATCTGCAAACAAGATTATGCACTGAGCCAGCCATGAGCTGGCCACTCACAGCAAGGCCTGGGGCTATTTCAGATAGCTCAGTGTGCATAAAAACACATACTGCATCATCTTTCCCAGTTAAAAAGCAGAAACAAAGCAGGAAAGCCTTGTGCCACTCTTCAAATCGGTGTCTCACCCTCCCACAGTCCCTGTGTGCCCCCAGAATCAGCACCTCTGGAAGGATCGAGAGGAGCCAGGGAAGGTTAGGAGAAAAGCAACAAGGAGGACCGAAGGCATGGAGCCATGCCTGAATGACTAAGTGAGCTAGAATTTCTCGGTTTGGAAAATGTGCTGTTGGGTGGATACAATCCAGGTCTGTAAAGCAGCCACTCCAATGTTCATCCACCCTTTGATGTCGAAGGCAAGGGAGCCTTGGTGAGGCCCTGCATGTGGGGAGAGCTGCTGCCCCCTCTCAGAAGCTCCTGAGTTGAAGGGGTAAGCAGGATTTCACAGAAGTGAAACCCACCATGGCTACAAAACACATGAACATCGTGTCCCTTTCAGCTCAGAGGCTGGGGGAACAGTCAGGCAGTTAGTCCGTACCCGTGCCACATTTACTCTTTCCTAGCATCTGCTTTTGCCCTCTGGTGGAGACCAGCTTGGAGCCAGACCAGCCTCTGCTTTGACTCAAGGCACCTTCCTACCCTTGTTTTGGGAGGGCTTGTGTTTCTCTCAGCACTGCAGTGGTGGCACACAACTCATCTGTCTTGTGAAATACAAGCGTGTGTCCTCGCAGCCAGTGACTGATGGTGGAGGTGGGCAGGACGCTGCCCAGGACGCTGATTCCCCGCACCCCGGCACAAGGTAGGAGGATCCGCAAGCAGCATGGTCAGAGTTCAGGCACGCATATGAAATCTCATGAAACAGGCAGTCTCATGAGTGCTTCCTATCTTCCAGCTGAGTCATGGCCACCAAGGTTTCGTGTGACTTGCATACCTGTGCTGGGCTTGTTTCATGCCTGCAGATAAACCTTGAGGAGCCCCTGGATCAGCCTTCCTGACAGGAGAACTTCGGTGTTGCCCAGTGGGCAAGCAGATGTAGGGCATGAGGTGAAAGGCTGGTGAGGCAACTGGTCCTGTCCCATCTTGGCTGTGCTTGGAGGAAGTACTGATATTATCCCTGCAAAGTGATCCCCTGACAAGTAGTGTCAGGAGGACACGAGGTGCTTGTCATTGAGTCTGCTGGCAACCCCTTGGCTATGGACTGCCAGGACACTTCTACACTTGGTGTGCTGTAAACGGCTTCTCTTTAGAGCTGGTGATTCTGGGTGTAATTCCATGGTGCCATAGCATGCCTACATGGCACCAGGGAATTGCTCAAGTGGGAAGCTAAGCATGCACTGCACTCGCCCTTGGCTAAGGCAGCAGAAGCAGGGAAAAAGGAGATGTGGGGAAAGGGAGAGGTAGGGAAGTGTCCAAAGCCAGGTGACAAATGGCTGCCTGCAGGTGTGGCTGTCCTGCAGTGCGGGTTTTTCTGCAGAGGTTAGGCAGCTTTGGTGACAACTGGCCCTGCCGTCAGCTCCCAGGGCTTGGCTGGCAGTGGGGCTGCACGTGGCCACCGAGGGTGTCACTTAGCATCTGTCACAGTCTTTGTGTGGCATGAAAGGACAATTAAAATTGTGCCATCTCTTGTTTGAACCTGCTCAAAGGTTCTAGCCTATGGTTTGTTAAGCCCACTCTTTGTGATCTTGCTTCTTCTGTGGGGGTAAGACAGACTACTCTATGCCCAGGAAGAAAAGGCCAAGGCCCCACATCACTCCTCCTTTTCCCTGTCCCTCAGGATGTGCAGCCACCACCAGCAGAGGCTGGTGGCTGGGCTAAACACCAGCAGACTCCTGCGGGAGGCGGTTGGAGCTGTGCCGGCTGGAAGAGTGGCATCTGTTCCCATGTCCCATCGGGTAGGGCACCTCCCCCCAAGAGGGAGCAGGGTTGCCACCTGTTGCTGGTGTTGATTCCTGTGACCTTTTCTGTTTGTTGTAGGGTTCTTTATAACAGCAGCTGGAAGTGTTTCCCACTGTAATGACTGCTGCCCTTGGCAGGCACTGTCTCTTTGTGGAAAAAATTAGGAGGCATTTAGCGAAGTGAGACAGAAAACAAACAGAGCAGGCAGGAGACTGCGGCCGGGCAGTGCCTGCCAAGAAGGCCGGGCTCCTGACGCAGGGATGTGGGCACTCTCCAGACGGAAGCAGGAGGCGGTGGGAAAGCAGCATGGCGGAGCGCCCTGCCCCAGCACCCCCAGAGTCTCACTCCCGACCTCCCCTGCCTCCTCCCCAACACCCCCGGCTCCTGCCATCCCTTCCACGGCACACTTGCCTTCCTCCCTTCCCTGGATGCTTGGGCAGCGGGACCTGGGCTGTGTGCCAGCTGTGGTACCCGATACCTCTTCTCCTCCTCCTCCGTGAGTGCCGCTAGACCCACAGGGCTCCAGCCCCCGTGACTTGAGCCAGGGCCCGGCACTCACCCCCAAGAGCGGGGGTGTGGACGCAGGGGGACACACTGCCTTCAAATACTCTGAACACAGGGCTCACCCTGGCTCTGTCCTCTCTCCTCAGGTATGTCCGTGGGGTCAGTCCCTGCCCCTATTTCTTGGGACAGCGATATGACCTGGAGGGGGCTGGAAGGGGGATCAGGGGCTTGGCTGGCAAGGGGAAGCATGTTGAGGGCTTGCTGGGGACCCACGGGGGAAGCTGAGATTTTCTTGCCTATTTTGGGTTGAGATCTGTTTGCTTGGAGACAAGCAATGCCCTGGTGGGGTTTCTGTGTGCAAGGCGATGGCAGTTGTGTTTGCAGACCCCTCTGCTAATCCCGGGTCAGGATGTCTCCTCCCCGCCGAGGCACCGGCAGCCTGCCAGGAGGGGATTTTGGGATGTTTTGTCTGGAAGCCCAGATGGCTCAGAAGGGCAAGGCAGGAGCTGTCGTGCCCCCAAGCTCTCTGTGTGGGAAGGCAGGGGAGCGGTGCTGCAGATGGCTCCGACATAAACAGGGTGGCACCTGCCGGGTTGGTAGAGCCCTCTAGCCTTTGCAGGCATACTTTTGTCCTGCTCTGTCTTTCCCAAGCAGCCCAAGGGGCTTCCAAAATCCCTCTCCACATCCTGCCGCCTCTGTTTCGGTTCCATCACAGCTCAGGCTCCCCAGCCTGCAGGATCCTACCGGGGGAGGAGGCGAGCTGTGCCCAGAACCCCACGGGCAGCTGCGCCAGGGACGGGCTGCGCTGCCTTTAATGCATGCCGGGGCTGGAAGGGACTACAGATCCCAGCATGCTGCTGCCTGTCTCCTCCTCCTCCGCCCTACCTGGCAGGGCGCGGGCAGGGATGCTGCAGGCGGCATTGCAGCGGGCGTCCGCGGGGCATGTCCCAGGGGGGCCGGGGACACGGCGCCGGCAGCCCCGCTGCAGGTGAAGCCCTGCGAGAAGTGCCGGAGCTCCCCATGCTGCGCCGCCCGGACTGGAAAAGGACAAGGCAGGCCTGCGGTTCCTCCGGGCGGCTAATCCCCCTCTGCCTCGGGAAGAGGGGGTGACCGGGGAGGGAAGGTCCCTTCTCGGGGCTCCGGGGGCCGCATCTCTGGGGCTCTCAGAGCGGTGCAGCGCCTGGGCAGGTGGTGACGGGGAAAAAGGAGCGGTGGGCGCCCGGGAGGGGACAGCAGTGCCAGGGACGCCCTTGGCTTTTCAAGGTGACCCAGGAGAGGGCTGTGAGAGCCGCAGGGAAGTGGAATTGAAAACGGGGGATTTGCTGGTTCTGGCCGGAGAGGCTGCTGAATTAAATGTGTCTTTTGTGCCACCGAGCCCCGGGCGTTGGAGGGAGCTGGGGCTGGCAGGGGGGGCAGACACAGCCCACTGCGCACATGCTTCACTCACAGCCCCAGGATTGGGGACAGAGAGCTGCAGGCTCACAAATCCCTTAAGAGCCTGCTGCAGGCAGCTGGGCAGCCAGCATGAGTAGTCTGGGTACCTCGGGAAAGCAGTTTCCTTTCGAAGGGAAGGCTTCGTGTGCCCAGCCAGCAGAATAAGTGTGTGACTGTGTTTTCTGGGTTGGTGTTTGACTCTCAGTACTGTGGAGCACTTACCTGGCAGCATGGGTTGGGGTTAAAACCAGTGCTGCCCCTGCCTGGCTTGTGTCTCTCACTTTCTCATAAAATCTTCTGTTTGCTTTCCAGACGGAGAGCAGCCACAAGACTTGCTGGGACCTGTGCTGACTCTTGCCACACAAGATGACAGCAAGAGATGGGCCCCAAGATAGGTAATGACGGTTTCTGATGTAGCTATCACATCCAGGATACCAGGAGGTGAGGGAGGACAGGGGGACCCAGCATCTGGGGGTCCCTCTCTCCTGCATGCTTACTGGGCTACCAAGCTGTCCCTTCTTTCTCAGCTTTTCCATAGCAAATGGGCTGAAAACAGTCTCCTGTAAGCATGCCTGGGGAGCCTAACTCCCTCCCATATCTCCTGATGGATGCTGTGTATCTGGCTGCTACATGCCGATGAGCAGTCTCTCCCTGCCTTTGTACCTTCCTGGGGAGGGCCTCCCACAGCCCCTCTGCAGTGCCACATCTCTGGCAGCCCAGGCTAGCAAGGGCTGTGGGGCAGGGGCAGGGCAATAAATATTGTCTGGTGCTTCCCACCACAGGGTCAGAAGCAATACCTCTCCCTGACACTGCCCAGCTTCCTCTCTAAAGCACTCTGTCCCATTCACAGGTACAAGGCTGTCTGGCTGATTTTCTTCATCCTTGGCCTGGGAACTCTGCTGCCATGGAATTTCTTCATGACTGCCAGGGAGGTGAGGGCTTCCCTCCTGCTGTTGTCCATGACACTCATTGTCTCCTGTCATGTCTAGGGACCATGGTGTGGATGTGGCAGCATGGCACAGCATGCAGAGGACCACAAGCGTGTGTGATCTGGGTGTGATGAGTGGCACTGAGGCAGCAGGAGGGATGGCCATGGGTCTGGACAAAGAATAAGGATGGCCTGGGAAGGGCTTGCAGAATCTCAGCCCCACCAGGCTCCTTCCTTTGCAGTACTTCATCAGCCGCCTTGTGGACCCGGAGGAGACAAGCCACGTCAGGAACCAGACTGGTGAGGCCACCGTCACACCCTCCTACCTGCAGTCTGTGTTTGACAACTTCATGACTCTCTGCGCCATGGTGCCCCTCCTTATCTTCACCTGCCTCAACTCCTTCATCCACCAGCGGTGAGCCCTGCTCTGTCCTTGCCCCTGCCAGCCCCCATAGGTCCACCCAGCCCTGGCCTGTTCTCTTGTCCCAGCACTGAGCCAAGGTACAGCCCATTCTAAGACAAAACACTGGTCTCCTGTCTCAGGGTTTGGCTGGGATTCCCACAGTTAGAGCTTGGTCTCAGCCCCACAGGTTTTTGGGGGGCTTGGGTTATCCTCACTGAGTCCCTCTTTTGTAGGATTCCCCAGCAGATCCGCATCTCGGGCAGCCTGGTGGCCATTGGGCTGGTGTTTTTAGTCACCGCAATCATGGTGAAAGTCCCCATGGAGCCTCTTCCCTTCTTCGTCTTTACCATGATCAGCATTATCTTCATCAACTGTGAGTGAAGCAGTGGGGGAAGGAAAGGGACACAGCCCCATGGCTAGGGCTGATCCCTCTGGGACAAAAGCATGAACCTCACTGTGGGAGAGCCAGGGAGGAGGGACACTTGCCTTGCCTTGCAGGGCGGGGGCCTTGGCTCCCTGCACAGGTGCAGTCCGTCCTTGCCTCTGGTTTCTCATGTCTGCTCATCTTTCCTGTTTGCAGCCTTTGGTGCCATTCTGCAGGGCAGCCTGTTTGGGCTGGCAGGGCTCCTGCCTGCCAGCTACACAGCCCCCATCATGAGCGGGCAGGGTCTGGCAGGCACCTTCGCTGCTTTGGCGATGATCTTCAGTATTGCCAGTGAGTAATCCCTGCCTCGCAGGTGACAGGGCCTTCCCAGAGCACTGCTGTCACAGGATCTGCTGGGGTCATGCTGTGTGGGAGATGGCAGCAGGGCCTTGCTCCTCTCAGCCCTCATCATCTTCCTTTCCTCTCCCTTCCTGTGCTCTCAGTTGGTGCCCAGCAACCCGACAGCTTCATCGGTTACTTCACCACAGCCTGTGTGACAATCGTGCTGGCAATCGTCTCCTACGTAGTTCTGCCTCACATGGTGAGACTGTTGTCCTGGTGGGGAAGGGCCTGGGGACATGGGACCTTTGCACATCCCAGCAGCCCAGCCTTGGCTCCTACCAGCCTCCAACTCTTGTGTCAGGGCAGGCTCTCCTGTGTCCCAAGGGAGCACTCTGGGATACTTCCCACCACAGATACCCCAGAATACTTGGGGTATCTGAGTCCCTTGGTGAGCAGGAAACCATCAATATCAGACATAACTGGAAGGAATACTTTGCCCATATTGCCCATATCTGCTGTTGTCACATAGCCCCTGGCAGCCTTCTTTCTGCACGCATGAATGAGTCCTCCATGCTGTCTCTCTGCAGGATTTCTTCCGATACTACTCCATGAAGGACAAGACAGAGTACCGCGTGTACAATGCAGAGCTGGAGACCAAGAGAGACCTGATTAAGAAAGGTGAGGGGCTGAGAGAAGGAAGAGAAAAGGGAAAGAGAAAAAGCTTAAAGAAAGAACGAGATAGAAGGACTGAATTAGATCCCAGCTTTGTGGGGTCTGCTATGCCCTACTTGTGTCTCTCCCTGCAGACGAGAATGGGATGGAGCAGAATAACTCAAAGATCATCCCTATCCACAACCCTGATGAGCAGCCCTCTGTCATTGCTATTTTTAAGAAGGTCTGTGAGTTGCCAGCGTCCTGCCCTTCCTTTCGGGATGGGCACAGGTGTAGGAGAGCATGGGGAGAGGAGACCAGCCCTGCACTGGTCTCTTGCCCTGTGTTTGGTACCAGCATTTTTCTTTCATCTGCCTAGCTCTGGGTCATGGCCCTGTCCGTCTGCTTCGTCTTCACTGTCACCATCAGCGTCTTTCCTGCCATCACAGCTAAGGTGTCCACTGTCCTTGGAGAGGGAAACAAATGGGGTAAGTGTGCCAGGGATGGGGGTGAGGTAGGGAAAAACTGAGAACAAGGTAAAAAGAAAGTGGGGCTTGAAGGTATGTGTGGTGGGGTAACCCTGCCTGGATGCCAGGTGCCCACCAAAGCCACTCCAGCACTCCCCTCCAGAACTGGACAGGGGAGAGAAAATAGGACAAAAGGCTTTTGGGTGGAGATAAGGACAGCAAGAAATCACTCACCAATTACTGTCACAGGCAAAACAGACTCAACTTGGGGAAAATTAATTTAATTTATTGCCAATCAAATCAGTAGCATAATGAGAAATAAAAACTAAATCTTAAAACACCTTCCATCCACCCCTCCCTTCTTTCCAGGCTTAAGTTTATTCACGACTTCTTTATCTCCTCCCTCTGCAGCACTGCAGGGGGACAGGGAATGAGGGTTGCAGTCAGTTCATCACACTTTGCTCTGCTGCTGCTTCCTTCTCAGGGGGAGGACACCTCCTATTCTTCCCCTCCTCCAGCATGGGAGGCAGTCCTCCATGAAGTCCAATGTGAGTGCTTCCCACAGGCTGCAGTTCTTCATGAACTGCTTCAGCCTGGGTCCCTTCCATGGGGCGCAGTCCTTTAGGAACAGACTGTTTCAGCATGGGTCCCCTGCAGGGTCACAAGTCCTACCAGCAAACCTGCTTCAGAGTGGGGTCTTGCAGAGGCAGCAGGTGGATATCTGCTCACTGTGGACCTCCTTGGGCTGCATGGGGAAAGCCTGCCTCGCCATGGTCTTCACCGCAGGCTGCAGGGGAATTTTTGCTCTGACATCTGGAGCACCTTTTCCCCCTCCTTTTCCACTGGCCTTGGTGTCTGCAGAGCTGTTTCTGTCACATATTCTCACTTCTCTCTCTGGCTGCAACTGCACATGTTGAGATTTTTTTTCCCCTTCTTAGTGTGTTATCCCATATCACCCTACCGCTGTCACTGATGGCCTTGGCCAGTGGTGGGTCTGTCTTGGAGCCATCTGGCATTGGCTCTGTCAGACTTGGGGGAGCTTCTAGCAGCTTCTCAGAAGCCGCCCCTGTAGCTCACCCCCCTACCAAAACCTTGCCACACAAACCAAATACAGAATGCCTGAAGGGAAGAAGGAACCACTGTGCATGATGGTTTGGATGCGAACACCAGCCTGGCTGGGAGACCATTCCAGGCCTTAGTGGGAAACTGCTAGGACCTAGGCCTGAAAGTCAGTCTCTGTGCAATGGGTATGAGGGGTTGGGGCACACTAAGCTCATCACTGACCTCCCCCTTCTGCAGGTCTCTACTTCATTCCTGTCTCCTGCTTCCTGCTCTTTAATGTCTTTGACTGGACGGGACGGAGTCTCACTGCCCTCTTCATGTGGGTAAGCATGGGGCAGGGAGCAAATGCCCAGGCAGTGTCCATCCCTAGGTCCCTCAGCCACGGCTCTCAGTGAGGCTGCCATCCACGGCTTGGAGCAGGAAGGAGGTGCAGAGCTAACTCCTGCTTTAAGTTCTAAGTGGAGATTGATGGGTTAGAGTCAAGAACCACAGCGTTGTTCTGTCCTCCCACCCCTCTTTCAACATGGCTCGGATGAAGCTGCCTCCTCCATTTCAGCCTCTCTGTAAACAAACCTTCACTCCAGCTATGCAAACGATGAGACAGGATGGCGACAGGGAAAGAGGGTGAAAGACAGGGCAGCCCAAAATAAAACCTCTGGCCTCAGCACAGGACACAGCTGCTTCAAAGACCCTTGTCCTGAGAGCAGGGCAGGGCCATGCCATGTGGGCTACAAAACTGTCCCCTGCCACATCCCCTTGCTCTGATCTCCCCAGAATGGGCAAGGAAGGGGGCTGTCCTGTCTGGGTCTCTTCCTGCCCCTTCACCCACCCTCCAAGTGCTGTTTCCCCCTGTATTGTTCAGGCTGTTTGTTTAGAGAAGCTCCTCAGGACCACGTGCCATATGGGGTCTGCCTGGGCCTGACTTCCCCATGGCCTGGAGCTGCTTCTCCCCTGGCTATCACTGCTTGTTGCCTTTGGTCTTGGCCGTGAGCCGCCTTGCCTGGTGTCCAGGCCACAGCCTCCATGGTGGGAAGACCCAGCAGGAGACATTTCCAAAACAAGGCTGTGTGGAAAGTCTGACTGCATGTGGTTTGGGCCACATTTCCCTGGTTGGGGCCCTGCTCGCTCTTTTTCTCCTCAAGCAGGAGAGGCAACTGCTTTCTCCAGTTTGCCCCATAGACATGGCAGCTGGCCTAACCTCAGCTTCCTCCTGTGTTCATGGAGTTTCCTGTGGCCACGCCAGCCCAGCAGCTCCCAAGGCAGCCGTGGGTCTCTCCTCACCTCAGACCAGTGAGCCCTGTCATCTACGAACCTGGCACCTCACTGAGGGGACCCCAGAAAGAACGAGGCCTGTCTCGTTCCAGGGGCTGCCTTGGTCCCAGCTGCGGGGACAACACAGGGGGTGGTACCTCCTTCTTTGTCCCTCAGGACTGTTGCCTCAGTCGCTCAGGAACTCTGGTAGGATCCAAGGAGACTGTAATTTGGTCCGTGCCTTTCCCAGCACATTCCAAAACAACCCCAGCATAATCCCTTTCCCAGATTGCTGGATCTTGCCCTGCTTGGCTGCGGGATGGCGCAGGACGCTGAAAAGCTGGCTAAAGCCCATTTTGCAGGCGGTGAGGTGCCACAGGGGATTTACCTCAGCCACCCTTGTCCTGCACGCTGGCTCACTGCATGAGCGAGCACAAAGCTCTCTTGCCTGCCTGCCTGTTGCCAGCAAGGGCTTAACAGTTGCCCACAAGCCCAGTTCAGTATTTTGGCTCTAGTGCTGCTTCAAGTCACCTGCAACAGGACTTTCAGACCTAGGAAAACCTACAGCAGGTGGTGATGCTGAGATTTGTTGTGGCAGAGAAAGTCTCTCAGCAGCTTTGCCATCTTTGTGGCTCCTCCACAGCCCTGGCGCAGTAGGGACAGCCTCTGTAGAGCCCCTGCCATGGGATGGGGAATGTCCAGTTCTCAGCTGCTCAGCGATCTGTGTTTTTCTCCCAGCCCGGGAAGGACAGCTGCCTCCTGCCAGTGATGGTGGTCCTCCGTGTCATCTTTGTCCCTCTGTTCATGCTGTGCAACATGCAACCCCGTTACTACCTGCCCGTTGTGTTCTCTCATGACGCCTGGTACATCATCTTCATGATCTTCTTCTCCATCTCCAATGGCTACCTGGCCAGCCTGTGCATGTGCTTCGGGCCAAAGTGAGTGTGAGCTGCGGACAAGGGAAGGGTTGGTTACTCCCCCAGATGCCAGCCCTGGCATGGCTCCTGGAGTCTGCCTCTGCCCAGCTTTGGCATCTGGAGAAGAGGCCACAGGCACAGAAGGGAATTGTCACTACCCCCAGTGTCCCATCTCCTAGGCTTGTGCCTCCATATCCTCGGGATGAGGAAGCTATTTGGGCTCTCCATTTTCCCCACCTGCCACGCAGGGGAATGGGCTGGATATAGCGGGGATCTGGAGGGGAGCAAAGCGTGGCACAGCGCCCACAGCAGGGTGAGCGGCCTTGCCCAGCACAGGCAGCACGAGGAGTCCCACAGGGGTCAGAGGGGGATGTCCCTAGTGCCGGCAGCTTCAGGGTGGCCACCCTGATGCACTTTATGAGCCCACAGGGTGGAGACTTGGAGTTCTTGTGGCTCTGGGAGCCAAGGTGGATTTCTTCTTGCCGTTCCTCTGCTGCAGACGAACCTCCTAGCTCCACCAAACAGCAGGGCACAGGATGTGCATCCTGAGGATGGATCTCTGACACCTGTTTCTCCCCTAGGAAAGTGCTGGCGCACGAAGCAGAGACAGCTGGAGCTGTCATGGCATTTTTCCTGTCACTGGGTTTGGCCCTAGGAGCTGCCATCTCCTTTCTGGTCCGAATTCTCATCTAGCAGAGGCACACAGGGTGCAGGGACACCAAGAGATGGCTCCGCATCCTTCACTGAGGCCCTGGACACCTCAGCACTGTGGGGAAATAACAGCTCACACCTGTCCCTGCCAGATCACACTGCCACAGCAGACATTACACCCAGGGACGGTTCCACTCCTGCAGGGTTGGCCTGGTTCCTGCCATGCTCGGCTGTGTGATGCCTTCAGGCCTACGTGCCTTCTCCTTCCCTGTGTTGTGTGTGTTGCAAGACCCCCCGGGATCTCAGAGAGGTCCAGCTGCTTCCCATGCTGCATAATTTCCCCGGCTCAAGGCCAAAAGCCATTTTCAGCCTCTTTCTCTCTGACAGAGTGAAAGGCTGGTAACCAGTGTTAGTCCTTCTCTTGCCCTTGTCTCCAAAGCACCTAGGAGATTCTCTCCTCTCCTTCTAGGGGGCCTGGAAATACCCCACACCCCTCCTCCTGCTGGTAAGACTTGTAAATGGGGAGGAGAGCCCCAGCCAGCCTTGCCATCCCTGCTCTCTGCTAGACGCACATCCCCCTGCCCAGTGGTATCCCAAGAGTGTAGACATCTGTGTCCCAGCCACAGAAAGAGCCAACGCTGTGGCTAGGCTGAGGGAGGAGGAGGTCTCCACACCCCACCTTCTCCCCCTCTCCTTGCCTCTGTTCCCTTTTTTGTTCTGGTGATTCTGCCATTGTTTTTTTTTCAGCCTCCTGGTTGTGTGACAGGAGGTTCCACTGTGGGCTACAAGAGGAGAGGCAGCAACTCCCTTCCCAACAAAGCTGCTGTCCCTGTCCACCTGTGCTGCAAGGGAGGCCTCACCTCTCCCTTGGCTTTCCTGTCCCTTGTCGTGTAAATGTGTCTATACAGTTGCCATTTTCTATAAAAAGACCAAAATGCTCCTTTGGGTATGTGTTTTTGTCTCCATCACCACAGGGGAGAGGGGCTGTGGAGGGACAAGGGTTGAAGTGAGAAGGCACTGGCTTTTCCTTGGCATGTGGTGGTCCCCTGTAACCAGCATCAGATGTGGAAATGGTGTGGGCATGCCCTGCACAGTCAGGCCCAGCTGTGAGGACACAGCCAGTGTGGGAAGGGGATTGTAGAACCATAAAATCAGAATGGATCAGGGTGGAAGGGGCCTTGAAGATCATCCAGCTCCAAACCCCCTGCCATGGCCCGCGACAACTTCCACTACACCAGGTTACCCGCCTGGCCTTGAACACTTTGAGGTGTGGGGCATACACAGCTTCTCTGGGCAACCTATTCCAGTGCCTCACCACCCTCACAGTAATAAATAATAAATATCTAAACCTTCCCTCTGTTTGAAAACATTCCCCCTTGTCCTACATACATTTTGTCCCTGTCCATCTTTCTTGTAGGTCCCCTTCAGGTACTGGAAGGCCACAATTAGGTTACACCAAAGCCTTCTCCAGGCTGAACAATCCCAATTCTTTCCTTGTAGGAGAGGTGCTCCATCCCGCTGATCATGTTGGTGTTCCTCCTCTGGACTATCTCCAGCAGGTCCAAGTCCTTCCTCTGCTGGGGACCCCGGAGCTGGATGCAGCACTGCAGTGGGGTCTCACCAGAGCACAGCAGAGGGACAGAAAACCGTCCCTTACCCTGCTGGCCACACTGCTTTGGATGCAGCCCAGGACACGATTGTCTTTCTGAGCTGTGAGTGCTCATGGTGAACTCATAGCCAGTCTCTCATCCATCAGCACCCCAGGGATGCTGCCCTCGACGTACACAAGGGAACCACCGACACCTCTGATAAAGAGCAGATGCACCTTCACATTTTGTGGTGCAGTGACCTGCAGCACAGCACCTGGGAGCTTTCCTTGTGCCTGGGAACAGCCGGAGTGCCCCCTCCTGCTCTTGGGGTGAACTACACCTGTCTGCCAGTGGGAATCCCCCTCCCTCTGTCCCACATCATTCACAGCCATCACCTCCTTGCACCACTAGGCATCAAAACCCATGTGGGGGCTCGGGTCCCCTCATCGCAATTCAGCTTCCTTTGCTGGTCAGGACTTTTGTACCCACAGCCTCAACACAAGAATCACGGAATGGGTCAGGTTGGAAGGGACCACAGTGGCTCACCTGGTCCAACCTCACTGCTCATGCAGAGCCATCCTAGAGCACATGGCACAGGATTGTGTCCAAACAGTTCTCGAGTATCTCCACTGAGGGAGACTCCACAGCCTCTCTGTTGTGGCAATCTGTTCCAGTGCTGGGTCACCCACACAGTAAAGAAGCTCTTCCTCGTGTTCAGGTGGAACTTCCTGTGCATCAGTTTCTGCCCATTGCCTCCTGTCCTATTGCTGGGCACCACCAAGCAGAGCCTGGAAACATCCTCTTGGCACCTCCCTTGAGATACTCATAGACACTGATGAGCTCCCCTCTCAGTCATCTCGAGCTGAATAAGCCCAGCTCCCTCAGCCTTTCCTCTTAAGAGAGTTGCTCCAGTCCCTTAGTAATATTTGTTACCCTCCTGGACCAGCTCCAGGGGCTTCCATGTCTCTCCTGTACTGAGGGGCTCAGAACTGGACAGAGTACTCCAGATACTGGAACGGTAAGGCTTAAGATTGATTTATCTTATTATTTCCCTTGGACAATGAAAAGACAACATCTCCAAACACGGCTTTACAACGGGGCCCCGGGCCTACCCTACACTCGGGCCCGGACACCTTCTGTCCCCGCCCCCTCTCTGCTCTGCTGCGCTTACACGCAGCCCCAGGCCGGCACACCTACGCGGCTCCCGGCCTCGGGGGGAGCTGCAGGAGGAAGCTGGGGCGGATTCCCGGTTCCCTGCCCCAGCCGTGGAGCCGAAGAGGCGCCACCGTAACCCCTGTGGAATACTCTGGAAGTACTTTTTCTGCCCGTAGCTGTATTCCTCCGCGACGGGGCGCGGAAAAGAGTTCCTCGCCGGGGCTCTTCGCCGCCCCTCGCCGTGGCGCTCAGAGGTCCCGGTCCTGCGACCCTCCGAGCGTCGCGGCGAAGAGCGGCGGGGAGCCCCAGCTGGTGACCGCACAGCAGCTGCATGAAGCCGAGCATTCATTGCACGCCCGCCCCCGCCATGGCCGCCGCTAAACGGCAATGCCGATGCCTCCCATACACCCTCCATCTGTGGTTCGCTGACCAAGACCCCTTTAAGGCGGAAGGATACAATTAGCCTCCCCGCTCCGTGCCTATAAAAGCCGGCCGGTGGCGGGTATAGCT
Organism: Corvus cornix cornix; assembly: GCF_000738735.6. Taxonomy (NCBI): domain Eukaryota; kingdom Metazoa; phylum Chordata; class Aves; order Passeriformes; family Corvidae; genus Corvus; species Corvus cornix. The sequence continues at coordinate 31,130,825 of NC_047056.1, read as the reverse complement.
CTTTTGCCGGTCCCTCACGCCCAGGAAGGTAGGGGCGGAATGGGGGATGGGGGTGGGCCTGGGCCTGATGCTCCCACCGCCCCCTCCCTGGTGCTCGTGCCCTGAAAATGCGCTGAAAATAGGCCTGTGTTTGCCTTGTAGATGCCCGAGAAAGTGCAGCACGAGGAGGAGGATGCGGAGACCTTCGCCTTCCAGGCGGAGATCGCCCAGCTCATGTCGCTCATTATCAACACTTTCTATTCCAATAAGGAGATCTTCCTGCGGGAGCTCATCTCCAACGCCTCCGACGTGAGCCCGGGCCGGGAGTGGGCTCCTTCCTGTGCCGAGGGGCTCGGGGTCGGGCTGGTGCCCTGCCGGGGGTGCCCGGGGAGAGGCCGATTCCTGGCTCTCCGGGAAGGCTTCTGCAGGGGAGGGACGGAGGCGGCTGTCGAGTAGGGAGGCCGTGTCGAGCATCCCTCTCTCTCCTAGGCCCTGGATAAGATCCGCTATGAGAGCCTGACCGACCCCTCAAAGCTGGACAGTGGGAAAGACCTGAAGATTGACATCATCCCCAGCCCCCGGGACCGCACACTAACCCTGGTGGACACTGGCATAGGGATGACAAAAGCAGACCTCATCAACAATTTGGGCACCATTGCCAAATCCGGGACCAAAGCCTTCATGGAAGCTCTGCAGGTGGGTTGCTTTTGGCTGCATGGGTTCCTTGGGGCCTGAGTTACAGGCTGGCGCTGAACATACAAATAATAATAATAAATAAATAATTAAAAGGCCCCGCTGCCTTGTTTGCTGTGGGAACTGTTTGCCTACCCAAGTGTGCTTCCCCGACCTTTCCAGCAGCAGGGAGGAGCTGAGGGTAGAGCTGGTTGCCTGTTGGCACTTGCATGTTCTTCTCCATGTGCTTGACCCAGTTCTTTGCTGCTGTGAATCAGTCACAGGCATTTTCTATGTCCACACTGGTCTTAGCAGTTGCTCTCTGCTTTCACAGGCTGGTGCAGACATCTCCATGATCGGGCAGTTCGGTGTGGGTTTCTATTCTGCCTATCTGGTGGCTGAGAAGGTGGTTGTCATTACCAAGCACAATGATGATGAGCAGTATGCTTGGGAGTCATCAGCTGGGGGCTCATTCACTGTCCGAACTGACCATGGTGCGTATTGTACAAAAAACCAAGCATGTTTTCCAGAGGCACCCCTTTTGCTGGTGCTCCCTAGAGCCGTGCTGCATTGTCAGTCACACTGGTTAATGCTGGGTATCCTGTAATGTTTAGGCTCAAGGAGCTGGCCCTGCTTGCTGTCTGCCCTGGAACACTGATGTTTCTCTCCCCACACTGCAGGTGAGCCCATTGGACGTGGCACCAAAGTGATCCTGTACTTGAAGGAGGACCAGACTGAGTACTTGGAGGAGCGTCGTGTGAAAGAGGTGGTGAAGAAGCACTCCCAGTTCATTGGCTACCCCATCACGCTCTATGTACGTAAGGATAGGACTGTGGGGACCAGCTGGAAAGCTGGAGGCAGGGGTGGGTGGTGCTGGGAACACAAGCACAGAAAAGGCCCGGTGTACAATCCCTTCTGGTCTATTCTATAGTTCCTGGGTGTTGGGTACTGAGCAGTGGTGCTCTCGCTTCTGTGGCCAAAGGATTTGAGGCTGGGGGCTTACTGGAGGTTGAGGAGGTGGGTATCCAGCCACACTAAAGGCCTTTGGTCTCTGCAGCTGAGGATCATCTTAAACCAGCCATGGAAAAAGGAGGGTTTCTTGCTGCTTGTCTCTTCTCAGACACAGCTTTTGGTTGCATGATGAGGGGCTTTTGAGGACTGCTACCAAGAGAAGCTTTGATTCCAGATGATGCATTTGTTTGGCCTTGGAGGACACCATTTTTCTCACCTGGAGCAAAAGGATTCTTTGTAACTTTGGGCTAAACCTGACTATTGCTTGTTTCTTTCTCCACAGCTGGAGAAGGAACGTGAGAAAGAGATCAGTGATGATGAGGCAGAGGAGGAGAAAGATGAGAAGGAGGAAGAGTCAGTGTCCAAAGATGAAGAGAAACCCAAAATTGAGGATGTGGGCTCTGATGAGGAGGAGGAAGGAAGCAAAGGCAAGAAGAAAAAGACGAAGAAAATCAAGGAGAAATATATTGACCAGGAGGAGCTGAACAAGACCAAACCAATTTGGACCCGCAACCCTGATGACATCACCCAGGAGGAGTATGGCGAGTTCTACAAGAGCCTCACCAATGACTGGGAGGACCACTTAGCTGTCAAGGTGCGTGCTGGGCTACCCTGCCTTCCAGGGAGAGGCAGAGGGCCCCTTTCCAGCCCTTATCTAGAGTCACCACATGGTTTTGCCTCTGTGGGACTGAGCACTCTCAGGCCACTCGGTGATGGAGCAGCCTGCACTGTGGCTCCCATGCAGGTGGAAGGATTGGCAGTGCCAGTCCATAAGCAAGACAGGAGGGTGTGGGATCTCAGAGAAGTAGTGGCTTCTCAGTCCGAGCCTGCTGGATGCCAGAGAACCTTGGCACATAGGGGATAGTGGGCCTGAGCAGGAGGAAATACAGGCTGCTTGGATGCTAGAGATGCTGCTGTGCCCCCTTGCCAGCCCCAGTGCGGAGGAATGGCCTTTCAGCGTCCCTACAGTGGGAACTGGGGAAAGGGGTAGAAGTGAAGCACCCCAGCAGCTGTTGTATTTTCCCATCTCCACAGCACTTCTCTGTGGAAGGGCAGCTGGAGTTCAGGGCTCTGCTTTTCATCCCGCGCCGTGCCCCTTTTGACCTCTTTGAGAACAAGAAGAAGAAGAACAACATTAAGCTGTATGTGAGGCGTGTCTTCATCATGGACAGCTGTGACGAGCTCATCCCTGAATACCTGAGTAAGAGCCCCCTGCCTCAGCCTCCCAGCGCAGAGCTGGCATCCCCACAGCCTGTGGTACCACTTCCAGTACAAAGGGACTGGATGAGGCACTAGCTGGTGTGGTGCATAGCAGTCAGTGTTTTAGCTCTTTTCTTGCTGTGTATAAGCTCAGAATCCTTAACCTGACGCCCGTTTTCATTCCCCCTACTCAGATTTCATCCGGGGTGTTGTGGACTCAGAGGACCTGCCTCTGAACATTTCTCGTGAGATGCTCCAGCAGAGCAAGATCCTCAAAGTGATCCGCAAAAACATTGTGAAGAAGTGCTTGGAGCTCTTCTCTGAGCTGGCAGAGGACAAAGAGAACTACAAGAAATTTTACGAAGCTTTTTCCAAGAATCTGAAGGTGAGCTGGGCACCCTACACCTGGAGGAGGGAAGGGCCCATGATCCACATGCCTGAGGAGCAATCTTGTTCCTATGCTGTGTTTCCTCTGCATGGATGTTAGGATAAAGGGAGTGGGTCTTACGAATGCCTCCGAGTGCCTTTGCGGGCAGCTGTCCCCGCTGGCTGCCCTAGGCCAAAATGATCAGGAGGTGGGCAGATGGCTGTGCCTTAGGGGTGGCCAAGTGCATCCAAGTCCTATCCTGAAGACTTCATGCATCTCTTCTGCCCCCAGCTGGGCATCCATGAGGACTCCACCAACCGAAAACGCCTCTCGGAGCTGCTGCGGTACCACACGTCCCAGTCAGGCGATGAGGTGACTTCGCTTTCAGAGTACGTGTCCCGTATGAAGGAGAACCAGAAGAGTATCTACTATATCACAGGTGAGCCACAGCTTCTCTCAGCCCTAGCAAAGTAGAGGCAGGTAACCTGCGTACAAACCCTAATTTAAAACTTTTCCTGCTGCCTTCAGCAGGCCATCCCTGCTGAATTACAGCTCATTCCTGGGGGCTGGGGAAAGGCCACCAGGCCTAGAACCGTGGCTGCTGCCAGTTTTATGTTAGGGGTCCCAGGTGACTGGTGCTGTTTGTCCTGCTGTAACCAGCTCTTACATCTTGGCGATGTTTCATTTCTACCCTCCACAAACACAGGGGAGAGTAAGGAGCAGGTTGCTAACTCGGCCTTTGTGGAGCGTGTGCGGAAGCGTGGCTTTGAGGTGGTATACATGACAGAGCCCATTGATGAGTATTGCGTGCAGCAGCTCAAGGAGTTTGATGGCAAGACCCTGGTATCAGTCACCAAAGAGGGGCTGGAGCTGCCTGAGGACGAGGAGGAGAAAAAGAAGATGGAGGAGAGCAAGGCCAAGTTTGAGAACCTCTGCAAACTTATGAAGGAGATCCTGGACAAGAAGGTGGAGAAGGTGAGATGGGCAGGGAGCTTAGCCCTGGGCTGGAGGGAGGAGGGCTGGGCCCTCCGTGCTGCAGGTGAGGGCCCCCGCTCAATGCATGCCTCTCATCTCCTGCAGAGGAGCCGCTAAAGGAGACTGGAGGTCCCAGCATGCACCATCTTGCTCTAAGCAGCCAGGCTGCAGGCGAGGGGCACTGACCCAAATACGTGCATTAATGGGAGAGGGTAAGTGTGGGAAACATGCAGTGGGTGCTCTAAGTGCTGGCTGAGCTGTCCAGATTAGTCTGTGCAGCAGTCCTGGAGCTGCTTGGAGCATCTCTGCTTGCTTCAGGGTGTCCCCAGGTGAACCAGGGGCAAAGACTTGGGCTGTAGTGTGCTGTGGCTGGGCCCAGTCCAGGGCTTATGGGAGCCTTGCTCAGCTAACCCTTGGCTGTGTTGGTAGGTCACCGTTTCAAACCGGTTGGTCTCGTCTCCCTGCTGCATCGTCACCAGCACCTACGGTTGGACAGCCAACATGGAGCGCATCATGAAGGCTCAGGCACTGCGGGACAACTCTACCATGGGCTATATGATGGCCAAGAAGCACCTGGAGATCAACCCTGACCACCCAATTGTGGAAACCCTTCGCCAGAAGGCTGATGCTGACAAGAATGACAAAGCTGTTAAAGATCTGGTGGTGCTACTCTTTGAGACTGCTCTGCTGTCCTCTGGCTTCTCCTTGGAAGATCCCCAGACCCACTCCAACCGCATCTACAGGATGATCAAACTCGGGCTTGGTGAGTATCTGCAACCTCTCAAGCTTGGAGTAGGCCTGAAAACCAGGTTAACTGGTCAGGCTAATGTCTTGGGGCAGGGCGAGGCCAGTAAGTGAGCCATGCTGGTGTGATGTGCCGAAGTGGCTCTGTACATAAGGTGGCCAGGAGAAAGTGTAAACGTGGAACAAGGTATTTCAGGAGGGCTCAGGGCTCTGGGTGGACTGCCCTGTCTTCCACAACACCAGGAGCCACCACCAGGATGCTCAGATGACAAGCTGAGGCTTTTTATTCCTTCAGAGTAAGTGTGAAATGTCTGTCATGAGTGATGTGACCCATCTGCTGAAACAGCTTGTGCTTGCACACAGCCTTTTCCTCCAAATTCACTATTTAGCTACAAATACAAGTCAGAAGGTGCTGTGGCTTGGCACAACTAAGTAACTCTGTGTTGTCTAGTCTCAGTAGGAGTAGGGTCTTCTATTAGTCAAATTGCAGGTAAGGGGGCTGTATGATGGTGCAATTTTCTGTTCAGAGTACACTGAAACAGCAACCTGCAGTGTTGGAAACTGATGAGCTCTACGAGTCTTGCAACTGATTTAGTTGTGACTTGACAGGATTTACTGCATTTTTTTCCTAGAGAAATGTTCATGGCTTAAACCACGTTCTCCTGGCTTAAACTCCAGGGTTTTGTGGTGCTGGGTGACAAGTCTTTTGTAGTTAATCTCTACTGGCTAAGGAGTGCACTCTAATGGCACAGGTAGTATCCATATACTAGTGTAGATGTTACTGGGAAGATGCTACTGATACAGGATTAATGCTGGAGTTGACAATAACTTGTAACAATGTTGACTTGCATTCTATTAAGTTTTCAGCCTGGAGGAAAGGAGACTGAGGGGTGACCTCACAGCAGCATACAGCTTCCTCACAAGGGGAAGCAGAGGGGCCTGCATTGGTATCTTCTCTGGTGACCAGTGACAGGACCTGAGGGAATGTCATGAAACTGTGTCAGGAGAGGTTTAGGTTGGATATTAGGAAAAGGTTTCTTACCCAGAGAGTGGCTGGCCAAGGAACAGACTCCCCAGAGAAATGGTCACAGTTTGGACAACACTCTGAGGCACAGGGTGTGATTCTTTGGAGCTGTCATGTGTAGAGCCAGGAGCTGGGCTTCAGCAATCCTTGTGGGTCCCTTCCAAATCAGAATATTCTATGATTCTGTGAACTACTGGATGCTAATAGCCCAATTCTTCAGGCTGGGGGCAGGAGCCAGGTTTATTCAGGGAGAGGCTGGACATCTGGGATCAGGTGTCATTTGGAGGCCTTACCTCTTCCTTTCCTCCCCTCTCCCAGGCATTGATGAAGATGAGATGACTGCAGAGGAGCCCAGTGCAGCTGTCCCTGAGGAAATTCCCCCTCTGGAGGGAGATGAAGATGCGTCCCGCATGGAAGAGGTAGACTAAAGGAGGAAGGCTCTTCCTTCACCTGCCAGACCTCTGTATCATGTCTGCTTAGAAGATGGTCTGCTCCCACCAGCTGCTACTGACTCCTTGGTGGTGTCTTATTTTTTTGGCTCTGTTTGGTTGGGGTTGTTTTTGGCAGGGTGCAGGAGGGCATGATTCCCTGTTTGTTAGTAGTGATTCAGGTAGCCTGAGGCCTGTCTGTTCTGTGTCTTTCTGCTTGTGTAGGAACAGCTGATGGGGAGCGGAGGTGTGAGGAGGCATCAGGCTTCTCCTCTCCCCCTCATGGAGTGTCCCATGTTACCAGTAGGCATCAAACACTGTCCTTATTCCATTGGGGTGGGAGAGCCCTTCCTCTGAGCTGCTGCCTCCTTGAAGCCCCAGGATAGCATAATGTATTTTGGCTGGGTTTTGGTTGATTATTTTTCTTGTTTTTTGTTCTACTGGAATTAAAGAATTGATGATTTACATGGCGGGGTCCCTTGTGTTTCATGCCTACTCTAATGAGGAAACTGTCTCAGCCTGTGCCTGAGGGCATTGGACTGTTGGTCTCTCCTGTGCCCTGACTGCTTTTCTGAGCCCTGCCTTAGGTGATCTTTACCTCTTCCACGGCAAGATGAAGTGGGTGGAAGGAACACATGACCTGCTGTGCAGGTGGGGTCATCTCCAATGAGCAGTAGTTCTCCACCTGCAGTGCTGCGTGCCCCACAGCCTGGGAGCAAACTTCCACTCTGTATGGGTCAGCTGGGTGAGCTGTGCCAGGGCCTGGTTTGATCTGAGCACCTCTGGGGCAGGACTGTGGCAGGAGCCATCTGCCTGTTCATGGCAGCGTGGAGCAGGGTGTGGAGTGACAGCTCAGGACTGTAGTCAAAGCTGTCTCTCTTCAGCTATTGGCCAAAGACTCAGCTCCTTTCCTCCCACCCTCCAGCCTGCCCTTTCTGGCCTTCTGCAGCCATTGGGTGGTTGGCAGTATCTGGCTTCTTTCCATCTGTGTCCCAGATGACAAGCCTGGGACATCACCTCTGATTGAGCTGCCCCTTGCACTGAGCTCACACCCTGTGAGGTTTGTCAGCCCTGGCCACAATGGCTCTTGGGGTTTGTCAGGGAAAAGTGACACCGAGTTCTCTTGCTGCCTGCATGCCAGCTGCCACAGGCACAAAGTAGAATGGGCTTTAGCCAGTATCCATCTTCCAACAAGGAGGCAGAGCCTGCTGGAATCCCTTGCTGCACACCAAAACACTGACTGTGCTCCCAGTGTGGCAGCTGTGTGGGTGCAGCCTGCGAAGGCAGTGCTGGAGCTGAGCAAGCAAATGGTTTAAAAGTAGGATTTCTCTCTGGATAGGAAGGTGTTGCTAAATGCTGAATTAATAAAAATTAACTTTTAATGTTTGGGATTTTCTTCTTCCACTAATGTTTTTTTAAAATCTACATTTAAATTAGAAAGGTTATCCCATTGTATCCTATTCCTAACCTGGCAATGTGGGTTTCTGTTGTTTCAGGTTTTTTTAATCAAAGGAAATCTCATTCCATTTTCAGTCTGTCAGCAGATGGTGGCTGCAGACATTTGGGCCAATTTGTAGGGCAGGATGAAAAGCTGTGAGGTTGCACAGGCACTTCCAAAAGCTCAGAGCTAGAAAAGGAGCACAGTAAAACTGCTGGAGAGCCAAGTGCTCGGAAGCCTGGGCTGTGCTCAGCACCAGCTCTGGTATGCCTGCAGGCTCAGCTAAGTCACTACTGTTCCTAGTCTCCTCCTCTGTTTCTCTTGTGACCCTCACCTGAGTCTCCCCTTTCCCTAGCCCTCTTAGGCCCCAGTCCTGTCTCTGACCCCAGACTCACCCTAGCCTACACCATTTTTCACCAGGCCTCCCGCATGTACCAGTAGGATGGACCATCCACACCTCCAGCCTCTCCTGGCCCTGGCTGCTGCAGCTACACCCCACAAAGTGCTACAGCACTGGTGGCCCTGGCTGCCAGGTGCTCAGCAGGCCTCTGCATCACCTCTCTGTGGCAACACCCACTGGACCTTCCTTAAGTTGCACCATGCAGGGAACCCAGGAGCCAAACTAGGCTCAGGCTAATGGCTCCTCCACCTGCCCACCAGCATAAGCAGCATTCCAAACCTGGCTGTGCCTCCCCAGTTGTGTGTGCAAGAATCTCCTGTCAGGTGTTGCAGCTCTGAATGCAACCCTGGTTGAGACCAGCCTTGGCAAACACAGAGAGTCACCTGTGTATGGAAAGACAACTTTCCTGTCCCAGAGAGACTAGGGACACAGAAAGAGTTCAAAGTCTCTCCCCTCCTTCCAGGTACATGGAAAAAACCCCAACCAGCCAAAAAAACCCCACATTTACGCCCATGGCACTATATGCAGCATATTTTTAATTTAATAAAATAAAAAGAGAAAAAAAGTTGCCTTGCAAAAGTACCAAAACCTGCTGGTTTGTCAGTCAGGTTGTGTTGACGAGAAAAGGATTGACAAATAAAACCCAGGCTTCTGGCGAAGAACAGCTTTCACTGCTCCATCCCCTGCTGTCTGCGGAGCAGGAACAAGGCACCGCAAGCGGGCTCTGCCCCATGTCCCAACCCTCCAGGCATAGACTCTGTCCAGCCCCTGGGAAAACCAGGGCCAGTGCCTCCAGATGGCAGGAAAAAGAGGGGTTGTTTGTGCTTGTCTGAATGGCAACTGCAAAGCCCAGAAACCATGGCACTGAGGGACCCCGAGGTGGTGCTGGGGCTTCTGGGCAGCGCAGCCTTTGGCCTGTAACAGCAGCAGATGAAACCAAAAAGCAACCTCGAAGGACTTGGCAAGCCTTGGGAACTGTACTGGCCAGCTCAGGTTCTGCATAAAAATCAGCCTGGGCTGAGGGGAGCAAAGAAAAGTGTCTTGGAGCAGGGGTGAAGAATTGATAAAACCAAACAGGGAGGTACTGGCTTTCACTGCGGTGCCCTCCCACAGCAGATCCCAGGCCTGGGGTAGGATAGGCTGGGAGTCCTTCCCTTAGCTGTGCCTGTACTACCCAGAGCCCCTCCTGGAATGGAGGAAGAGCACTCCCCACCCTTCGATGGGCTCAGCTTGGGACTTGCCTCACTTAAGAGGTGTTTCAAAAAGAAACCTAGTGTTTTGCTTGCCCTTTCCTCCTGCCAAGCTCTGTAGTACTAACAGAAATGGAGGAGCATTAGCCAGAGGCAAGACAGTACCAGGGAAGAGTTCCCTTGTTCATCAGTGACTTTGGGGAGAAGCCACAAGACAGAGGTGGGGCAGGAATACCAGCAGCCCCATGCTGGTGTGCCCCCAGGCCTGTGCCTTGGCTTAAGTCTTTGACCTATTAAGGCAAATGGAAAGGTTTGGAGCTGCATCAGCCCAGAGCATTTCCTGGGCTTGTTCCAGCCCCTTTCCCAGGAAAAGCAGGTGGAAAACTGAGTCACTGGTCTTGCCCATCCATACCCCACTCTTCTCCTCAGTGGGTTTTGAGAAATCAAGCGAACACTGTCGAGTGGAGGCAGGACAGCTGGCATGGCTTAAATGCCATGGCCTCAGCTTCCTTAGACCTTTTGTACAGGGGTCTCGCCTGGCGGGAGCTTCTTGCTGCGCTTCTTCATGCGGCTGCGGGCGTAGACACGGAGAAAGAGGGCCATGAAGACAACAGCTATGCCCAGCCCACCCACAACAGTGACAGTGTGCCCGTAGATGAGGCAGGAGAGGAGGATGGCAAAGGCCTGTCGGAGTGTCATGATGATGGTGAAGACAGCTGCCCCGAACTGGTTGATGGTGTAGAAGATGAAGAGCTGGCCGCAGGCAGAGCACACGGAGAGCAGCATGGCGTGGGCGGTGAACTCTGAGTGGCGGGCCATGAAGTGCAGCGACTCCAGCAAGGCACCCTGCTCCAAGAGCGAGCCCACGGTGAAAAGGCAGGAGAAGACATTGACGCCAAACATCATCTGCACAGGAGACATCTTGTAGGTGAAGAGAGCGTCCTGCCAGTTGGAGGTGAAGCTGTCGAAGATTATGTAGCCAGCCAGGAGCACTATGCCAGAGAAAGTGGTGACAGTGGACACCGTCCTGTTAGGAGCGCTGGAGAGCAGGAACATGCTGACCCCCACGGAGATGAGGGCGGCAGTCAGGTACTCCCAGTACTCGTAACTCTTGCGTGACACCAGTTTGCCCATCATCATCACTGGGATCACTTTGGAGGCCTTGGCCAGCACTTGGGTGGGGAAGCTGATGTATTTGAGTGCCTCATACTGACACCAGCTGCTGAGGATGTTGGAGAGGGAGGCAAAGGAGTATTTGTACATAGGAGCCCCATGGCGTGGCTGCTTGGTCAGGGCGCAGTACAGACCAGCCACTGTGAAGGCCAGGATGCGGTTCATGAACACTAGGAACTGGGAGTCCTTGAACTTCTCACCAGGGTCTGTATCAGTGGCACCATATGTTCTCGTCATCACACGCTCCTGGAGGACACCCCATGTGAGGTAGGAGGCCTGTAAAGCAGCAGGAGCGCAGGGAGAGTCAGGACCCACAACAGCAGCTGCCAGCAACAACAGGAAGAACTGAGCCCAGGAGATCCTTCCTTTCCCCAGTGTTGCATCATTCCCTGCATGGCGATGCTTCCCTGAGACACTGGGAGATGCGACCACCCCCCACTCCACCCGTCTGAGGGAACCCGCTGTCCCATGTGGTTACAACCAGGAACATCCTGTTCCAAACAAAACCTGCTCAGTGTACAGGGGAGAAAAGTCCACAATGCAAACATCCTGGGGAGAGCGAGCAGTTACTCTTTGAGCTACTTTAAGCCTGTGGAACCAGACTGACAGAATCAGGGAATGTTACTGATACACAGCTGTGGTTTTGTGCCAGCTCCCTGCGGCAGGTCCTGGCAGTTTTCCCAGTGGCCTCTGCATTGGTTTTCACTTCCAACTCCCCAGCCTTAGATTTTACATCCAAATCAATTCTAGTTTCAAACCCAGCAGACAAAATTGTCCACGAGGGATGATCACTGTCCTGGTTTCCATCCCCACTACTTTTGGTGCAGCAACACCAAGCCCCTCACAGAAGTAACACAGGCTTCCTATCACTACACATCTCCCAAAAAACTACGACACAGGGAGATGGAAGAATTTGGTGGCCCACAGCAAGTCTGAATGGGCTGGGGGAGTAGGCCAGAGAGTGAGTGTTTTCCTGGCTGCAGGACACCTAGGTTTTGCCATCTCAGTGCCCACATTGCTATTTTTTGTCCTCATAGACCCAAAAAGCTGCCCTTCCTAATGATGCTCAGGGTGTAGCTGAGACTTAGGGAATCTAAGATTTTAAATTCCTGTTTATCTGTAGCTGAATTCAGTATTTTCTCTCCAGTACTCCAATTCATCAAGGCAGAACGCATCAGCCCCAGACACTGACCCAAGGGAGAGCTTGGGAGATAAGAGGGCTCAAACTATCTGCTGATCTCACATCAGGGCCAGAACAAAAGCAACTTTAACAATCTGCTGAATCACAGAATTTTCAGAGTTTTCCCTATCCATGGCTTTAGAGGACTGTGATCAGACAGACAGGACGCTCCAACCCAAATGACAAAAGCTAAATGGACTTCTGCAGCCCTTAGAGGCGTGCTATCCTGGCTGAGAGGCTGTCCCAGCCTCCAACCCTGCCTTGATCAAGGACAGCACTGCATCCTTGGTTTTCAAGGAACTGACAGTCACTAACCCACTGGCCACCTCCTCCTTCCAGAATGGGACAGCCACACATGCACAGGACCCCTACCTGTAGGCCAGCAGCACAGAAGAGCAGCTTTAAGACCTGTCGGGCTGTGGAGGACTCCGTGGGCTCTGCCCGGGGTGGCAGGGAGCCATCGTCCTGGTGTACAGACTTCACCTCAGAGCCAAACACGCATGATTTGATGACAGGGAAGCAAATGCCTCGGCCTCAACAGGGTAAGAGAAGATAGAGACACAATTAGCCAAAGCCTGGGCACCACAAGCTGCACCAGCCAGAGAGGTGAGGCCTCCCTCCTCACTAGCCTCCAGATCTGCTGGCGTGGGGGCCTCAGAAAAATTTGTTTCAGGATAGCACCTAGACAGCATGGGGACACAGCTCTGTGATTGGCTCAAGCCTGACAAAGCAGGTTGGGGAAACAACCTGAGTGGGGTAGACCGAGGTGGGGGCAGAGAGCTCCAAGGGATGCAGGATGTAGAAGGGAAGCTCCTGCTCCTACCTGTCTCCAAGTAGTTCCTTCTCTTGAAGTACTGGATGAGGAGGAATCCTGGCACCACAATACTCGCATAGCCAGCAGCATTAACAAAGAAACGGAAGAGCCAGAAGTCCCCCCACGAGTCCTGCAGGGCAGGGGTGATCTCTTCACCAGCAGCCATTGCAGGGAGGGAAGCCAGCATGAAGGGAAGGCAAAATCTGCGGAGAGAGGAAGAGGCAGGTGGTGGGCTATTGGTACATGGGCAGCTGCACTCCACATGCCTGTAACACCCACCACCCAGCCTGCTCCTCACCACCTGTAATACTGCCACCCAGACCCTACCGCAGCCACAACTGTGATGCTGGCAGCACATGGAGTAGGAAAACTCCTCTGGAGCTGAAGAGCACAGGCCAGACATCTATGTTTGCTTCTGTTAAAGGTGGTTGCTCTGGAACATATGGACTTAGAACCTTGGATTCCCAGGATAAGAGAGAACACTGCAGTAAACATCTGGTTTTGACTACACTCTTACTCCAAATGCAAGGAGCACCTCACACCTCACCTTTGCAAGTTAAACTTTAGCACAGCTTTTGGGTGGAAAAGGAAAAGGTCACTGAATGGAAAAATTGACTCCTACCTAGAAGCTCATGTTTCTAGCCTGTGGCCATGAGCAGCCTTCCTCTGGAAGCAAACAGTTCAGAGCTTTCCCCTCCAGCTACACCAGGTGAGTGGAAGAGAGGCGGGGATTTGAGCTGCCAGCCTCCCCCACTTCCCCATGCAGCTTTGGAAGTGTGCCAAGGCATTCCCCACAGCTCAGACGAAATTACCAGGGTTCACCCGCTTGGCAAAACACAGCCAGAAAGCAAGGCTGGAAAGGAACAGGAAAGCAGCTGTCTGGTTGGGATTTTACCAGGACTATCCAGTGAGGTATAGCTGATATTCTTCAGCTATAGCTGTAGGAAGTGATCTATCCAGCTTTAAAACAGCTTTAATAGTCAGTCCTTGAAGGAGTTCTTCCCTTCACTGTCCTCTCCCTCACAGAGGCAAACATGCAGTATTCAAGGGCACCAGGTACTCAACAGAATGAGCAACCAGGCAAGAACTTCCTACACCCAAGGCCACCTGCATCCTTCCCTCACACAGCAACCTGCAGCTTCCTGCATCGGGGCAGAAGGCTTCCCTGATCCATGCTACATCCTTGCCCCAGTTTCCTCAGTGGAGAAAGCCTCCCAGTTGCCTTGGGGGCCAGGTGAGGGTGCTGAGGGCTGGCTACATAAACACACACCAGAAAAGGAATAGAGATGTTAATTCCTCCTCCCCTAGAAACATTTAGGGGTGTACCTGGCCCCAATATTGTACAGCTGTGACCTCTAGTAGCCCTCACATGAAACTCAGAGATTTACAAACTTAAGGGCTTTAAAGGCAAGAAAGTCCCCTGCCATTTCACGAGCATGCACTCCCACCAACCTCTTGTCCCCTTGGAAAAGACCTCAGGGACTTTTCTCATCCTCAGCTGTTATGGCCAGGCCCTTGGAGTTCAATAACCTGACCAAAGCTGAGGCTGTGTTTCACCCAGAAATCTCCCTTCTGTGACTTAAAGTACACAGAAATTCCCAGCCCAGGGAGAAGTGCAAATGGCTAGGGATGGGTTTCTTTGCCTGCTTGCTATTCCTCTCTCTCCCCCACCCTCCCCCCGCTTCACCAGAAAAGACAGTTTGACACCTCCACTCCATCCCTCCTGCTGCAGGGGCATCATCACAGGCTGTACAGGTGCTGTGGGATGTAAAAACAGGGCTCGGGGCTGGCACCTGCGGCTGAAGTTGCCCGTGTGCTCCTGGGTTTGCCTGTATTAAGTAACCCTGGCTGATGGTGGGGTGCAGAAACGCCACTCACTTTTGCAGAAGTCAGATATAAACGACAGGGTCTGTTGCCACATTTGCAACTTGACAGGGACTGCAAGCTCCGTTCAGCACGATTGCGCCTGCTGTTACCCCGCCAGCTCCTGCAGCGCTGCCATGGGAGGAGAATCAGCTCTGCTCTCCCACAGCGACCGTGAAGAGGAGGCTATAGAGGGACAATGGTTCTCTATGCCTGTGCTAGCAATTCCCAGGCCCCGAGAGCTGACTCAGTGCAGCAGGCCCTGCCCTCTCTGCCGAGGCTGGGAAGGAACAGGGACGCCAGTGTTACAGGTAGAAAGGGGGGCGGCTGAGCAGGCGACGTGCTGAGGCATGAAAGGACCCTTAGTCTGGGGCCTGCGGAATAACCCACGAGCTGCTCCCCTGGGCACTGCAAGGGCAGCTCTCAAATGCACCGCTTCAGAGCCGGGCTGGCACCCAGCCCTCTGCCTGGGATGCACCATTTGGGTCCCGGGTCTGAAAAAGATCTCTGCCTACAGCCCTGATACTCCAGAGCGCCCCTCCAGCGCCTGCAAGGGCTGAGGTCAAATGCAAGCTTGGAGCTGACACGTCCATGCTAATACCTCGGGATCTCGTGTCTGCTCCCTGTCCCTGCACGCAGCCGGCTCGCAGGGGGTGCCTGCCACTGTCCCCCCAGGGCCGACCGCCGCCTGTGCCCAGGGGCCACGAGCAGAGGCACCGGGCTCCGCTCCCCGCCGGACGTGGGGCACCCTCCGCGGCGGGCACGGCCCGGGGCTCCCGGCGGGGAGAGCCCTACGCCTGCCGCTCCGGGGCTTCTCTGCCCGAGGCTCCGGCGGCCCGCGGGAGAGGCAGCGCCCGGCCGGGTGCGGGGCGAGCGTGGCCCCGGCGCCGCCTCCCTGCCCGGCGGCCACGTTCGCAGCGAGCGGGCCGGCAGCGCGGCGGCGGCCCTCGTCCGCCCTCGCCGAGCGGGGCAGCTGCCGCCCGCGGCCCGGCCCGCCCTCCGCGTCCGCCCCGGCCTCGCTACCCACCTGCGGCCCGGCCCCGGCCCGGCCCGGTCTCGGCCGGCTCCCCTCGGCTCCGCTCCCGGCGGCGGCAGCGGCGGCGCAACCCCCGCCCAGCGGGGGCGCTCGGCGCCCCACAGCGCCCCTGCCGCTCCGGAGGGACCGCGGCGGGCGGGGCGGGGAGGGGGCCGCGACCAAAGGATCACGGAATCAATCAAGTTGGAAGAGACCTGAGATCATCGAGCCCAGCCTATGACCGAACACCACCGTCTCAACTAGACCGTGGCACTGAGTGCCATGACCAGTCTTTCCTTAAACACCTCCAGGGACGGTGACTCCACCAGCTTCCTGGCCTATTCCAATGTCTAATCACCCTTTCTGTGGAGAAATTCCTCCTGCCATCCAACCTAAGGCCCCTGGCACAGCTTGAGGTTATACCCTCTTGTCCTGTCGCTGGGTGCCTGGGAGAAGAGGCCGATCCCCACCTGGCTGCAGCCTCCTTTGAGGGAGGTGTAGACAGTGACAAGGTCTGCCCTGAGCCTCCTCTTCTCCAGACTAAACAGCCCCAGCTCCCTCAGCCACTCCTCATACAACTTGCGCTCCAGACCCTGCACCAGCTCCATTGCCCTTCTCCAGACATGCTCCAGCACCTCTTTTGGAGTGAGGGGCCCAGAACTGGACACAGGACTCGATGTGAGGCCTCACAAGTGCAGAGGGACAATGACATCCCTAGTCCTGACAGCCACGCTATTCTTGATTCAAACTAGAAGCCCTCAAAGCTGAGCCCTGACATCCCCCCATCCCTGCCCCCTGGCTCAGGGCAGCCCGCTCTGAGGTGCCAGCCCTGCACTGGGCACAGACACAGCTGCTCCCTGGGGCAGGTGCTGCTCGAAGGGTTCAGGGCAGGATGGCACCTACTCCAGCCCCAGTCCCAAATCCCCTATCCCAGCCCCAGGCATGGCTGCAGGGCCAGCTGGAGCTATCACGTAGCCACCCAGTAACATTTTACAAACATCTTTTTATAACAAATAGTTTTATTTTTAAATAACAGAACAAACAAAAAAGTGCAGATCACATGTTTCTGCCCTTCCCTTTGCTCCCAGCTACAGCCCTGGCTGCACCATCCCACACCACCCTGCAGCATCTGTCATTCCTTCTTTGGGCAGCCTGGAAATGTCTCCTGTCCCTTGTGAAGGTGTCCTTGAAATAGCCCCATGGGTTTGCAGCAGGGTTGATGCCCTGCCAGAAGGTGAGTGGCAAAGATTCAGAAGAAACAGAGCAATCCAGCCCAGGACTGCTGAGGAAATCAGGCAAGGTCCAGAGAGGCCTGGGGGGGTCCCTTATGGTGCTTTCCTGGCAGCATTCCCTTACAAGAACGGAGGAAGAAGACAAAAGCTCACTCCAGAGCATCCTGGTCAACTGCACCATCCAGTATTTGTCCCAAACAATAGCAGCTGCTCTGAGGCAACAAGTGGGGAATTTCCCTGGCTGAGATGGGGTAAGGCAGCTTTGTGCATCCATTCCCACAGCACCTTTGGCTGATTTCCTAATGCATCACATGTGTTCCACTGGCTGGAGAAGTGGTAGGGAAGGGTGGTGAGCTGAACAACAGAAAGGATGGGAAGATAATGCTGCCACCTCCTCCCCTTTCAGCCTGGGAGAATCTAAAACCCAGGGAAGATCTGTGCCCTAAGTTTTTTAGCCCCCTTCCAAGCCAGGAGATGGGGCAGGATCCTTCTGTCCTCTGTGAAAAAGGAAACCACAGCACACTAAAGCAGCAAGGTGTCAGGCACAATGGCAGAAGCAGGGATCCACAACCACGTCTTCAGCATCTCCTATGCCCTTTTTTCAGCCCTGAAGCCAGATGCTCGGCAAGACAGTATGGGAATAGGGCACCAGGCTGGGATCCCCCAGCCTTAGCCCTGAGCAGTAGAAAGGCTCTGCAAGTGGGGAAATCCCTGTGCTCCCACTCACCTTCTGCGGTGTGAAGGACCCAAGGGAGCGGGCAGACTGGGGAAACCCCTGTAGCCCTCACATCCCCAAGCCCCCGCGGTGATGCGCAGCCTCCTGATGCTGTGGGTGGGTTAGATCACATGAGACCTCTGGTGCCCACAGCAACAACAAACATTTATTAGAGTGTTGACTCTCCTCACCCCACACTTAATTCTGATGGGGTGCCAGAGGATGCTCTGTCCGGCCTACAGTGTGAAAATGAGTCCTCTCCTGCTCCTTCCCTGTGTATGCTGGAGATCCCCACAAGTCAGACCCATGTCAGGGAGGGGAAATTCAGTCCTGCTGGAGTGCACAGATACTAAAAGAAAAGCCTCCCCTGTGTAGTGCTCATAATGCCACCTTCTTCCATCTGGGAAGGCAGCCTGAGGCAAACAAAACTTTTCCAAAGAGGGGAGGGGCAGTGGGGTAAGTCTCCCAAAGTGTCTCTGCTCCCACTGAACTGCAGGCAGGCGAGATCCTAGTGGGCAGCAGCACAGAGGAAGGAGGCAGCCTGACAGGCCAAAGGAGTCCACCTGCTCATTCAGAGCACACAACAGGCTTCCCTGAGATCTTCAGGTCATCGAAGGGCAGCAAGGCGAGGAGCTGCAAAGACCAAGAGTATGGACATGTAAGCATCCAGGGTTGAGTCTCCACCAAGCTGGGGTAAGGGCCCGAACCTTCCCCCCACCCAATCCTGCAGCCTCCCACCTCCCCAGGGAAGTGCCAAGAAACCCTGTCTGGGCTTTTCCTAGGGCTTGAGGCAAAAGGCAGTTACCCACACCCCACACAGCCAGTGCCTACAACCTATAGGGAAGGATAGGAACAGCTAGAAACTCTTCCAGGGAGGTTCCCTCTAATCATCCAACTCCTGCACCCCCTGACACGCTTGCAGAGCCACAGGCCTCCCCCCACAGAGACTCACATCGTCGTTGCCATCAGCCAGGTCCTGAGCTGTCTCGTTCTCCATGTTCCTCAGCAGGGTGTCAGCCCCAGAGTGTGAGAGGACGGCGGCGATGGCAGCATCCTTGCGGCCCACGGCCAGGTGGAGCGGAGTGCATCCGTTGTACATCTGGGCATCCACGTACGCCCCATTGCGCAGCAGGAACTGCACAGCCCTGCGGTTGTGGCACTCCACAGCCAGGTGCAATGGGGTCTTCCCGCTTGTGCCCTCCTGCAACCCAAAGGTCACAAGGGTGTTGGTGGGGGGGGGGTCCTCTCAGCTGGGCCCTGCAGCACCCACCCACACCCCTTCGACTGGGTGCAGAGGGCAGCCCCCACCCTGACTGCTGTCACAGCACCCAACAACATCTCAAGGACCTTTACTCTTTGCTCCCTCAAAATTCAGTGCCCCCAAGCCTCACAGCAGTGTCTTCCCCAGGGCTGAAGGGAGTGCCCAAGGGAGAGACCCACCATCCCAGCCTTTATAAAACATCACACATGCCCAGTCTTACCCGAACATCGATGTTGGCACCACTCTCCAGAAGCAGAGACATCATTGGGATGTTCCCTTTCAAGGTACTGATGTGCAGACAGGCCAAGCCTGTGATGGGGAGGCAGAAGAGAGAGCCACAGTCAGCTCAGACCACCCTGGGGCACACCAATCCCAGCCCCATTCCCCTTCTGTGTGCTCCTGGATCCCTGCATACATATCTCATGATCTCTGCCCTAATCTGGCCACCAGCTCTGCCACCGGGCTGCCCTCAGGTCTCACCTTGCCAGTTCTGGAGCTGCAGGTCCTGGTGGTGCCTATGGGGCTGAGTCGTGCCATCCGCTGTGGCTGTGCCCTCCAGCAGCTGCTGGGCACACTGCAGGTGCTGCTGTTCACAGGCCAAGTGCAGCGGGGTGTTGCCATTGCGGTCCTGCAGCCCAGGGTTCACTCCCTTCTGGATCAGTGCCTGGATCACACTGGGCTGCTCCAGGTACACAGCGAGGTGGAGCGGGGTCTGGAGAGAAATTAGGAAAGGGGAGAATGTCCCATGGGACACCAGGTGTGATGAGCCCCATCAGTGTCCAGGAGCTAGCCTGGCAGCATGGGCTGACTGCCACCCAGGAGACCCCCATCCCTGTCCTGAGGTTACATGTGGCTGACACTGGTGGGGTCACATGGCTTGCTGTTCCCCTGCACCTCAGCTCAGGGATCACCCATGGAGACAGAGCTCATTCTCCCAAGTTATCTACCCTGCCACACTCCAGCCATGCCTCTTTCACAGCTGTCTGCAATGTCCTGGGGCCTTGCAAAGGAACCCTTCACCCCACGGTGCTGGGAGCTATCACACTTCTCTCTCTCAGGGTATCTCCACCTCCCTTCTTCCCCTCCCTGTAAAGAGGCTGCTCACATGGGACCTTCACCACGCTCTGGGGGAAGCAGGTGTGGGGTCCTGGGGAAAGGGCAGATGGATTGGGCATCTATCCAGGAAACAGCTGCAGCATTTCTCTTCCTCCCATCTTCTGCCTATCACAACAGCATACCTGGAAAAGATCATTTTGGATCTCCAGCACCTCCCTGGGTAGCTGAGCAATGCAGCAGAGTGCTACAGCTGGGACACAGTGGATAATGGCCAGATGAACCAACCTGCAGAGGGGATAATGGTGACAGGAAAGAAAAAAAAGAAAAGTAAGTCCTGAGTGCCATGCTCAGGAGCAGAGATCCTTTCCTGCTGCATGAAGGAATAATCCCCCTGCCTCCTCCAGTCTCCCTCCCTCCAGCTTGGAGCTCCTCCATCCTGCCCTCTCCCTGGGGAAGCTCAGCAGAAGGCCAAGGCAGGAACATGGTCTGAGGCTCCACAGGGCAGTCCTTTACTCTGATCCCCATGGGGAACAGACCCTCCTGTCCCTGCTAAGCAACACAGGGTCCTCCCTCAGACCTCACAGCATGTGTAGGATTTCAACCTGCCACTGTCCAAAGCCAGACCTCCAACTGGTGTAGGTCCAAAGAGCCTGGGATGTGTTTTCCAGAGTCCAAGCGCTGGGTTTGGTGGCTGCGGAGGGAGGTCTGGGCTCTGGCAGCTGCCTGGGGAATTCCAGTTCCCTGCTGCCAGCTGCACACTGTACTTCTGCTTTCCCCTCCACAAAGGCAAAGAGTCAAAGCTGTGCAGGAGCCCAGGGCTGGTCCAAGATCACCTGCATGGCACAGTCCCTATGCCAGCTGACCTGCCGGTCCACTTTGATTTCCTCTTCTCTCCCCCACATCCTTCCCTTTTAGCACTGTCACGGCAGGGCTGCACGCAGCCCATCAGCACAGAAGGACACCAGAGATGCAGCTGTCAGAGCTTGGTGGCCAGCAGGGAGCTCTGGTCCTCAGGACTGTGGTCCTCACAGCCATGGGGTGGCCAGGCACCCCAGAGTCCCCCAGCCCCAGCACAGTCAGAAGACGAGCGAGACCACAACAGAGGCAGAGCCAAGAGGGAATTTACAGTTCCCCCTGCCAACCTCCTGTCTCCCAGGCCCCTTGCACTGAAGGGCTATCCTCCCACCATAGGGCAGCACCCTCAGGCCAAACCTGGCCACTGTGGTCAGCAGCAAGGAGCTCCCACTCTGTACAGCATGGCAGGCATGAGCTGAGCCTCCTGCTCCCTCCTCACCACTGCACTGGGGACCTTGGGTGGCCTCTCTCTCTGGAAGGAATCAGCTCCAAACTGAAGGCTGGGCTCTGTCACCCATGCTGCTTTGATGGAGACTGACAGGGCCAAGATATGCAGGGTGAGAGCTGTGCCAGCCCTGACAAGACACTCTCCAGACAGCTTTGGGATGCCACCTGTGATGTGGGGGATAGAGAGCATCCCTCCACAGGCAGGAGGGGCAACACCTGGCCCTAAAGCTTTGCAGACAAGAAGTGGGGCTGGGACTGCCTTTTTGCCAGTTGCACATGAGTGTGCTGAGAAGCTCAGAGGCCAGTCCCAAAAATGTCTTTTATTGACCTCCTCCCAAGTGCTGCTTGAAGATCAAGCCAGCATCTGGGACCCCAGGCATCTTCAGTTGAAACCTGATTTTGAAGGCGAAACAAGGCCAGCTCCTCTCCACCCTGCTGCCGAGGTACAGGCTGTGCCCAACAGGAGACGCTTTGTCCCCAGGGAAGCCCCAGTCAGGGGAATTCCCCACTGGAAGGGGAGGCCACCCATATTTGCTTGCCTCTGCACAGCCACGGGGTGCCCCCTCACTGCCAGCACTCCCA
The DNA here is from genome assembly GCF_000738735.6 of Corvus cornix cornix. Taxonomy (NCBI): domain Eukaryota; kingdom Metazoa; phylum Chordata; class Aves; order Passeriformes; family Corvidae; genus Corvus; species Corvus cornix. The sequence continues at coordinate 31,109,204 of NC_047056.1, read as the reverse complement.
GGGCAGGGGAGGGGGCTGCAAGCAGGGGCCATGCAGCCCCATGGGCAGAGTCTGGCCACCCTCAGTGGTCCATGGGGCAGAGGCACAGCCAAGGTGCCCAGCCCAGGAACAAGGCAAACAGCTGCAAGAATGCCCCTCCCCTCATCAGGCCTTTGCTGACCCTAGCCTGGGTATGATCCGAGCAGGGATATTCCCTGCTGCGTTTTGCATCAGGCCCCAGTCCCTGTGGCAGCACCTCTGCTGAGGTGGCCTTTGCACACTTGCAGGGACAGCCCCTGTTTCTCCAAACCTGCTCCCAGGCACCACGTGCGGGAAGAGGCTGCAGGATCTGCCTTTTTCAGGTACAGCAGAGTTAAGACTGCTCAAATAGGGGACTTTCCACAGCAATTCAGCTTGAACTTTAAACCGCCAGTGCTTTCGCTTTCCAGAGCCACACTGGGCTCCCAGGGGAGAGAGCAGGGCTCAGGGTTGTGTTCCACGGCAGACAGCCCTCGTGCCCCAGGAATCCCCCGGGCCCCTCTGTTACTACCCACACCACACTGCACTGTCATGTGGGGACGAGTGGGGCAGTCACCCCGGGGAGGTGGAAACCCCCGAGCAGCCCTCTGCCACTGCCAGCACCTCACTTTTCCTGGCTGGGCTGCCTTTGCAGCTCAACAAGACAGTGGAGCTGCTCGGGGCTGAGCTAGTTTGAGCATCCATGCTGCAGAGGCAACGAGGGTGACCGTCATCCTCCTGGCCAGAGTTCAGGCTTTCACCTTGCAGCTGGGATGTGCCTGCTTTGAAGCATTGCTTCTCCCCCCCTCTTCCTTCTCCACCCGGTGCAGCCTCCTCCTGGGCTTTCATTTCTGCATTCGTTCCTGCCTTTCCTCATTGCCAACCCTCAACTTCCTGAAATGGCTGCAGGAACCTGAGCTACTTGGGGGAATCATGACAAGGCCAGCGGGCTGGGAGGAGCTCACCATGAGCACACGTGCACCGAGGCATTCTGTGCCACGGGCAGTGCTGCCAACCAGGAACTGGGATTCTCTCCTAGCCCAGGAAACCTCTTACACCCAGGAGACATGAGGCGCAGGCATCGTGCCAGTCTCCACTTTTTTCCACCAAGGCTATGAGCATACCTCTCTGTCTGTGCCACGGCAGCCACGTGGCCCAGCTGCTGATGGGCTGCTACATGCTGGCACATGATGTGCCAGAGCCAGGGCATGGCAATGGAGAGACACCTGCTCGCTGCCAGGCACTGCTCCTCGCCCAGCCACAGCAGTGTGCCCTTGCCAGAACGAGCCCTCCGCCCTGCCATCAGATCCTTGCCCATCCCAGGCTCTCTGCACATCTCTCCTCTGCTTTCCTCTACTTGCCTGCTCCCTCCCTCCTCAGGCTCTTGCCTGCAGTGCTCCTGGCTGCAGCCACAGGGGTGGGTGTTCAGCAGGAACTGTCAGAAAGGGCAAAGGGGAATTTTGGAGAGGGCAAGGGATGGAGGAGCTGTGGGCAGAGGAAATGTGGCAGGAGTACAGACTGCTGGGTTCATTCTCAGCTTTTCCACTTGCTCACCAGCTCTGTCCTGGCATAAGGGGATTCAATGCTCTGAATCACAAAGGCACAGGACATCCCTGGCACAAAGTGATCTACCCATCATCATGGAGATAACCCTGGAGCAGAGGGGTTGGGGCTATCCCTGGGGATGTCCCTGGGACTGAACATGCCATGCCCAAAGTGGTCCTAGCTTAAGCACAGTAGAGCATCCATTTCCACAGTGACACCCAGCTCTGACACACAAGCAGAACTGATGCAGCCCCACCAGTTCTCTGGCTATCCTTTTCCACCTCTGTAGAAAAGGAGCTGACCATGCAGATCCCCCCATCTGTAGAGGAAGACACCTTGTCCTCAAAGCAGCCTCTCCCTTCACCATCTCACCTCAGAAGCACCTAAATCAGGGGATCCAGCATTCAATTGAATTTGCTTTGACAAGTTTTTCTCCCTCTCTAGACAAGGTCCCTGTCTGCAGCAGGAACAGCTCATTCCCAGCTCCTTGTTTTGGCTGAGTGGAACTGTAGGAAATCATGCAAACAATTCACACAAGAGAAACTTGTTCATGGGAGGAAATGGCCCCAGCAGCAATAGAAAGGAGAGCAAAGGAGGAGGAGAACAGGGGAATTCCACGCTTACCCTGCTCTCCTCTTCCAGCCCTGTAACCTGCGCTGCTAACCGCTTCCTCAGCCATCAGCATGAGCCTCTGCCAGCGGGCTCAGCAAGCACAGCTCAATCCTGCCCTGCAGCCCTGAACCAGCCCAGCCTGGCTCCCTTCCTTCCTCCCCACATAGCAACGCAATGCTGCCCTGCTCCATAAAGCTGTTCCAGCTGCCTTCTGTCAGCTCCAAGGGAGCAGCGGATCCCAGCTGCCTCCTCCCATGTTCTGTGTTCCTGCCCTGCAGGTTTCTTCGCCCCTTCCCTGGGAAGGGCACAGCTTGAATTTGAGTGGAGGGGGAGTTGGGATGGGACTGGAGGGAGGTTGCAGCTAGAGGGATGTAAAGTTCTTTCAGCCATGCTGGGTTCAGCATTCCTGATCTCCAGTCTGGGCAGCAGCTGCTTCCCAGCCTGCTGCTCCTGGGGCCCAAGTGAGAGGTGAGAACCGACAGGTGAGCAGAGGAGACAGTCCCACCTTTCCTGGGGTGCTCTGCAGAGGGTCTGGTCTGAGTGCTTGAGGAAGAGGAGTGCTGGAGGCTGACTGGCAGGAAAGGCACTGCAGGAGGGCTGTGGGTGCCTCATTTTTCAGTGAGGTGGGGACAAGAAGGTGCCCCGACCCTGGTCTCACACCCTCTAGACTGCACCCACACATTTGAGAATTTTGCTCCATTTCTGAGCAGATGGTGGGTCTGGGATTGCAGAAGCACTAAACATCAGATGCATGTGGGCTGTTCCCTGCAAAACAAGGGGCCTGTCCCATACTACCATCTATGCACAGATGGGCCAAGCCAGAAAACAGGTCAGCCCACCCTAGCAGGGGCCAGTCACCGTCAGAGAAGCATGATGAACAATTTCAATAAAAGCAGCAAACATCCCAAGAAATCCATTGACTGTGGTTAATCCATATCAAACAGAACAAACTCATACCTCACTCCTTGGGAGGCAAATGCATTCTACAGTTTCTGTACACAAAGAGATATCTTGAGGTCAGAAGAGCCTCTAACAACAGGGAAGTGCCTGGACTTTGCCAGAGCCTGTACAACACATCCTAGCAATCATTTACAACCCCACAGGTATTCTCACTGTCCCAGGATTTTCTTTTAATGAGGCACAAGCCGTGGGTCTAAGATACCTCAGGGGCTCCCTTCAGCTGCGTATCTGCCCCAGTCAGAGGGGCTTCCCAACGCTGTGACACAGAGAGCATCCCACGCAGCTCATTGAGAGGCATGCAGTAACCACTCTGACAGCTCAGATCCCACAACCTCTTCCTACACAGGCATGTCTGACTCCTCATTTATTCACATTATACTAAAAAAACCCAAACCCAAGCCAATAAAAAATGAAAATTTCTGTGTTAAATTAGCTGAGCCCAACCCTTTCCCCGCAGCAGTTGAGCCTGCCTGCAGAGTGCAAGGACCTGAAGCCCTCCCCATCTTGGCTGATCTGTTACAGCCAGGCTTCTGCATCCCAGGACATGGAAATTTCCAGCCATTTTTTCCCTTCCTCTGTGCGGAAGTTCCCTGTGTTTCTCCCCAGGCCCGAGGCAAACCTAGGCAGGCGGAAAGTTTGAAGAAACTTCCTCCAGGCCAGGCTGAAATCATCCAAACAAGGAAAAAAACCTCTCGCATGCACGATCTCAGAAGGCTGCCAGGACTTACCCACTTTACACCAAGGCTGTATGTACGTGACCCCTGCAGCAGCCAGCAATTCCTGGCTGGAATTGGCATCCCAAAGCAACTTGTGCAGAGCTGCCTGGCCTTGCTTGGAGGGACACCAAGCTCTCTCTTCTTTACCAAACTCCTGAGCACGCACGGAGGAAAAGCTGAGAGTTCAGGGACAGGGAGCTGGACACGGGAAAATCTCTTCTTCCTCCTGGCAGACCCATGTTAGGACTCACTTTCTCTAAGGCCCCACAACTGGCAGCATGCTAGGGAGTAACTTGAGATGGACTTGAATCCTGGCAATCAAGCAAGGAGGTTTCTGAAGACCCTTTGGTAAAACCAGGAGCATCCCCACTTCCCATTAACTACAGGCATCCCACTGCTGGGCAGCTGGCAACAGCCCAGCCCAGAAAAGCAGGGGGACTCCCAGCCTGACCAGCAACAAGGTGTGCTCTCTGCATCAGACTTCTTTAATCCTCCTCCTAAAAGTGAGTCTCTCCAGTACTCTGCTTCTTCTTCCTTCCTTCCCCTTCTTTTATCTTCACTGTCACACTCTGAGCACTCCCCCAGGCACACAGGGCACAGGGGGTCAGCAACGCCCCTGTACAGCAGGGACAGCAGTGAGAAAACAGCCACACTGGAGCAGACAGCCTGAATGGGGACAACCTCTATTCCCCTGCTCAGGGAAGATCTCCAGGCCAGGACTACATGACTTGGGAGGGTTATGACTGGCACACGCCAGTGAATGGTTAGAAGTGGCTCTTGGCCCCTTCAAGATGAGCCTTTGTGCTCAGCAACAACCCATGCAGGCAAGGGAGGCCCCTTCACTGCCATCATGTGGAGCAGAGTTCAGAACATCAGCCCCCATGGGGCCCTGATTTTACTCGATTAACTGTCCCCAAGCACTTGTTAAGGCATTTCAGCCCACGAGTCACTGGCACGTGATTTCTTATCAGCAGATGGGCACTACTTGTCTCTGGTGGAAGGAGGAAGTCAGGCTTCCTCTGCTCCCCTCCCTCCCTGAAACACGAACCCAACCAAAACCACACAGTCCCATTTTCCATCTGAAGGAGGCCTAGGTCTCCCTCCTGTGATTAAGCTGGGGTCCCCCGACCTTTACTGCTGCAGAGGTGCTGCACTGCTTTGCATACGGGGCCCCATGCAGAAGACAGTCACTCTCCAGCAGAGGCATAGCCCCCAGCCTCTCCATCACTGCGGCATCAGGTATCAATGGTAGAAAGTGGTGTGTGGCCCAAGGACCAGCACGAGCAGAAAGGGAAACATATTTTTAAGATAGATGATATAGTCCTAGAGAGAGGAAACTCTGCTTTAACTTCACACACTAATGAATCAACTCTGCCTCTCCAGAGATGGCAGAGGCTGACATCAGCCCAAGGAAATGGGAAGGTTTTCTCTTGTGCTGGAACAAGACAGGTGATCCCTTCACACCCCATTTCACCTTGAAGGAGCTGGTCCCACCCCCATCCTTTTCCCAGGATGCTGGAATTGTGCATCTGCCAGATGAGGCTGGGAGGGATGGGGTTTCCTCAGTGAATCTTAACAAAGATTGAGGTGGTCTGGAGCACAACAATAAATCTGCCTGTAGTCTGCTCAGAGGTAGCCAGGCCTACAGCTGGAAAGCCCCTCTCTTCACTTCCACGCAGAGCAGTCCCATCAGGACCCACGTCAGCAGAAAAGGAGCTTGTTTACATGGAAGAGACAGATATTTGGAGTCTTGGGTCACATAGAAAAGACAGATGCTTGGAGGAGACCATTTGAGCTTGAGTGCACAGGGTTTGTTCTCTACCTGCCCACACAATAAACGGGGTACAGATCACTGCTCAAGGTGCAGCCACTATCTTCCGCTTGCCACTCCACTCCTCATGCTTGACATCTCCTGCCCTCACAGCTGAGCCACTCTCTCAGGGACTAATGCACCAGTGCCCGATTACTGCAGCTCTGACTTCCCTGAGGTAGAGGGGCTGCCAGTGGCACTAGGGAGTCATGGAGAGGGTGACATTTGGGCAAATAATTCTTGGAAGACAGCACCCACGCATTTCACTGGCCATCACACCCCCATCTTCCCTGCTAGCCAACTTCCTTCCTGCCGAAGTGAGACTCCTTCTAACTTGGAGCACAGGGAGAGACAGTTTTAGCCCCATTGCTTCATCCTGCCTGCTTTGACACACCTCTCCTGCGGAGGCAGGCAGGGAGGTATCCAAGGAGGATCCTGCTGACACTCCAGCTGTCCAAGCACCTCTGCCTCCACCTCCTGTTCTTACCCCACGAGTACCAGGCTGACAAACACAGGCACACCTTGAGATGGCACAGGTGGGTGAGCCTGAGGGAGCTATGGACAGTGAAGATTTTTGTCAGATGTAGAGCCAAGACTTTTGCCAGCTCCCTTTGTGCAAGCCCAGTGCTCCTCTCAGCTCAGTAGCAGCCAGGGCATCTGAGCAAACAGGAACTACTTGGTCAAAACCCCTGTACTTTTTGTATGTTCAAAATTACAATTACAGGAAAGTGTAGTTGCCCAAGTCTTCTGAAATATAATGATAGCATGATTTTAACTCTCTGCCTGGAGCTGTTTTGTGGCACACATTCAAAAAAGGCACACAAGGAAACGTGCTGCTGACAGAGATGAAAAGAAGAAAAGAAGATGGGTTTGTCTGGCTGATGAAAGGGATGTAGTCTGTGGCCCTGTGATCCCATCTCTCTTGGGACCTTCTGTCACTGGACGAGCAATTGCACCATACACTTTAGCATTACTATCAGCCCTGACTTGTTTTCACATACAAAACCAGTGGCAGTTTAATGAGTCGATGGGTGCTCACAGTCCCCACTTGCATCAACCTGAGCGGTGGATGTTCAGCACTTCTAAATATAAATGCCACCTACCTCTGCCGCAGGGTCAGGAGGAGAGACAAGAATAGCGGAGGCACAAATCCACAGCCTCACCACTCTAACCACAAGAATAGTTTCTTTTCCCAGCAGTGGGAGTAGATCCCAGGAAAGCTGTCGCCTGCGTGGACACGGCAAACCCAGAGCTGTACAACCAGCAGACCTATCACTCCCTCCCTCACTCTTTACAGATTTCCTCTTCTGAACTGCACTGTGAGTGAGAGAAAACAGAAGAGCAAAGGCAACCGTTTGGGGAGCTCTCTGAGAGCCTCTCCTGCCTACAGTAACCAAGGCACCACTGATTAATGTTTTCCTAGCTAATGAGATGTTTGCATAAAGTCTCTCCAAGCAAGTCTGACAGGCAAAGGGCTTCAACCACCAAACAAGACAGCCTCAAGCACTAAAAGCATCTCCAAGCAGCTGCATCTATGGGGCTCACTAATAAAGCAGTAAGCAAGGAGCCCTGGGCACACCATGACAGACAAGCCAGCAGGGAAATGTTACTTCCACAGCTCTGATTAAAAGATGCCTGGCTCCCTCCATGGACACCTTGGCTGTAGCATTACAGGCTAGGAAAAGTGGTGAAGCTCCTCCATTCTGAGGAGCGGCAGAATCAGCCTGTAGATAGGACAGGACTAGAAAGCCTGTCTGGGGAGTGTGGGAGGCTGGGTTTAGTCTAACTTTGCTTGCCATGAGCCTTCCAGCCAATCCTCAGAACAGATCCCACAGTCAGCATTAATGAACTAATTAGCAGATGCACAGACTCCTTCCTAACAGGGAAGTAAACACTCAGGCTGTCTCCCAGCTCATCTTCAGCTTCAGTCCAGATGTGTTCTGCCAGGCAAGGACAGAGCCTTCTTGCTATTCCCGCTACTGAAGACATTTGCTTGCTCATGTCAGTGCTTCTTAGTTTCTCTTCCTCTTGCACCATTACTCAGTATTAAACTCCAGCCTGGGTTTGGGGCAAAGCTTTGCCCTCAGCTGTGAGAACGCTTCGCTCATGCTCTGCGTGTACACTCATGATGAAAACCTTCCATCGAGGGAATGTACAACAGGAAAAAACGCTGTGATTAGCTGAAGGTAATTACCAGAAGCCAAACCAAATAACTCTGGCATGATGCCTCTACCCTTGAGAGGGCATTTCAGATGTGGGAAGCCCCCCCTCATTAAGAGAAACACTTGTCTCCGTCACAGAACCTCAGGAGGGCAGCCCCACATCGGGGCGTGCGTCACAACTGTGCCAAACACTGCGGCTCTGCAGGCAAGTTGGCAAAGCAAGGCGATTCCCACCTGAGAACAAATAGTTCTTGGGTTGCTCAGTTGAGCAGCATCTAACACAGCCATTGCAAGGCCTTGCCCTGAAGAGCCAATCTTGTTTCAGGACTTGCTTATGTGCCATCTCACACAGCCAAGCCTCCCCCCATTGTGGAGGAAACATTGCATTCTCTGAGGAAGAGACAGTGGGGGGGGGGGGGGGGCGGCTTGATTTGCTCCCCCCTTTCTTCTAGTTGCTAGCAGCCCCCATGGCAAGCGGAAGCTGGCTTCCTATGGTGGGTCCATTCTGTGCCATGTAGCCTGGGGTGCATCTCTTCCTGCTCACTCTGCTGGACCTGGCTCAGATACCCCTCAGCCGGGTGAGGAGGGTCATCCACCCAAACCTACACCAGGATGCCAAGCATCCACGCACACCAAGGCAAGGCGGGAGGCTCTTAGGACAGGGGCACGGGGACTCCTTCACAGCCCAGCTGAACGGATGCTCCTCGGGAGAGGGCTGGGGACCACTACAGCCTGGCTTATCTCTAGGCAGCAGCTCCCGGCCGCTGGCCGGCCGCACGGGGAGCAGCCCGGGGCTGGGGGGACGCGCTCGCAGCTCCCCGGGGGTCACTCACGTGTCTCCGTCCTCCGAAATGTAGGAGAGGGCCTGCAGCTGCTGCCGGCTGAGTCCCTCGGGCCGAGGCGGCGGCTCCTCGGGGCGGCCCCCCGGAGCCCCCGGCAGCCCGGGCAGCGCCTCAAGCAGGGCGCCGGAGCCGTAGCTGGAATCCAGGCGCTCCTCGGCGGCGGCGGCCTCGGCGAGGGTCTCCTCGAGGGCCTCAGGGCGGCCCTCGGGCGCGGCGGGGGTCTCCCTGCCGCCCGGCAGCGAGCGCAGCGACTCGATGCCCGAGTCGCACTGCCCGTCCTCGCCCTCCCAGCCCGCCGCTTCCTTGCGGCACTCGCCGCCCGCCGCCCGCGACATGGCTCAGCGCCCGCCGTCCGCCTGCCCCGGCCCGGGTCCCGCTCCCGGCCCCGCTGCCGGGGGGCTCATGGCCGGAAAGCCACAGCGCAGCGGCCGGTGCAGTCTTAAGGCGCCGCGGCTCCGGCTCCTCCTCCGGCCCCTGCCCGCACTGACTCAGCCGCGGCCGGCCCGCCTGCCCGGGATTCCCCCGCCGCCGCCCCGCCCCGGCACTACCAGGGGCTGCCTCTCCCCGCCCTCTTTGTCTGGGGGAGCGCAGAAGCACCGAGAGGGAGGCAGATTACGGTGGCCACGGCAGCGTAGGCGTGTGCAGGGGAGGGAAGCGGCCACACTGCACTTCCCTGCGCCGAGCAGCGCACGGCAGTGCGTCCTGAGCCTGCCTCCTCCCCTGTCCTGTTGGTTTGGGTTCTTTAAATAGCACGCAGGTTTGCCAGGGGAGGGAGGGACCTTGTCAAACCAGGCGGTGTGTGGGTGAGGATGCTGTTGCGTGTGCAGGTGCTGACTGAAGCCACAGGCTCTGTGGGAAACAATATGGTGGCTGTCACTTGTGGCAGAGGTGCAAACAAGACGTCTGCTTTTCCCATGTGCACACATCAAACTGTTCCACCCGCTGAGACACCTTCTCATCTGTTCTGCCTTTACAAGAAAAGCCAGGAGGTAGTTGGCTGTACAAGCCTCTTGGTCCAGCCGCTTCCCATCACCTTTCTGTGTTGCGAATAGAAATCCTTTCGAAGCCTAGAGTGGCTGCCAGGGCTCACACAAGAGCAGCCAAGACATAGAGATCAAAGTTGAAAAGAGAAGGTCAAATGAAGGCCCAGTTCACTGCCTGTGAATGATTGACCAGACTGCATTTCAGTGCTCTCCTCCCAGTGCCAAAACTCCAGTGGTGTTTGTTCCTCATGGATCTGCATAGATGTCATGTAATTACTTGCCAGTGTCCCAAGCAATGGGCTTTCCTCAAAAGACAACCTAGATAGCTCTGAACACACCTGACACTTTAAAATCAGTTTCACTTTTTGCTTGAGATGTCTTTTTGTCTCTGCAGGGTCCCCATTCTTCCAGTTCATCTGAGCAGGAGGGGAACAATCTCCTGCAAGGAAGCTTCCCTGGGAAGAGCTTGGTGATGGATACTGGATGGGCTCGCAGAAACCACATGCAGAGCAACAAATGTATCCTTATCCCACACTGCAGCTGTCACTTTGGGTTTGTAGGAAGAAAGCTTTTGGGGTGTGAGGGCAGCAGCAGGGAGGCAGGTAAGTCTCTTTTGGCATCAATGACTTCCAGTCACAGGTTTTCCTTCCACGCTCAGGATCTGTTTCAGTGTCTCCAGTTGTGTCTCTGGCACCGTGTAGCTGCAAGATTACAATTACTAAGGGAAAGGAGCGTCTCCCACATCTGTCAGCTCTGTCCAGTGCAGTCTGGGGATCTGGGCCATGTATCCATGTCACTCCCTCTCACATCCTGGTGGTGGCTGCATCCCAGCTCCACCTGTAGCTGTTGTTCCTGATCCCCACACAGAATTTCTATTCTTTCAGCTTTCCATACCCAACTGCTACTAGGTTACCCATCAATTGCCTTCCTAAATGCCTTTTTCCATTTTCTCTGGTGACATACTAGCTGCAGCTCCATCACGGAATGGTTCCTTGTACACTTTCCTATGGATAAAATGGTCAAATCAGCACAAATCTATGTGGTGATACACAAAGATTTCATTTTTCTGTGAAGGAGTTGCAGCTTACCTTTCCATCAAGCAACAGTCACACCTTGATTTTATTGTGATGTACTCTTCCAGTTGGGGAATAGGTGTGGATCCTGATTCCAGGACTAGCACATGTCCAGGAACAGTTCAGCCAAAGCACAGAACCTGGAGTAGTAAGCCCTGGACCAGCTCTGCAAAGAGGCAATTCAAGATCTACCACTGGGGAGTTTACAGTCTGGTCCATTGCAAGCTGTCTATGCCTCTGGCTATCAAGTAGCCCCTGCAAGTGGCCTTCCTCTGCTGCTGATGTGAAATTAGCTGGAGCTTGTGATCTTGCAGCTTCCTTAAGGTGAGCCTTGAACACTTTTGAGCTGGCTAGTGCTCTCCCTGGGCTGTGTTGCCGTGGTCGGCTGCAGCTGAGCAGGGGAGACCAGGCACTTGCCATTAACATCAGCTATGCCCCCAGGCATCCATGGCTAGCCAGCCTCTGCTCTGACCTTTCAACTACGCCCACTAACACCCAGCTCAGGCACCATCTCATGCCATCCCTCTTCCGACTGGCTGTGCTTCTATTAACCTTTCAGACAATTTCACTGGAAAATCTGAAAGAGGAACTTGGCCACTTTGCCCCATTATTTGCCTTCTATTACTCATTCTGCAAGGCTTGGGCTCCCTTTCATGCTGTCTTCCTAATAGAAAACTTTTCTGCCTGGCTGCACAAGTTTTGGACTTCCATTATTTTCAGAGGCTTTAAATACAGAGAGATATACACATGCATAAATACCTATATATAATATATTGAAGGTAGTGGTAGAGGGATTAAAAATAATTAAATGTAATATAAGGCAAGTCTTGATCTGATTTGGTTTTGAGGGTTTTTAAAACGAAGCTCTGATTCTGGGCTCTCTCCAGTCCCCTTTAATATGTGTCACTTAAAATGGTTAAAACTGCTGGGAAAATCCAAAGAGAAAGGGATCTATTCCCACTAGAGGTCAGTGTCGACACACGCTGCTCAAGGCACCAGCGCTCTACCTCCACACTGTGATGCCATGAGCATCAGGACAGAGCTTGGACATGGGAAGGAGTCCCTAGGCTACCGGGACCCCCGGGTATTGTCCCTGATAATGTCCTGTCCCCAAGCACAGCCCTCTGATTTACTAAACGAAACGAAGGCCTGGCCCGGCACCAGCATCTTCGCTGTTCTTTGAGCTGTTAACTGGGTAAAATAAGTGAAGTGCAGCTAGGAGATATGGAGAAAGGGAGATTATACCCAGTCTGTGTCTGGTCTGAGGAAAAATAATGGCCCTTCAATTACCAGCTGTGGTTCTGTAATTTTTAAGCAACATGGGTTACCTGACATTGTGATAAGCAGTTACTGCCACAATAATTCACAGCAGGCAACGTGACTGGTGCTACCTTCCCCCCATGCAGACTGTCCACTGCACAGCTTTGGTCCCACATGAGCACTGAGCTGCCCCATTCCCTGGGGATGCAGCCCTTTTCCCTCATCCGCAGAATCAGAAATTCTGAGTCCATAAGAAAGGTGCTAGATCCCCATTTGAAGCTCTCTCTGCATTCTCCCCACCAGAGACGTTGCTGGGCACCTCAAGCAACAACCTGGACTTCTGTCTGGGGCTCCAGCTCCAGCTCAGAGAGCTCAGCCCTGTGAGGTGGGCATTCAAGGGAAGCAGAAGCCCTGGAAGAGCGATGAAAGTTGCAGGAAAGACAACAGACTCTCTGCTCTGATTGTGGTTCCATATATCTGACAGCAAATCCATTCTGTAGTGCACCAAACTGGGTCACTTCACTTTCTGCCCCAATAGAGGAAAGGAGGAACATGACTTTTCAAGATTCAGTGCCCAGAAGCAAGGCCAAGCTTTCCAACAGAGCAATGCAAAGCAGGTCCTCCTCAGGTACCCATTCTCTGGGGTAGTCAGCCCAGAAAGCGCTGGCTGCTGTCTCCTGGTAAGTCTGGCTGAAGTCACAGGGTCACTTTGAATCTCTCCAGGGATGCTGCTCTGGGCATCTGCTTGCTTTTTCAATAAGGGATTATTTCCAGCCAGAATTTTTCTCCTTGCAGTCTGCGTTGGATGCCTCTCATCCTTCCGTTGTGCACTCCTGTTATGTATGGGAGCCATCATGCCAGTGTGGTGACACAACCCAGAGCGGATCAGGTTTGTCTGCATGTGGTAGGTGGTCGGCAAGTTGCCCAGCTAACGCCCTTCCTGAGAAGATTCCCACTGTTGCTCAGAGTCCCACACTGAACAGGGAAGTTTCTACCTCCTCTGTTGTTCACTGTGTGTATGTGTGTGTATGATGTGTAGGAAGTTGGGCAAGAGGATTGGTTAATCCCTTGAATGGGGATCACACCTAACTCACTCTGCTCTCGGCCACAGCATTCGCTTCCATAAACAGAAAATGTTTGGTACAAAGATGCGCTAAAAATCCTCGAACTTATAAAGTGAATGAACAAACCCCCCAGATATTTTAACAAAACTTCATTCTAAATTATATCCCTCTTGTGTAATTCCTGTCAGCCTGGTGGCTGCAGCAGCAATGTTCTGTGCTTGCATCTGGGCAACTGCATGGCTGAGAGGCCTTGCTATGTATTTGTGTGTGTGTGTGTGCGCGTGTGCTCAGAGCTCTCCCTAAGGAGATGGCAGATGTAGTTATGAATGGGGAGGGGGTGGCAGATGGTCTTGGAGAACTGATAATAAACTCATGCTTAAATAGATGGTGAAACTGTGCCCTAGGTGAGAAATCTTGTCACCTGGGGCTCTCTTTACAGCTAGTGAAGAGACAGACTGAATTCCAGAGGGTGGCTCTGATAACCTCTGTCTGGCCACATCACTATAATGAAGAACGCTCCTCCCTCCCCATGGAATAGCTGTGGAAGACAGTGCTCCATCGCCGGGCTATCATTTATTCATGACTCTCTAAGTACAGTTCATCTGGCAGAGACTATCCAAGACAAAACAAAAACCTCAACCGACCCAAGCATCCCTCAGCTCACCTTGCCAGGGAGCACAGGACAGATGCTGCCAGTGCTGCATCCTGGGCTTCAGCATTGCCGCACTGGACCCGATGGCTGGTAGGAGGGAGGATGGGTTAACTCTCATTTTTGAGTTGATTCTGCTTGAGTTGCTTTCCCTGTCACCTCAGCCCCTCAGCGCAGCCCTGCACCCCCACTAGCCCAGTCCCTGTCTCCTATCAGTGTTCCGAGTGGTTAGGTATTACTCATGCAAGCTCGGCTCTGCTCTCAGGAGAGTTAAACCTCCCAGCTGCCAGACTGAATTAGAGCTTGTGTCTCTCCACACTTGCATCAGAGTGAGTTGGGAACAGGTCTGGTGGAGCCACATTACTGAAAGCAAGTGAGGAGCCCAGGCAGGGGCTGGGAGAGAGGAGTGAGTGGGGTGGCAGGGAGGGAGGTAGGGATGAGTGAGCTGTTTGAAATATTCAGGTGCTGAGCAGGAGCAGGTGGCTATCCGTTTGGACAGAGCAGCTCTGAGTCCTCGAAAAAGTGATTACTAAGTCTGTGTTGCCCAGGTGATGGGGCACACAGAAAGTAGGATTGCAGCCATTCCCCAGGACCTTGGCCAGACTGACAGACCTGGCCTATACAATGATGCCTAAGCATTCAGGGGGTTTTAGCCCCTTCCCTAGAACAGCGACTTCCCTGCCAGCCAGGTCCATGGGGAGAGCTTGGTGGGACAGGATGATTCTCCAGGTCAGGGTATGTCAGCTCCAACGCTTCAGTATGGGGAAGGCAAACTGCAACAGAAACCTATTTTCTTCTTTTAGGGAGGTGACTCCTGGGACCATAACTAGAGACAGACTAAGTTCCCTGAGCCATTGGTTTCTGTGGTTTATTCCTTTCTGGGGGTGATGGGCCAAAAATTTAAGTGAGAACAAAACATTTGCCAAGGGAAGATTTGGCTCAGTTTCCAGGCACTTGGGGCAGTTGCCACTGCTCTGGAGTTATGTCTGACAAATGTCCTGAGGACTGTCAAACAGCATCTGGGCAGTGCTGAATCCGCTTTTCATTTCTAGGGGGGATGTGAGGGAGGGCCCTGGATATCCTGCTGGGCTACTGCAGAGAGGAAAGTGATTTAACCTGACCCAGAAACCTCTGTGGAGCCTCACAGATAGCTGTGATGATGACAAAATAGACTCTCATGGGGCTGGATGGAAAACAAACAAACTGTATGCAGGCAGCCTGTTAGAAAAGAAAGGATCAGAGCGGGGATCAAAGACTTTTCAATGACAGCAATTCTATTCTGTGAAATGTGCCCCAGAGCAGCAGCTACAAACCCACCTACTTTGTGAGGTTTAGGATTTTGGGTGTTTGGGGACCACAGTCGTGATGTGTACCCCGTTAGTGATGCTAAACAGAAACAGGCTCCCAGTCACAAATTCATGACCTCTGGGGGTTTCCTTCCCACAATAAAAAAGGCACACCTGGATCTCCTCCCAGCAGATGTGAAGTCTGAGTGTAGCAGATGAAAACATAACTAATGGCACGTATTTCCTTGAGGACAAAGCTTGCAGAGGTAGATGGCACCCAGACAGTCAACACCACTGACCAGTCAACACTGGCAAAGGGATGCTGTTTAACTGGAGCAAGAGGCGCGTTCCTTCACCCACGCTCCCCTTGTTGCATTAATAAGGAATAATTTAATTGGAGTGACACATTCTGGAAGGCTCAGGCAGCCAGCACAAAGTATCCTTGAAATTTTTAAATTGAATAGGCATTAATTTCTGAGCGTAGAAAATCCTGCATCCTAACACGAGGGGATTCTCTGCGACACATCTTTTAAAGAGACAAAAAGCAGCACACTGCTAGGAATCATTGATTGCTTTGGAACAAAAGACTGAGTTTTGATCACACTTGGTCTACTGGAAAAAATAAAGCTAAACACAATGATATATGTATCTATATGATGCTGCAAAATCCTTTTTTATATTTAGGCTACAAATACCAGCACAAGGATAGGTTATCTGTGGCCATCTGGTTTAAAATGCAGCCTCCGTCAACATTTTTCTAGAAATTAAATGCAAATTTGCTGCATGGGTGAGAACTAAAACCATATTTAAGCAAGAACTAAAAGGCTATTTTCTGTAACTACCAGAGACAGAAGAGTGAGACCTTTTGCGGTTTGATGCATTATGGAAAGTGAACGAATCCTGCTAATATGATGTCATGCTTTATGCCTGCTTGGAACAGATATGAATGTCTCTGCAGGGTGGCAGATACAGGGTTTCTGGAGAACAAATCTATTGATATCCTGGTAAGGGCACCACCTCTACTTCTGTTGCTGTGTCTTCTTTAAAAGCCTCCCTGCTTCCTTCAACCATTTTGTCACATCAGAAAGGCCTCCATTCCAGAAATGTCCTGCTCTCCAACATGATTTTCCAGTAGAGCATCCTGAAACCTACAGGAATAACTGGAGAGAAATCTCACATATTTTTGTCTCTTGCTGCCAAGAGAAGGAGGGTTGAGTGGATTGGGTAGTGTGTTGTAGTTACGACTGCTGGGTTCTCCTTCTGATGATGACACAGAACACAATCTTGGATGCTGGCCATCTTGCTTTAGTTTCTGAAAGGCCTAAGCATCACGTAGTCCTATTTCTCCCATTCCTGGGAATCCTGTGCCCTTTGTAACACATTTTCAGCCGTGCCTTTGGGTTACGACCCAAGGGTCGAAGTCTGCCACATGCCTGTTTTCCCCAGAAAGTGGCTGAGAACTTATACAACTTCAATTCAGACAAAGCAGAGCACATGACCTCTTTTGTGGCACCTCATCTCAAAAATAGCACAGCTGGTGATGTGTTTGGCAGTGTTGTCTCCAAGATATGCTGCCAGGACCAGTATCAAAGATGCCTGACACAAAAAACTCTTCCTCTGGTTCACCAGTAGCCACCGACTCCACCAGTGGAGGATAAATTGCATTGTGGGTAGCTCCATAGGGATGGCAGCAGTCTGCTTTCCCAAGGGTTAATCCTAGTGGATAAAAAGCCCAAAATGGGCACACCAAAGGAAGCTCCTTGAGTCCATGGGTGTGCTGTGAAACTCCTTGCCACAGAATGCATGAAGCATCTACAAGTCCAAAATAAAAAAAAATTCAAAAGTGAATGGACAAATTCCTTGGATAAAGACACCATGGGCTATTATATGCAGAGACATAAACTTGTATCACCTTCCCCCCCCCCCCCCCCCCTTTCACCCTTCTGCTTTGCTCTTTTTGTGTGATATTCACATATTTGAGGTAAAACCAGGGCTGTTCCTGGAGGGTGATCATCCCTCAGGCGCCTTTTGGTCTAGCTGAGGTCACATCCTATAAAAAGCAGAAATGCATATAGGAATGCAAATCATTTACAACTGTCTATTAGTGTGTGTGGAATAGCAGGCAGAGCTGCTACAGGAATTCTGGCAGCTCTGGGCTTGTGCCTCTTTGCCTTGCTCTGCCATGACACACATGCATCGGTGAGCTCTCCTTGGAGGCATGGGATCCATCACTTGAGGATGGGTCTGAAACCCTCAAGAGCCAAAGTCTGCCGGGATAATTGGATAGGGGGTGTCTGAGTGGTAGGCAGCGAAATTCCAAGCAGGCTGCTCCTGCTTGCTGCTGTTCCCATGGAAACAGGGGAAAGGCGAGAGGAAACACATCCCCAGACTCTTTTGAAGATGAGCTCCTTCAGCAGCACCCCCGGCCATCACATCTATTCCCACAAGAAGCAGGGGTTGGCAATTCCCCTCGGATGCATCTCCTTGAGTGAGACCATCAGGCCTACACACTGTTTCTTCCTCATCCCAGGCAACAGTGAACAAGGGCATGCCAATCATCCCATCGCCAAGGCTGAGCCTCAGAACTCAGGAAAAGTGAAGCAGTTTCCAGCAAATTCTGCTGCTTATGTTTCTCTCCAGTTTGGATCTAGGGAAGCACCTGCAGAGACACCTGATTTCCTGACTGTCAAGGGAGCTGGGCCGTACCTGCAATATCTGGACCTCAGCAAATATGGAGCCTTCCCAAACTTTGTGTGTGTCCCTCCAGTGAGTTTAGATTGAGGGTCTGAAGAGACTTTTCCACTCATCCCTGTAACCAAGCAGGTTAGCTCTGTAGGTGAAATACGCTGCAGCTGGCTCTACAATAGCTAGCTGAGAACCTTTGAGTCCGGTGGAGACCATAGCAGGGAAGATCCTGCCAGCCTAAGGTTTTCCCTGAGTGCCAGCATCAGCACTGACGGTCACCACTACCCCACTTCCCCCGACCAGCTGGGGTGCCCGCAGATTAGAAAAGCGGGACACATGCAAAGTGCTCCTGGTTCTCCAGCTTCATCCCGAGGGAAGGAAAACCCACGGGACCCCTCGCCTCTCCATCAGCTCTCCGGCTGGGACTGAAGCCAGCCCGACGACCCCTCGGCGCGGCTGGGAGCAGGAGCTTTCCCCGACAGCGCCGGGCGGCAGCTCCGCTCCCGGTGGGGCTCGGGAGGGGCGGCTACACCGGGCTCCCTCCCTCCCTGCCTGCCTCCCTTTCTGCTGCCGGCCGGCGCTTCTAGGTCACCCGCCGCTCCGCTCGGGCGGCCGCGGATCCCGCCGTGCCTCCATCATCCCCATCCCCATCCCCATCCCCATCCCCGCGCCGTTCCCCCCGCCTCCGCCGCGGCCCTCCCACCGCGGCTCTGCCCGCCCTCCGCCGCGTGTAGCGGCGCTGCGCTGCGGCGGGGCCGGGGCCGGGGCCGGCGGGCGGCCAGCGCTGCCGCCGAGCCGCGGCTGGGGGCGATGCCGCCGCGCCGCCCGCCCGCCGCGCCGCCCCGCCGCCCGCCCGGCGACCGGCGAGGCAGCGCCCGGCGGCGGGCGGGATAATGCGGCTGCCCAGCCCGCAGGCACCGCCAGCGGGGCGCCCCCGCCGCCATGTCCCCCCCGGCCTCGGCGGCCGCCGCCAGCGAGGGAGGCAGCAGCACGCCGGTGCCTCCGGAGGAGGAGGCGGAGGGGGCCCGAGAGGAGGTGAGGAGAGCGGCCGCACCCCCGCCCGGGGCTGCCCCCTACCACCCTCCCTCCCCGCCCGCTTTGCATGGCGCGTTCATTGACCGCCCCGCCGCGGGCCGGGCCGGGCTTTGCCCGCACAGGTACGGACCCGCTCGCTGAGAGCCCCTCTCGCCCCCCTCCGGCCCCGGGGATGCGGTGCGGGCCGGCGGGGCGGGGCGGGGGGGAGCTTTGGGGGGCGAGGATACCCTCCCGTCGGTCTCCGCAGCCGATGGGCTGCCCCGGCGCTTCTCTATCGCTCGCCCGTCACCTGGGCATCGCCGCGGAGCCTCCGGGGCTGGAAGGGAAGCAGCAGCCAGCGCCGTCCGGAGCGGGGGCCGGGGCCGGAGTGGCCGGGATGGAGGAGGAAGGGAGAAAATCACAAACGGGAAGCGCGGGGCACCGTTTGGGCTTACTGCCACGGGCAGAGCCTGTTATGCCTGGGAGAAGTGGACGTGGAGACCCCCTCCTTGCTGTGTGCTGGCTTCTGGGGGCATCCGGGATGTGGCACAGCTGCCTGGGGCACTGTGAGGGAAGACTCGGTGGGCAGCAGGGTAGAGGGCTTGGGGACATGGCAAAGTCAAAGGCTGTTGCTGGTGGCTGCTCCCAGCTGGAGGTTATCTAGGGAAACTGGAAGGTGCAGGTTGGGGCAGGCCAGGTACAGCGCAGCCTGGCCTCCAGGTGTGCTGCAGTCTCCCTCACCAGATGACTTTTCTGGAGTCTAGGCAGTAGATGCCATACAGGGTCACGAGTGGGGTGTCCTGTGCCTCGGGAGCAGCACCAGGAGGCAGGTGTGCCAGCCCTTTTGTCTGCCTCTACAGCTCCTGCTTACAGCTTGGGCTTCCCAAGAAGAGAGCAACTGCACTGACTAGTGAGACTCACCTTATGCCATGGGGCTGCTGACCCATGGAGAGCAGCTAGGCAGTGTAGGAAGGGCAGCGTTCTCCTGGTGTGGTGGGCTGTCCTGTCTGGTGAGACCACAGCTCAAAGGGCAGCTTGGGGGGTACTCAGAAGCTGGTGCATCACTTCCCCTTCTGCTGTTGAGGAGCTGCAGTTTGTGAGTGCTGCATAATCCTGGTATTCTCTGCCTCCTTGGCTTGGGCAGAACATGCATACCCATGCACAGTTATTCTATATATACAGATTTATATTTAGATATAAATAATTGCATGAGAGGAATGCTGAAGTTCAAGGACTGTGAAGCTGTACAAATACTGTATACTCTGCTCTGTGTCTGTTCTTCTCTTCCTGCTTCCTTTCAACAACTGCTGATGACCTGAGCCCAGCTCTTCAAACAGATCCTGATGAGGGTAGCTAAACTGTGAGGTGCTTTTTTAGCACAAGGATATGCTTGTGCCATGCTGTGATGGGGTCTCTTACTGCTGCTGCTCTGGCAGTGCTGGTGCTACTTTGAAGACAGCACAGACTTTTCAGGGTGCCAGAGCAAGAGCCAGTTTGGGTGAAAGAAGTGTAGCAGGGATAGCACCCAGATGAGTTTCCCTCACCTACAGTGCCCCATGGCTTGCAGGGATTATGAGATTGTCCAGGCTTCGGTTGGTCCACGGTGGCTGCCCACTATGGTGTCAGTGTAATACTCCGTGGGAGCAGGCAGAAAGGCTGTAGTCCATGACCTGCTCTGTTGAGGCTAAGGGCATCCTTCCTGTGGCCAGAAGCTATTGCAGACTTGCATGTAGCAGCTGACGGAGGAGAGGGAAGCTGCAGCCTCTCCTGACAGTGCCATGCTTGCTGGCATCTCATCTGATGCAATGAGGAGAGATTTTAGTGGCGAGCTCGGATTCATGGACTGACTAGTGCAATCCTCTTGTCTTCAGAACTATCAGGAGGGGAGAATGTTCCTCCTCCCCTCTAGTTCCTATGTAATGCCATACAGGCTGTGCAATGTCCTCATTTCCATCAGAACCAACTGCTGGTGCCAGCACTGCTGAATGTCCCTGCAGTGTGGCTGAATCCCACATGTCAGGGTCCATTGGCCAGGGTGAGTGGGAAGCCAGAAGAGATGTCTGGAAAATGGGAAATGTGCTCTGTCCTGTTTGAAGGTGCCTCATCTTGATATCTCAGGTTGCTGTGTCTAGGAGCCAGGAAGCCAGGCAGGGCTTCAGGTGCTCCTCAGCTTGTCCCAGCAAGGCAAGTAGCAAGAGCTACTAGCCAGAGCTGACTGAGCCCTTGTTCCCTCTTGGCATCACACGCCTACACCTACATTTAGTGGTGGTGAACTGAATTTTACTCATCAATTCGTACTTGGAGGGTAGGAAATGTCAAGGGACAAGGTCTTCATCCCGGGAACAAGCAAAAATATGTCCTTGTCCTGCTGCTCAGGTGGGATCTGATAGAAGGAAGCAGCCCTCCTCCAAGTTGCTGTGTAAAATGGAGACCTTGGTACCACTGCAGGAGCTGACTGCTGGCAGGATTCCCTGGCTTGTAGATGCTCAGCCTTCCTCTGTCCTCTGCAGTTGGCAACACTGCCAGCCTGGGACTGAGCCACTTCTTTCTTCTAGGCAGGTAGTTCCTGAACCGGGGCTGTAGGCATGGGGTATGTGATGTGGGTATTTGCTGGGACCATCCTGGCCAGGAGTTGCCAGTGTTTGTCCAGAGCCTTGGAAGACAGTGGTAATTCCTAGAAATGACTGGATCCTCCCTACCTCCCTTATTCTGGGGATTTGAGGTCAAAGGGATCAGGGCTTACTCATTTCTTGTATGATGTAAGTGAATCCTAGGGAAGAGCCATGGAAACTGATGCTCAGGAGTCCCTCTGGAGTCCCCTGCAAGCTGCTGCCACCACCTGGCACTCGGGAGCTACCTGGGCCTTTGGGCTGCTGCTCTGGGGCTTTTTTTGGTTGTTTTTTCAGCCCTCTAGAGGGACTGTCTCTAGGACACCTAACCCTCTGAACCCTAGGCCATCTCGGGAAATGAAGGATTAGCATTCTGGGGATGAATCGGAGATTTCATGGAGGTCTCTGCAGGAAGAGGCGGGTGAGAGGCATGGGAGGTGGTAGCATGGAAACACATGTTAAAAAAGGGGACAGTGGATGGGACCTGGGCCAGGCTGATGATGCAGAGAGGAGCTTGAAGAACTTGAAGGGTTTCAGTATTCAAAGTTGCAGGGTCAAGGTTGCAGGGGTGATTAAGGGATTTTGACCCATGAGCTTGACCACTGGTGTGCTGGGCATGTTGGTCCCCTTGAGGCTGTTTTTTAAGAAGAGGATCCCCCATATCTCAAAGGAGTTTAGCACAAGCAGTCATGGGGGTCCCCTCTTCTACCGCCTC
Organism: Corvus cornix cornix; assembly: GCF_000738735.6. Classification (NCBI taxonomy): domain Eukaryota; kingdom Metazoa; phylum Chordata; class Aves; order Passeriformes; family Corvidae; genus Corvus; species Corvus cornix. The sequence goes on along the minus strand of NC_047056.1, from coordinate 31,087,222 downwards.
TGCCCTGTGCATTGAGAGTGTCTCCTTTTGCTTCACAGCTGGTTGTGAGTCGTCCCCTCCATCCCCTCCATCCCTCCCCATGCATCCCAAGCAGCAACTGCAGGTGTGAGCCTCCATCTCCATTCTCCTCAGGGGCAATGTCAGAGGCCAGTGCCAGGCAGGAGGGAGGGGAGGCCCTAGCAGCAGCCTACTTGCCTTTCCCGAGATGTGTCACAGTTAGCACCTGCTAAGGGTTGCCCCGTGCGTTCTGTGTGGTGAACTGAAGCACAGAGAAGGGAGCCGATTGAGATCCCACGACAGGTTCAGCCAAGCTATGGCCAGCTTTACCCCCTAGCACTGCAGGGATGTTTCAGTGCACCTGCAGTAGCAGATTTGCTTACCACTCTCCACTGCTGGAGCCTAAGCAGTGAGGGAGGCTCCGGTGATGGAGGGAAACCCTGTTTGCGGTGAAGTAGGACAAGTATTTTGCCTCATTCCATCAGACTGCAGCAATGGCAAATGACGATGGCATTTATATCAGTGCCTGCTCTCCTCCTAGTGACACTGTTCTGAGACAGATTTCTCTTTCCCCAGCTTTTTCATCTGCTTGTTTGCTATGCTGGACTTATCCGAGGCTGGTTAAGAGCTCAAGGAGACAACCTTATTCAGCTGCTTCTGCGGGGGAATCTGTGGAGCTGGTTGTTTGCTCCTGTGAGCCCTATGCAGCCTGGGAGAGGAGCAGGGATGCTGCAGTTCCTATTGGGATTAGACTCTGCATCTGGCTCCTCCTCCGTCTCTGCTGTGGTTATATCCCGTCATTGGCACTTGATCAGCTTTTGGAAACCCCACCAGTGTCGCTGAGGTGTATGTGTTTCACCTCAAAAGCCTAGGACAAAACCGGGTTGTAAACAGTTTACAGCAGGGGTTAGTGTGACCCCGTAAAAGCACCGCAGTATCTAAGTACTGCGTAGTCCTAGGAGGAGACTAATGCGTGGACTAGAGCCCTGCTAACACAGTTCCTGGAACCAAGCCTGGGCTGCATCGTGCTCCCTGCCCTGGGTGGGTAACCGCAATGGGGCTTGCCTACATCTCTGCAGGGTGACAGCCAGCATCGCCCTTCTCCCGCAACACAGGCAGTGCGGAATGTGAAGGGCTGGGGAGTGACTGTGAGGTGGAATTTGCTTTTCTGAGACAGACGTGTCCAAAGACTTGTCATTCTGGTGCCCCTTCCTCAGCTGGAAAATGAATGAGCTGGATGCTTTGCTTTATTCCTTGTGCTCCGTTTGCAGAGCTGCCTCCTGAACAAGGTGCTGTTTCTCAGCATTTACACCCCACAGACACCCTGGGTTTGGTGTGTACCACTCCAAGGCCCCTGTTCAGACCCTCCCCACGCTCCTCCTTTGGCTGAGCAGCTCCTTTAGATCCTCACAGTCAGAGCTGCCGCTGCCAGGGAAAGCCTGCAACGCAGAAGGCAGCAGTGAGAGAGGAAACCTTTAGCTGCCTGGGTAGTGGTACAGTATTCCAGCATGGGAGAGCTGTGCTGCAACCAAGCAAAGACAGAGGGATCTGAGCTCGCTCCTGTAACTGCAGCATTGACCTCAGGAGGGAGAGCACAGCTCAGCTGGCTGGCTCTGTCTCCTGAAAGGCCCCCTCTTTTTCTCCTCACTCCTTTTTCTCTTAGCTGGGGTTCCCTTCTTGCCCCATGACTGTGAGGCTGCTGCAGTGGTCAGTTGCACTGGGAAGACTGGGCTGCACGTGTGTTCATTCCAGCACTGCCAGCAGAGCCACCCTGCACCTCTCTGAGTTGCCTGCAGACCAGCATGACCCCGTGTGCCAGCCCTGGGCTCTGTCTGTCTCCAGCTCTTGCTCTCAGCTGGTGGCTTCAAAGAGGGGAGCTCAGCTGATGCTCGGGACTGCCAGTGGGATGTACCACCGTTCCCCTTGCCAACAGTGGTTTCTCTGGATGTGCCACCTGCTTTTCTCATCACAGGCTGGCTGTTGGGTTGGGCAGGCAGGGGAGCTCCATGCTTCTAGGAGAGAAACCTCTGCTAGAGATTTGGGCTGGATCCAGCCCTGCTGAGTGCAGTGACAGAAGTCCCACTGGCAGGCTTTGACAAGGACAGGGAGGAAAGATTGGCCTGTGGGGCTCTAGAGCACCAAGCCAGGAATGAGGGGCTCTTCAGGAGAGCAAGATGCATTTCTTAAAGGAAAGAAGAGGTCCAGATCTGTCCCTAGACCTGCTGGTGGCCTTGTGATCTCTGGTTCTTGCTTTAATTTTCCTTTTCATGCCAGAGTGAAAGTGCCCCTCCCACTTTCTAACAGTGTGAGCCCATTCAGTTGTTTGGGATTCCTGGATGAGAGACCTCTCCAGCCCAGCGTGCTCAGGAGTGGAGAATAATGGAGCCAGGCTTGGACTGCAGCACCTTGAGTGGTGTCATTACAGCTGGTGTTGGCCCCTGCCACGGTGGAGGTGATCTCAGGAGCTGCTGCTGCCTGCAGGTGCAGAGGGAGAGCAAAGCTCAAAGCCTCTGAGTGAGTTTTGTGGCATCTGTGCAAGGCTGGGGTTCTTGACCCCCTCTCTCAGGTTGCACCTTTGGAGATTGCTGGATGAAATCTTTTGTGTAAGAAAGCAAATAGTTTCTTTGCTTCTTCTTTCTTTGGGTGGGATAATGTTACGTCTCACAGACAAAGCTGGGTCAATACTTGAGACTCAGAGTGTTGCAGAGAGACAGAGGTTTCCTTAACCAAGTTTTTTCGTGGATTTGTGTGAAACTCTGCACTGTTCCTATGGTAAAGGCACCAGTGCAATCCCTTTAAAAAGTCCTGTTGTTGAAGTTTTGCTTTTTCTTCACCATGAAAGACCTGAGAGCAGTTTTTTCAGAAGTGTGGGCTGTCACAGCTGAATCCCAGTGCAAGCAGGGATATTTGCCAGCAGCTGTGAGTGGCCTCTTGCCCTCCTTGCTGCTGCAGATTGGTGTGATGCTCCTCTCTTCCAGCCTGGACACTTTTTAGGATGTTACTCCATATTTGCTTTCTCTCCTACCAGAGGTGACTGCATTTCAATCATGGAAAAGTACTTTCTCATTGGTGTGGTTTATGAAGCACTTGAGAAGCACTTCAGAGCTCCTTAGGCTGCCAAGTGTTGTAGTGGGAATTGTCATTACCAAACACAGACGTTCCCAGCTGCAGAAGGTCTGTTTCTCCATCTTACAAGCACCCCAGGCAGCTTGTGCTGCCCCGGTGGGAGAAATTGGAATGTTGCTGTTGGTCATTACTGGGAAGCAGGGGAGACACTTGTGCAGTGGGATGAGCTGTGGTGAGGGGTTTAGGTGGGATGACATCAGTTAGAGCTGGAGCCTCTGACATTGCCCCTGAGGAGAACGGAAATGGGGGCTCACACCTGCAGTTGCTGCTTGGGATGCATGGGGAGGGATGGAGGGGACGACTCACAACCAGCTGTGAAGCAAAAGGAGACATTCTCAATGCACAGGGCAGAGGCAGTAGAAGAGGGGACCCCCGTCACCCTGTGCTGGTGGGGTGGGTGCAAAAGCTGAGGAATGTGGAGGAGATCACCCAGGCTCTTTTCTTGTGCTCCATGACCTCTCCCTGGGAAGTGGCGATGGTAGGGGTTACTCCCTGTTGAAGAAGGGGGATGCCCAGGGTGTGGCTGACAGAGCTGTCCTCTGCCACTCTCCCCCATGTCCATCTGGGCTCCTTCTGTCTCCCAGGGAGGGGCAGAGCACCACAAAGGGAAGTGGGGGTGACAGTTGCCTGCACTGCATGACTGTCATCCTGTGAGAGATCTGGGCCTCTGCCCTGCCCGCCGAGGCCGGGAGCCCCATGGCATCTGCTGTTTGTTCGCAGAGCTATAGGTGCTACCTCAGCACCCTGCTGCCTGCTCCCCTTCCCCTGCCGCTGCAGCCTACTGACTCCTCTCTTGTTTTCTTTCTCCTTCTCCCTGGTCCCCCGGAGCAGCAGCGGCCGGTGAAGCAGTCTCTCAGCAAGTCCCTGTGCCGAGAGTCCCACTGGAAATGCCTGCTGCTGTCCCTCCTCATGTATGGCTGCATGGGAGCCATGACCTGGTGCCACGTCACCAAGGTGACCCGGCTGACCTTTGACAGTGCTTACAAGGGCAAGTCCATGATGTACCACGACAGCCCCTGTTCCAACGGCTACGTCTACATCCCCTTGGCTTTCCTGGTGATGCTCTATGTGGTGTACCTGGTGGAGTGCTGGCACTGCTACACACGCAACGAGCTGCAGTACAAGGTAGACGTGGAGAGTGTGCACGAGCGTGTGCAGCGGATGCAGCAGGCAACCCCCTGCATCTGGTGGAAGGCCATCAGCTACCACTACGTGCGCAGAACTCGGCAGGTTACCCGCTACCGCAACGGGGACGCCTACACCACCACCCAAGTGTACCACGAGCGAGTCAACACCCACGTGGCAGAGGCTGAGTTTGATTATTCCAACTGTGGAGTTAAGGACATCTCCAAGGACCTCATTGACCTGGAGAGCTACCCAGCCACACGGCTCCGCTTCACCAAGTGTTTCAGTTTTGCCAATGTGGAGTCCGAGAACTCCTATCTGACCCAGCGGGCCCGCTTCTTCACGGAAAACGAGGGCCTAGACGACTACATGGAGGCCAGGGAGGGGATGCACCTCAAAAATGTGGACTTCAAGGAATACATGGTGGCCTTTTCCGACCCAGACAACCTGCCTTGGTACGTATCTCACTACGTCTTCTGGGTGGCAGCTCTGCTGACCCTATCCTGGCCCCTGCGGGTGCTAAATGAGTACCGCACTTCCTATGTCCATTACCACGTGGAAAAACTCTTTGGGTTCGACTACGTGGCAGTGACACCGGCCGAGGAGCGCTCCTTCTGCCGGAGGATGCCCCGTGTCAACACGGTGGACAGCACCGAGCTGGAGTGGCACATACGATCCAACCAGCAGCTGGTGCCCAGCTACTCGGAAGCAGTCCTGATGGACTTGGTGGGGCTCTCCAGCTGCACCAGCTACTCTGCTTGCCGCTACGGGGGCTACCGGCAGAACTGCGAGCGGTGCCACAGGACTATAAGCAGCTCCTCCATCTTCTCCCGCAGTGCTCTGAGCATCTGCAATGGCAGTCCCAGGATTCCCTTCAGCAGCAGCCGCTTCTCCCTGGGCCGCCTGTACGGCTCGCGCCGCAGCTGCCTCTGGCAGAGCCGGAGTGGCAGCCTGAACGAGCAGAGCTGCCCCACCGAGCAGACACGCCTCTCCAGCCAGGTGACTGTGGAGGAGGAAGACCCCCCTCCTTATCAGGATGCCCTCTACTTCCCCGTCCTCATTGTACACCGCAACGAAGGCTGCCTGAACCACGACCACCGTCACCTCCATCGCAATGGGTCCTGCGTGGAGACCTCACTGTGAAAGCAGAAGGCGGTGAGATCTCATTGTCCATTGCCTGGCCTGAGCCAGTGCAGGATTTGGGAAGCAGAGCACAGGGGGGTAGCCTAGGAGGACATCAGGATGGAGTGGACATGGCATCCTGCTCCAGCAGCCAGCAAAAGCTTCTCCCTCTGTGGCTCTGACCTCCCAGAGGGCTGGATGCTGATGCTCCCCCTGACACGGCACAGAACTCTAGACTACATGCAAAAAAAAAAAAAAATTTCAACCAAACCGACTGCAGAACCGTAATTCATGGTATCAAGACCCAAAGGGGGGAATAAAATGACAGGCCCGATGCAGGGAGGGGGTGGCTTTGGCTCCCAGCCCTGGCTCCAGGCTGGCTCGTGCTCCAAGGAACCAGCAGCCACCAAAAAGCACCTCGCTGCACCTCTGCCCACCCTGCTTCCCACACTGGAGCAAGACCCCTCACAGAGGGGAGGAGAACGGGTCCCTGGGAGCAGGGTGTCGCTGCCTGTGACGGAAGGTCAGGGGTACCCAGGCGCATGGAGCTGAGCGGAAGGTTAGAGCAAAGGCTGAAAGCCACAAATCCAGCTCTTCCCCTTCCCCCCTGACCATTCCCCACCCTCCCCACTTTTTTTTTTAGACCATGCTCCGACTGTTACTTTGTTCTCACTGCTGGGAATGGCATTGCCTCCAGAGGATCCCAGGCTCAGCTCCTTAGGAAGCTTCGGCGTGCCAGCTGTGAGTCAGCATCCCCTCGGTAAAGGGTTTTCTGTTTGGGCATGCAGCACTGGGGAAGGGATGAATGTGCAAATCCAGATGGAGCAAAGAGCAAAGATCTGCAGTGCTGCTGGTGTGTTTGCTGGAGAAGGGCTCAGCTGGAAAGAGAAAATGGGAGGCCCCTGGTGAGCTGGGGAAGGGGAAGAGGATGGCACTGGGACAGACATCGTGGTATCAGGTGGCACATCAAGTGGCTGGGGACCCTTCCTGGCTTTGAAGTGAGTGCTAATTGGTTCAGCCAAGCATCAAGGAAGTCTCTGGTAGGTTCAGCTGCAGTTCACCTATTGATAATGGAGCAGCAGGTTGGTGCATGTCTGCAGGAGTGAATTTTGCATGAGATCCAGCTGGGCCTGTGGCTGGGGTCTCTGAGCTGTAGGCTCCTGGAAGCCTCATTTTGGCTGAGAGTTCTGAGGGGATAGGAGGGACAAATGCAAAAGCATGCTGGAGCATTGGGAACCTGGGCTTGGGAAAGGAGGAGCAGCACAAGGATTCCCTTTCTGTGGGACCCCGCTATTGGTGCAGGACCTGTGCGGGAGGCATCTGCCAAGAGGGCTGCTCTGTAGAACAGAGGCCAGGGATACATTAGAGGAGAACCTGATTAAAACTCAACATTTTGCATGACAGAGGTTTTTGCAGGGAGGTGTCAGGCTGTGAGAAGTGAGGTGACTTCTGTGTAGCTCATTAGCTACTGGATTCTTCTGCCTTGCTCTTGTCAGGGCAGGTTGCTCTGAGCTTTGTGCTGTCCCTTCCACCCTGCTGGAAAGGATCTCAGTGACATTGGGCAAAGAGCCCTTGTGTCACTGAAGCTGCATCAGTGTCTGCAGCATGCAGACACCCAGCTTTTCCTCCTTCAGCAACACATCCCCAGGTCTCATGTCCTTGTTCTCAGAAAAGCTGTCTCCTTTCCAGTCAGCTCTTTGGGGGAGTGCATGCCAAATCGGGCAGCGATTTCTCCAGACAGCACTACTCCTCAGCCTCACCCCGCTTCCCTCATCAGCTGGGGCGAACAACAGCTAAGAGCAGCAGGTCTTGGGTGACAAGGGCAAGTCCATTGGCACCTGGGCATTTGAGCTTGGTGTCTGCCTCCCCATCTGTCGCAGAAGGGCAAACAGTGAGGCACTGTATTTTGTCCAGCCGTCTTCCTCCTGCCAGCTATTAATGAGGAGTCTGTCTCTCTCATCATGCTGCCGTACTGCTTTGCCTCCCAGGTCTTGAGGAGGCTGCAAATGCACCCGTGTACCACACTGGTCCTCTTCTGAAAGTCATGTCTTGCTGGCAAGCCTGGAGTGGTCAGCACCTGTGGGTGTTGTAGGGCTCCACTTGTCTTTTCCCCAGAGCAGTCTGTTCTGCTCTTCATGCCCTGCGTATCCTGGTTAGTGTCTCTTGCCCTCCGAGTCACCTTGTCCTCCTGGATCTCAGGTGCTGAACTACAAACAGCGGTGGTTTGAAGTTCCTTAAAATCTCACTGTGTTTATGATTCTGTCTTAGCATCTGCCCGTACTTTCACTACCAGAGCTAGATGCTGGCTTAAAGAAGAGGGTCCCTTGGAGGACAGAGAAGCATAAGGTCTCCGGTGTGGGCACATCCCTCTCTGCGTTTTGTTCTCATTATTTTTGGCACAGATTCAGACTGGGCGAAAGCAGCCCTGGGATTTCCATGCTTAGTAATGACATTTGGCTTGCTGTGCACTCATGCTTCTCTCTCCAAGGGCCTAATGTAAGCCAAGGCCAATGCTCAGTGTTCTCGTGACTCTGGGGAGATAATGGCGTGTGCCTGTATGTCCCAGTGAATTGAGACAGTGGAGCTGCAACGGGTCATTAGTGAGGAATGAGATCCCCACATGTCCTTCCTGATGTGTTCTCTTTGAAGTCTCCTGCACATTGCTTAAATTAGGCTGTAATGGCTCATCTTTCTATCTCCAGCCTCCAAGGTGCCATGGACAGATGGATTTATCTAAGTTTTGGCAGGCCTTTTAGTTCCCTGGGGCAGACAGTCTTCACAATAGGGACAGATTAGCAGGGTCTCTGTGCGCCCCCGGCTTTTAGCACCTGCAGCAGAGTTTCAGGCACTGTGTCCTTGGTTCTTTCTGGGGCTTTCCATGGGAATGCCTTGCCTTGTTCCTCTGGCCCCATTTTCACCTATGAAATCTTATTCTGGAGGTGGTCTATCCAGGTGGATCTTTGAGGCACAGCTGCTGTTCTGACCTGAAGGATCCATACAGTCCTCCTGTTGCTGAACACCTTCCCCATGTATATGGTGCCAGCTGCAGCCAGGTCCCAGCTGTGGTCCCAGCTGAAGTCCCAATGCTGCTGTCTGTGGCTGTTCCAGACCCACAGTACCCTGAGAAGTGGGACCTCTCTAGCCAGTGTTCCCCACTGCATGCCAGGATTTCTCAGAGATCCCCTCCCTCATATTCTTGGCCCTGCTACCCCAATGCACCTGGTAGAGCTGCCCCCCTGGTCTATCCAATTCCATTCTCTCAAGGGGGAAGACATTTGTGCCCTGCATCAGGCTCAGGAAAGGGGGATGGTGCACTTGGACATGGTAGGGGAGCAGGACTGGGCAACAGGGACAGGAGCTGCCTGGTGGCTTGACATAGAAGTGGTGGAGCTGAAGAGGAGAGACTGAAACTAGGGTTCATCCTGGCATGTCTAGTCAGGCAGGAAAGTTCAGAGCAGAAAACTGGGCTCTCCCTTCTGTCTCCTGGCATGGGACACTGCTGGCAAAGAGGGTTTCCTCCTAAGGGTTGGTGAGAGACCGTAGTGCCCTGGGCCAAGGGCAGCTGCTATAATTCTCCTTATGGCTCAGGCTATGAGCACAGATACCCAGAGATGGCCTGTCCCTGTTCTGGCGCACAGCCTCTCCATGGTGGAGTGGTCCCATCTCCTGGCACATACACGTCACCCAGCACTGGTCAGGTGTCTGCTCTTCCTGAGACTTGTGTCTGCTCTCTGCTGTACCCGTGTTGGTGGTGATGATTCCTTTGGCAGGTCATTCGATGGCCCAATCTGCTCCTCTCAGGATAGCCTTCTCCCTTATATCTAACCTGAGTTCTCCCTGCTGTATCTTAATCCCATTACTTCTCCTCCTTTGACTGGTGAGTCTAATTCGCTCTGTTCTTTTTTCTCATGGCCTTCCTGACACAAGCAAGCCTATTATCTGTAGCCTTCTCTTCACCAATCCCAGAGTCTTGATCTCCCTCACCAGACCCTGGCTTGAGTGGCGATGCAGAAGTTTTCACTGTGTAGTGAGTATGTCACTCCTGCTCTGAGCCTGGCCCAGGCAAGGGGAGAGGACCAAATGTGCAAGCAATGCCTTGGTCTGTCAGGGTGGCTGTGTCCTCATTTCTGGTGCAGAAGATCTCTCAAAGTGAGTGGAGTATACAGAGCTGCTGGCCTCTTACACAAGGAAAGCAGGGCAGCACACATCACCCTCTGGGAAGGTCAAAGCTGGATGCTTGTCAGTATGATGGGGGCAATAACTGGGAGGATCTCTGCAGTCAGGTGGCTTTGTTTTTTTCCATACATCATTCAAACATTGCAGCTTTCCATGGGCTGAGAGTCAGGCTCAGCACTGCACTCAGCAGCAGGCTTTCCTCACATACCAAAAGGGAGGCAGGAATGCTACCAGTTCCTCTTTGTGGCCCTTCACAGTGCTAATGCAACCCAGAAGAGGGCTGAGTCCTTACTGCTGCAAGGCTGGACAATGAGTGTGGGCTATTTGGTGTTTCCAGTTGCTGTCAGTATACTTGTCAGGTACTTAAAAGCTCTCCAGCTTTTCTGAACTAGAGAAAAAGAGAGAGAGAGAAAGAGAGAGAGGAGTGTGTGAGAAGCTGTGGATTAGATGATCATCAAGACACATCACCACCCATTTATCTATCTTTCAGCACCGTGGAAGCTTCCCAGATAGTGCCTAGCCCTTTGCTTGTGCAGAACCTGTCAATGACACCAACCAGCCAAGTGGTACTTCTTTGAGCCCACTGTGTGTCATGTCTCACTCCACACCAAGGAGGGAGGTTTCAGAGAGGCCTGTCAGGGTGAGCAGCTGTAGGGGCATTTGTTAGGGTGGGGAGAGGAGATCTGAGCCTATGGCCAAGGCCAGGCCTTCCAGGCAAATGCGCAATATTAGGGCTGAGGAAGCTGCTGTTCATCTGTTGTCAAGCAAGTGCACCCCCCTTCCTTTCTACTCCCTATAAAATGCACATTAGGGATCCAGCTGGTCTCTGCCCTCTTTGTTGTCCATTCACTCAAGAGGCTGCAGAGATGTTTAATAACTGATGGATGCCCATGGAGAGAGAACTGCAGGTAAAGGTTTATTAAGTGGAAGTTTAAGAAAGTTATGTAGCATCCAATGCCAGTAAAACAGCACCTGCTGATTAGCAGGTGGGACGAATAATGCCTTTTAAGGTCTCCTTCCAGCCTTTCCAACCACAGCTTCAGTACTGCTGTCTAATGTCACCAGGGTGCTGCCTTTAGCAGCATACAGATTGCTGCAGTGTGCTCCTACTCTGCTGCAGTCGCTGTAGGGACTGGGTCTGAAATGCTACTCCACCACCAAGATGTTGTGTTGCCAAAGAGTTGTAAGTCTCAAGTTGGGATGTGTCCTTCTGATCATGTTTCATTTATATTCAGTGGTTAGAATAAAGTCTGTAGCAATGTGATCTGGATCCAGGTAATGTCAGAAATGAGACACAGTTTAAGTGATAGCTCTGTCTGGTGCTGCTGCCTCCTGTGATGCACTTGGGCCTACACTCTCCACTGGACCAGGTATGCGTGGGACCAAAGGCTGGTTCATAGGACCTGGGACTCCAGTGGGGACTTGGGGCTGAGCCTCCCTGCGGTTGTTTTCCCTGTGGGCATTCTGGAAAAAGTGGAAAGAGGGCATAGTCGCACTTCAGGTAGAAATTAATGGGCTATGTTCATTGCTAGTGTAATTTTACTGAAGCCAGTGGTACTATACTAATGTGAGGTTGGCTTAGCAGCTCCTCCGAGGGGTCCATCCTTGAGTCCAGAAAAATTGATCTGTCACAGTGTTGCTTTGATGCATAGAGTTTGTGTTGGGACTTAGCCAACACGAATGAATGTTGAATATCTGTAGTTTCTACAAGCAGTGGGTTGAATTGTTCTGCTCTACTGCCTCCATCACAGCTGCTCCACCAAGGGGAACGTTATGCCTATGGATGTGATCTCATCAACTCCCTCAAAAGCAAGCTAACAAGCAAATTGACCTCCACAGTACCTCCACAGCACTGGGAGAGGAGCCTTCTCCCACAGGACCGTAGCCTTTCCATCTCTGAGGGAAAAGAGGTCCCAAGGACAGAACTGAACCTGCAAGACCCATGGCCTCGTGGCTTGCCCTTCCTCCTTCCCTCCTTACCTCATGTCTGTCTTGGGGGAGGGACAGTTTCCCTGTGGAGTTCAACAAGCTCCTCTTCCTGCGGCTGGTAAACAGGCTCTACTAAAAGGTATATCATCCACCTATGCAACTCTTCCAGAAGCTGCCAGATTTTCAGGAGCCCATTACAGTGTGCAGCATGGCCATCCAGCACTGAGAATAAGCACAGTGGCTGCTGGAAAGCTAAGTGGGTTTTATTCCTCCCCCATTCCCCAGGAAGACTCTTTTTGTGGGCCATTTTGTTTGTTCATTTGTTTGGTTTTTATAAACTTCATTTGGGGGAAATGAAGCTTGTGAGAAATTGGTACCCATCCTGAACCCTCCCCAGTCCTTCGAACTCTGTGAATGGATGGATCACCTACTGTGATTATAATTTAGTGGATTTTGTAGAACAAAATAACTTCACATACAGACACATGAGGTTCTTTCACTCTCCATCAGCACAAGCTGCTTCTGCGATCTTAGCTACTCACATTAGTGAAAGAAAAAGCCTAGCTAGAATGTGGTGAGGTGATGTAGTACTTTGTATCAGTCCCATGGTCCCAACGTCCATTAGCAGCGCCGTCAGCTGCCGTGACATGAATTCAGACTTTGGATGGCAGCCCATGGACCAGTCAGGGTGAAAGTTTGGGAAATCCCAAGCCTGAGTCTATGCACATTTCCAGAAGCAGATGCAGAGGGAGGATCAACTGAAAGCAGGCATCACCTCCTGCTCAGCCCTGGCAGAAGCTGGTGGGCTCTGTTTGTGCTGCACCTGCCCCCAGGAAGAGCCTGTCCCCAGGGGCTGAGCACAGGGGAGTGAGAGTAGCAGTGTGTCTGATGGAGCAGCACTGCTCAGCTGACTGGGCAAACAGTGGTGACAACTAGACCCCAAAATAACAGGATTTCACTTTGGAAATGCCAACAGCTTTTTCAAACTGAAATGCAACTAGAAGGCCTTAACAGCTGCGAGACATTGCTCTTCCTTGCTTGAAAAAAAAAAGGATTTTTGGTGATAATGTGGGTTATCTGGGTTATCCATCTCTGTTAGTAATGTGCTGTGCTGGTAGAGAAGGAATGCTCAAGGCAGATCAGGATGGTGGCCCTGTGGCTTTGCAGTGGGGTAGGTTGGTCAGAAACAGAGGCCGGAGTTTAAGATCTTTCTCTGCCCCTGGAGGTGTGACATGGCCATCCACCCGCATGTGGCAGGGTGGGGTTCTGCGTGCTCCTGCACAGCTGGGATCTGTGGCCCTGCAGAGGGGTGATATGTTTGTGGCTTTGGTGTGGTGACACCCACCCAGCCTTGGGGCAAGGGCTTTTTCAGGGTGACAGAGCATTGCTTGTTCCTCGTGAGAGGAAACTCCCGACCTGGTTTCTGTGAAGAGATGGTGTGAAGTGTCACATTTGCTGCAGCGAGTGGCAGGGAGCAGGGATAAAAGCATGGAGCAAGCTATGTTTGAGAACAAGCTGATCCATTGATGGCTGCCTGAAACTGGAGAGCTGCCGGATCTGCTCCCTGGACAATGCTTTCCAGCTCTTCTCACTCTCCCCAAACCCGATGTGCAAAGTATCATTCCTCTGAGCTAGCCAAAGCACTTCCCTTGCCTGAACTCCTCTGAGGCTGTGCATTCACATCATTTTGATCCCCTCTCTGCCGGGTGCCATGGGCCAGCCATGAAATGCCAGCAGATGCATGATGACCACAGGCATGCTGGTGGCCAGACCTCACCATACCCTGCCTGTTCACAGCCTTCCAGCAGTGCTCCCTGCCCTGGCATGCCCACCGCTTGCTTGGTGCAGAGCAACCACAGCACATCCTGGCTTCACTTTGGCATCACTTTTGCTTTCCCAGAGAATTTCATGGCACTTGTCTGAAGTGAGAAAACAGAAGGTCTTGATGTTTTGGTGGTCCTGGTCTCCAGACCAGGGAGGAGAGGAGAGACAGGTCAGCTATTGTGGCAGTCCAGGACAGGGGACAGCATCGTGGTGAAAGCAGCATGTCTGCTGGAGAACTCTCCAGACACGGGCTCTGTGCTTCTCTGCTGGGGCCGAGGGCAGCTGACAGAGGGCAGAATAGCATGTGAATGCTTGGCAAGACACGGGAAGAAGAGGGCTGGTTGAGAACAGCTGTAAAAGGCTTTACAAAGGCAGTGGTTTTTACAGGAGACAGAAGGCAAAATGGGGCAGGAGGATGCGGTGCTGGAGCAACGGTGCTGCAAGGAGAGAGGGTGGGGAGGAAACGGAGCAGGGCATTTGATGGAGAAGCTCAGGAACAGAGTGGGCTTTCAAAGCAATCCGTGCAGGCTCTGGCTGAGGAGACGGGCAGGAGGTATTCCTAAGCTGAAGTGCCCAGGCCATGTCTCGCTGCACTGTTGGAGCAGCAATGTCGCCTCCAAGCCCAGCGCTGACAGCTCGAGCACGTGTCACCAACCACGATGGTAATGCAGCCACAAGGTGTAAATGTCACTAATGAATAAATTGCCTTGTGCCTTGGAGAGGCTAATCCATCACAGCCAGAGACAGGGCTCTGACAAGCCTGGCTATTTCAGGCATACCCTGTAGGGAGGAGGAGCGCTTCATTTCTGAGCCGTCCCCTCCACCTAGGGAAGCCGATGCAGGGCTTGGCTCTGCGCCACTTCCCGTCTTCCCAGCCACGTGAGCTTAGGCTTCATCCCTCTTCACTGCAACTGAAGAAGAATGAAAGGATCTAGGTTAGCCAAAAGTGCCCTGTCAGCAGGGTGGTACATGGGGCTAGCTGGTGATTGAGTTTGGAGGGAAGCTGCTGCACACCAGGCACGGGTGCTGTAGGGCTGATGAATACAGCGCTGGGTCCCTAGCGATCGGGAGAGCTTGTGTCACTTGTCTGGGTGTATTTCAGGCCAGGAGTGGTTGGCACTGTGTTTTAGAGGCGTGCTGTTTCCTCCTCACCCCACTATGCTGTCCCAGAGGCAGTGCACAGGACCCCCATTTTCCCCTGTGCTGTGGAACCCCATCCACCAGCACCTTGGCTGACTGTGCAGAGGACCAGCAGGTTCCAAACAGGCAGGGACAGCTCAGCCTGGACAAATCCAGCTCCATGGGAGCAAAGGGAGGCTGAACACAGCAACCATTTCTGTGCACAGCCTGTGCTCATCGTTGTGGCAGCCTGCTCCTCCTCCCCCAGTCGGTGCTGGAAATCAACCTGCCATCCTGTTTGTGACATATGCCAGTGTGACACCTTGCGAATCGATGCCTGCATCTCTGTGAGCAGAAACCGCCAGGCTTGGGAAGCTGGCCACTGTCTCCTGCTGCCGTGTGCGCTCTGCTCAGAGCAGCAGAAGCCGGCCTCACCATCTGCTGCGGGAGGGAGCCAGCCGGGTGCCCCTGCTCCAGCCCAGTGGGACACCCACCGGCACAGCCCAAGTGCAAGCCCTCGTGTCATTCCCCCTCTTTACTTTCCGGCCACCCCGTCTCTCCTGGTCTCTCTGGCACAGACCCATGGGTGGGGGGATGCTCCCAGCTTGACTGGGGTCCCTCTTCTGAGTGTTGCTCATGCTGCGTTGGTGGGTGGTGGCACTACCCAAGCTCATTACCTCCTCTAGATGGAGGCCCACAAATGACCCCCCCCTCCTCAAAGCCTGCCAGTGCCCCTTGGAGATAAAGCTCATGGGAGAGCTAAGGGATCCATTCTGGCCCTGTACTCAGCACAGAGTTACCAGTTGCCCACCCTGTGGTAACTGGACCTGGAGCTGACAAGTGATGCACCAACAGCAGGAATGTTCACACTCCAACAATCTGTTGTTGCACTCTGGCCAGAGTGCGTGGCGTTTGAAATGGTTTCAACCCTTGCAGACTGGCAGATAGTTGACTGTTGCTCTTGGGTGTGAGCAAGTGGTGCAGGCTGCTTGGTTTGGACTTTGCTTTTTGGCCAAGAGATTGATGGGAGAGAGGGCAAAGAGTTCTCCAGGCAACAGCTATCTGTCCAGGCATTCCTGTGTGTGGCAGCCCAGGAGTGGGTTTGAAGGGTGCTTAAGTGGTGTTAATAGTCTCAGCTGTTTGCAAGAAAACGAGCAGTGAATATCCTGGAAAGCAAGTCAGCAGTTTATCTGGTGATGACATGTTTTCCCAAGCTGTTTTCTTTCCTTCCCTTGTCCTGACTGGCTTTGGTGGCCAATTCCTCCTCATGTGTCTGCTAGCATGGCTGCAGGATCTCATTGCTGCCCTCCAAGCATGAGCTTTCATTGCACAACTGGCTGACCAGCTGCAGCCCTGTCCTT